>NW_022109768.1:303258-310926 GCF_000313985.2 Echinops telfairi
CCAGGAGGATAAGGGGAAGGTGGGGGGAGACAGGGAGAATTGATCAGAAGAATCGACCTATAAACCCCTCCAAGGGGGACGAACAACAGAAAAGTGGGTGAGTGGGTGACTGAGGACAATGGAAGATATGAAAATAATAATCTATAACTTATCAAGGGTTCAGGAGGGAGGGACGGTGGAGGAGGGAGGGGGGAAATGAGGAGCTGATATCAAGGGCTCAAGTAGAAAGAAAATGCTTTGAAAATGATGATGACACAAATGAGCAAATGACTACTGAGGATTCAAGTAGGAAGAAAATGTTTTGGAAATGATGATGGCAATATATGTGCAAATGTGCTTGACAGAATGGATGTACAGATTGTTATAAGAGCTGTAAGAGGCCCCAAATAAAATTATTTACTTAAAAATAAAAAATAAATAATATACAGTCTTTTAAGGCCAGGGGTGCCACTGGTGGAAAGCCCTACATTTTCAAGTTATTTGTGAAATTTACTGAAGCATTCATCCATTTGTGTGTAATTTTATTTGTGCTACAGTTTTAATTACGTATCTTAACAGATTGCCTGAATACTGTACTATTCTTGAAGGTTATCTCAACTAATCTCAGTTTAGGAAATTGTTCATATTTCTCACCATCTTTGATTTAGGTTAATTTTATATTCAATTAGATTTGAGACGTTTCTGAATCTCAATATCACCTCTGAAAAATGAAGCAGTTCAATGTCACCTTCTGAAAAATGAAGCAGTTAGATTAGACCAAAGTTTACTAACCCAAACTGTACTATAAGTTAATTAATAATGATAAGCAAGAATAACTATGGAGAGGTAACTAAGAAGGAAGGGGAGGAAGCTTTAGGTGCAGATGATGATATTATACTTTAGTGGGCTTTGGGAGGAAGGAAGAATAACTGCTAGCTCTAAAAGTTAGTGATTTTGTAAACTTTGCCTTGATCTTTTAAAAGTTTGTTTTACAAAGTTATATGGTATTACAAGGGGGTACAACCTGTGTTCTCTAGAGAAACAAGGTTCTCTAGAGAAACAAAACCAGGACACTTATGATTAGATAGATAGATAGATAGATAGATAGATAGATAGATAGATAGATAGATAGATTTATACAGCATGAAGGAATATAACAACAACTAATTAGCCCACACAGCAGTACAAAGGGCTCAATTCAACTCACTTTCATGGAATATTTAATCTACTGCAAGTCCTTCAACTCAGAGGGCTACTGGGTTCAAAGTCAAGGAAGCAGACAGCTGAGTCTTCCGTAGGGTAATGCAGACAGAGTTCACCCACAGGCAGCAAACAGCAGGGTGGGTCACCAACAATCAACAGCTTAGGAGTTTAGTGAAGCAGGCCCACATGGGCTATCAAACTCAGACAATGCAAGATGACAGGATCCACCAGCCTCAAGCTCAAGTGATGTACACACCATCAGTGTGGTGAAGCAAGTCTCAAAGGAACCTCAAGCTCTAGCGACATGATCCACAGATTGGATGTCCCACAGGTAGTTATATGGTATTACATATAACTGTAATACAGCTGCATGCTTACCTGATCATCAGAAAGCTAGGGCCAGGCCTTCCTGAATTATTTATCTCTTTGTCCTCCAATCATACTGTGTCCTTATTAATCCCATATGTTCCTATTAGCCAGGTTGGCACAATAAACCTATCATCCCCCACCCCCAGCCTTCCCCCCCAAAAGAAAAAAAAAACACTGCTTGGTAGAGCTTTCATAGTACTGTATAACAAGCAAAGGCTGCAATGGATAAATAACCATTCCCACGTGTTATTTAGACATTCCTCCGGTCCAGGTGGCTTTTGTCCTTTGAAAATGGTACCTGAGGGAGTGTGTGGAAAGTCCGTGAAATAAAGTGCTACTTGGATTTTGTAGCTGGCAGGAGTGACCATGAAGGCAATCCAATCTATTTAACAATTTTCATCTGGATGAACATTGTCATACATTCCCTCCTATTTGCCTATGTAATTTCAATTTACTACTTCAGTGAGGAGTTTGCTTTTGATTCCTGTCAGTTTGCTCAATGGTTCAATTCCGAGATTTGCTGTCTAATTTTGCAGAATATCAAAGAGTATTTGGACACGATTTTTATCAAATGTTAGTGGCTATAGAGAAATAACTGTTGCTAAGGAGACATACTCTGATTTTAATATTCAGAGCACTAGTATAAGAATCCTGTCGTTCTAGATGCTACATGAATAGAATTTTATTGCAGTGCCTTCAGTAACAATAATCTTACCTTTCAAAAATTTAATTTAATCTTTTACTCTTTTTTCCCTGTAGATTTATCAATTGAGTTCAAAATCAAAATCCCAAATTGCTTCGAAGAGAACATTAGAATTTTCTTCTTCTGGCCATTGATAATGCTGTTTCCTTTTCTGCTGCTCTCCCAAGATGCAACTTGTAAAGAATACAGAATGAACAATTCTGTCTACTTACACAAGGCAATAAATTTAAAAGAGACTGTGAAAGAATGACATACGTGTATGAAAGTTTCAGTGAAATAACATTAAAATGTTTTTGAACCAGACAGGAAAGTGTAATAAAGAAGCCAAAGACTTCCAGGCTCAGCCAAATAGAAATGCCTTTACCTAGTATCTTCATGGTGCTACAGAATTCTCTAACCAAAGGAAAGTATAAGATAATCGACTAAGAATTAAGAATAAGGGCATAGTGTTTTGGACTTGTAAAGGTCACTGAAACCATGATGCTATCAACTATCAAACAGGTCTCTGATGGGGAGTGTGTTTGACTCAATCAATTTTCATGCATTTACCCCAATTTTCTGGTAGATGATCAATCTTAATATAATTATTTTCTTTGAAAGTGTTTTGAGATCATAGAAGATTAGAATTTTAAAAAGTAAGAGCAAAGTAAACTAAACTTCAACCTTTTACGGTGCATGTTGACAATGACTTGGTTAATCTGTCATAAGTGTGTTACTATTTTCTAAAAAATAACATATTATAGTTTCTAACGCTCACTTAAATTTAACATGTTTTATTAAGAAGTCCAATGTCAATATGCTATATTATGTTCAAAGATTAAGTATGTCTTTACTAACTTCATAAAAAGCACTAAATGTGCACAATCGGTTTAGGTGCACTAATGTTTACAACCTTTCATCTGAAGGAAGACATATACAGAGTCATTGTAGCAACAATAACTGGCCAACGTTCAGCCATTTTTAGGAGCAGCATATGACTTCATCTCACATACGTTGGACATAGTAACCAGAGAGACAGCCCATGGGAAAAGACGTGCTGCTTGATAGAGGGTCATAGAAAAAGAGAAACACCTTCACGGTGATGTGTTGACACTGTGACTTCAGTAGTGGGCTCCAACACAATGATGGTTTCGAGGATGCCAAAGGACCAGTCACACACACACACAGGTAGATAAGTAAAGCGACTGCAACAGCAAGTGAGTCCACTTTGACTCATAACCACCCTATAGGAGAAAGTAGAATTATTTACTAATATTTCTAATGCTGTCAAAGTTGTTAGGAGGAGATAGCCTCTTCTTTCCCCCATGGAGCAACTGGTGGGTTTGAACTGACCATGAGGTTAGCAGCACAAGGCCGAATCTACTATGCCGCCAACTGTTCTGCAAAAGAAAAATGTTGCCGCCTACGTCCATAAAGATTTGAGCCTTGGGAACCTTATAAGGTACGACTGTGACCTGGTTTGCTAGGAGTTTGAATGGAATGGCTGACAGTAGGTTTAGTTTGGGCTGTTTACAAAGCTCTGGTGGCAGAACGGTTATGCGCTGTGCTGCTAATTGCAAGGCCAGTTGTTCAAAACCACTGGACGCTCATTGGAGAAAATCGGTGCTCTCTCCTCCTGTAAACAGTTCCAGTCTCAGAAAGTCAGGACAAGTTCTACCCTGCCCTACAGCGTCACTAAGAGTCAGCATTACTCAATGGCAGTGAATTCAGAGATTTTATGATGATGTATATGCTATTGAATCAATTTCAACTAATAATGACCTTCTCTCTACAAAATAGTACTATCCCATAGGATTTATTAAACTGCAACCAACCCTAGATGGGGCAGCGTGGTAAGAATTGGACTGCTACGCACCCATTTTGTGTTCAGCGATCATGTTGGGAAGGTGAGCATCACAGAAGGTTGGGTTACTAGAACAAAGTGTTCTTGTGTTCAGGGAGTACTTGACATGTATATCTTAATGCACAGAAATAAAAAATGTCCATTTTGAGAAGCAAGTATTTTAGAATACCCTTACTATTGCCCCCTGACTTCCTAAGCCATATTCAATAACTCGGACATTCTGAAGCAGAGTGGTTGGCATTTTTTAGTAGTAGACTCAACTCACTTTCTCGTCACCTCGACTATCTCTCAAGTTCTTTATTCAACTCAGTGCTCTCTATCCAAAGATTACCTCTACAGTGTCCTTAACCTGTAACCTCGTTCCCTCTTTCATAGCTGCCTCACTCAGTAGTGGTACTTTATGTCTCCAAATATTTCTTTCCTCTTATACAATAAAAGTACTTCACTTGAGTGATCTTTCCCTATGCTAATGTTCATAATAATGCTCCTTCTACCCTCTTTGTAACTAAAAATCTATAAATGTATAATTTTACGTGTATTCTCAGTTGAAAACATTTTAGGGCATAGCCAATTGTAGGCATGTTATTTTTCCTTTTCTCACTTTTTACTCCTTCTTTCCTAATCTTTAAAAGAATAGTCTGTCTGTCTGTATGTATATATGCATGTTGTGTATGCATGCATCTGTGTATATGATATGTTTTGAGTACATGTAGTTAGATGAAATTTTGATACCTCACAAGCCTGCCTACCCTTCCCTAAACACATTTTCCAGGTGATTATAAACTCAAGGAGAGTGGCCCTTAATGACTTGGTTGTTGAATTGAGTCAACAGCGTTTTCACACAACTTTTAACCTGCAAGCTGAAGAGGTGAATCAATCAAAGGTTAGTTGGTCAGACAATAGACTGCTCCTGGGATTGGCAGGCAATTTGGCAAGCCAATGGCACAAGTCCAAAGACCTTGATCTCAGTGTGTCAGATGCAGGGTCCAGACCCAACCAAAAGCAAGCTGTTTTTTCCAGAGCATCCATTTAATATATTCATATTTAACATATTCATATATGTGGCCATTAAGTAGGACAAACCCTGGAGAAAATTTCTTTTTAATTGCATCAGAACTGCGATCTGAGTAAGAGGGTTACATTCCATTTTGATCTTCTTATGACTGATTTGCTGCACACTGCAGATATCATTATAGAGTTGATTACATTGTAGTAGGTTCCATCATGAGGGATTACTGCTAGGCTGTAAGTGCAAAAATCACCGAGAATCCTGGTCCAGCCACATTGACACTAAACTTAACTATCCCAGTTATATTCTAAACACTAAAGAAAAGTCTCAGGTCTTAAATTATCTGTTGACATAATAAAAGACAACCATATTTGTCCCTGGAGTTGGCATTGAGTGCTATGTGGTATGATAAATCAGGGTAAAGATAGCACCACAGGAATGATTTTAGACAAGAGAGTCAATGATTTCCTGTAATTTGCATTTCAATAGAAACCAGAAAAACGAGTAGGAACATTTTCTGGATAAAGTAAGGAGTTGCATGTTTATTTATGATTTGAAAATCACACAATTTAATGTTAATTTTAAGTAAGTTTTCTAAATAAGGATAATACCAAACTGAAGTTGTTAGATACAAAAGCAGGCACATTTGGAAAACAGTTTGGTTCCTAAAAACATTAACTACTGAATATGGGCTAATTAATATACAATACTCATGAATTATGTATGGAAAAGAGAATCAGTAGCAATTTGGGGAAAACATTGAAAGGTCTCTGTTCAGCGGTTTAACAAATACTTTACGTTATTAATCAAGTTTAAATAAAATCAAACAAGAAAGATTTAGGTGTTTATTATGGGAATAGTCTGAGTATTAAATAATTCTCTATAATCAGAGGATTTATACCTAGAAAAGTTTTTGGAATTTCAATTTAAAAATGTAATTAAATGTGCACTACTATTTTAAGATGTAACACATTTAAGTGTTGCCTCTTCACATTGGCGCGCTGGTGGCGTAGTGATTGTGCATTGCACTGCCGTCTGCAAGGTCCACAGTGGAAATCCCAGCTACTCCCCAGTAATAAAATCAGATTTGTAATTAGTCCAACACATGACACAATACACAGATTTTTTTAATCAAATTTTCTTGTAAGAAAAAAAGTGTAGCATAAAAGTGGAATTAGATTAGCGTCTTAATGCTAATTATAGTTTGTTGTTAAGTGCTATAGGTGTTAGTTCTGACTCATATGAAAATATCATCTTTGGTCTAGCGTCTATTTCTTAGTGAAGAGAAACTTCCTGGGACAGCTCAGAGAAAGCCAATTTATCCCATTATCTTAAATTATAGGCATATAAACATTTAGGGAAAAAGTTTCTATTTATATGCACCATTTTTGCATCAAAATATTTTTGTCTTGGTTTCTTGATCTACTTTTTCAGTTGCCAAGAAGACGATATCAGAAGTTCTCTTCTAATGTTTCTCTATTCCTTTTACATTTGCTCCTTTTTCTTGGCCCTTATCAGCATACATTACTCTCTGTGTGTTTGTGTGTGTGTGTGTCCGTGTGTGTGTGTGTGTGTGTGTGTGTGTGTGTGTTATAGAAAACAAAATTAGGCCGAGAGCAGGTAGATATACATCATTATTTTTTCTATTTTACTGTAATATATTTTTCTTGACTAGCTGCTCCATTGACAGCCACAATTATTGAGCTTGTGTCCCAAATGACCAGGATTTGGTGGCTTCATGTTGCTGACAAGAATCTGCTGTTCTAGCTCTACCAGGAGCTAGCAAGGAGAGGTTCAGTCAGGTTCATGTCTTTTAGGGTCTCACCAACACCTTCCAAAGGTTTTCATGTGGTTGCTGGGAGGCACTGACTACTCGATCCAGACTCCTGATGACCCGTGTGTGCCGAATAGCATCGTTCCATGCGGCTTTCAAACCTGTGACCGCTCAGAAGCTGATTGCCAGGGTTACCTTTTGAGGCACTCCTGGATGGTCTTCCTCTGTCAATCGCTGACCTCATGACAAAATGATTCCCCTGTTGTAACCCTCGAGCTGTGCAGAGTTCAAATATTAAACAGGCATGTGGGAGCAATACAAGAGAGAACATGTTACTCATTTAATTCTAGGAAATACTTGGGTGATGGGCTAGGAATTGTGGTGAGTAAAAAGGATGACTAAATGTTTGCCATTTGGCAGTGCACATTTCTTTGGTAGAGATACTAACTTATGAAAAACCATTAAAGCCTGAGACTGCCTGTGTGCTAAGGCCTTGATAAAATACAATGTGCCTTGGGGCCCTTTTTGGCCAAAGAGGCTGCCCTCTCAATTTCTCTTGTAATGCACCCCAAACTGCCTCCGCTTCAAGTGTTCTTTAAGCTGAGGAATCAGGTGGCAGCCTGGGAAAGACCATAAGAACTTTTCAGTGCTATTTGTGTACCAGGTTGACTGAATCTTCTAGTGTTACTGACATAGAAACGGAATACTTTCCTTGACGAGTTTGTTCTTCTGTGTCCAGGGTGTTCACACTATCAGCCAGGCAAACGAGGGACAGCAGGCTGCCACAA
>NW_022109768.1:311921-314227 GCF_000313985.2 Echinops telfairi
TATAACTATATATCCCTCTATATAAATATATTTACATATGTACATGCCTGTATTTAGACCTCTATAAACGTTCTTTGCCTCCTAATTCTTTCCTCAATTTCCTTTTACTTCTCTCTTGTCCCACTATCATGGTCGACCTTCATTCAGCTTTCGTTAATTCCTCTTGGCTATCCACTTGATCCAGCCCCACCAGGCATCTTATACCCTCTTTGCCATTGATCTTAGATCACTTGTTGTTCTCTTGTCCCAGGGTTTGGTGGTACTCCCTCCTTTCCCCCACCTCCCTCTCTCCCATGTCCCTCCAGAACTGCCAGTCCCATTGTTTTCTCCTCTGTGTTATTTATCCAACCTATCTTATCTAGATAGATATGCAAAAACAATAATAAGCACAAAGCAAAACAAACCAAAATGAAAAACACCAACAAAAAGGAAAAGCCCACAAATAGTTCCAGGTCTGTTTATTGACCTTTATGAGTGTTTTCCGGTCAGTCTGATGAGGTGTCATGCCCTGTCCTTGAAGTCTATTTTGGGGATTCCTCTGAGACCTCATTGTTTTGCCCCCCTTGCTGCTCAGCTGTATGTGCATTTTACATTTTATTAGCGCTCTCTGAACAAAAAATAATAGAACACCCTCAACACAGATTATTAAATAAAACACCATCAACACAATTTAGTAAAGGAAGATTTTGTGTTATTCCTATGGCACTTGTACTATCTACAACCTCTTCTATTTAAATATGCTGTGCTCTGAGTTGCCATCACGTCATTTTTGACGTGTGACTATACCTTGTTTACACTGTACAATTGCTATGTTGGGCTTTCTTGATTGTAATCTTTAGGGAATTAGGTTGTCAGGTGCTTTCTTTCCTGGTAATACAGAATGGAGTTGAACTGCCCTTCTTTGTAACAGCAGTCAAATACATATTGTTCTCTCTAGCAAGAGATCTTATATTTAAATATACTCATGGTCATCAAGGTGATTCCGGCTCATAGTGATCCTACAGGATGGGGTATTATTTCCCCTATGGGTTTCCAAGCCTCATCTTTCTCCCACAGAGCAGTTGCTGGGTTCAAACTATGGACCTTTAGAATAGTAGCCCCTCACCAGGGCTCCTTATGCTTAAATAGGTTGCTGTTTATTAGGAGCCATCAAGTTGTTTCCAATGGTTAGCGACCCTGTGCACAACAAGAAGAAATGACTTCTGGGTCCCGCAACCTCTTTACCATTGTTCCCATGTGTGCGCCCATAGCTGCAGACACTGTGTCCATCCACCTCAGTGAGGCCTTCCTCTCTTTGTGCTCCTCCACTTTTACCGAGCATGTCCAAGGACTGGTCTCCTGACAACAGGTCCAAAGTCTGTAAGACGAAGTTTCACCATCCTTACCTCTAAGGAGCACTGGGGCTTTACTTCTTCTAAGAGAGATAGATTTTGTTCTGTTAGCTGTCATGATACTTAAAGTCATAAATTTCTCTAATTAATTTCATGGCCAATTCTATTACAATTCACTCATTTTTTCCTTCTCTCTGGAAATACAATTCTATGAAATAATTTTATACAATTCATAAAAATGACACAAGATTCCTTTAAGTGTTCTACCTGTTCACATGCTGTTTCTCAGTTTTGGATATGGACATTCTTTTTAAAAGATACCACATTTAGGAATACTTAGAAATTCATGATAATTATTTTACTTTAGTTCTTCCTGATACACGTGCTTCTTTTATTGTTTAGTAGAGGAAGATATTGTCTATTGTATAAGCTTTTTTTATCTTGATGGATCTTGGAGATTTCTTCCTGCTTGCTTTTGTATTAAAATATATAAATGTAATTTTTCATGTATATGTTATAATAATTTTCTTTTGAATCATAGTTTATATGAACAAAATTATATGTTTTGCTAATAAGTGGTACCTGCAAGAAGCTAGACAAACCTTGAGAGTAGTATGTTGAGAGAAATAGATGGATGAATTGATTAGCATGAGAGAAGCATCGTAGGATTAGATTAATTTCATTATGAAACTTAAATAACATAATATGTAATAAATGAAAACAAAAGTGCTCCAGAGCTAAGAGGCATTGTGATTTTATACTTATAAATTGATTGATTTATATTTAAGTGTTTTTACTCATTGTTATTAAAATCCAGATATTATTAAAATCTGCTACTTTTTTCTGTATTCTACAGGTTCCTCAGGATATTTTATCCTTCATGGCTTTGGCTACTAATATTCAAAACACACAAACATCTCTGTCTCTCTCTCTTGTGCGCTCACATAAACACGCACACACACACACACACACACA
>NW_022109768.1:317908-319463 GCF_000313985.2 Echinops telfairi
TTCCCCTGTTGCTCTGCTGTATGCCCTCAGTTGCCTGCCTCAGCGTGATGGGACCAGACCGTGCACTATTCCCACACTGTGTCTCCGGTGCTGCCCCCTGTGGCGCCATGGTTCAGTGAGGGACGCAATGTTCCGCGGTGGGGCTGGTCGTACAGCCCTCTCCATGCACTGTCTGCTCTGAACCGGAACATTGTCCTCGGGCTTGATGGGCCAGGAGGGGCAGGATGTTCTCTCCTCCCTCTCTAGCCCTTTGCGTTTCTCCTGCGTGCTCTAATCTGACACGCCCCTCTCCCCAAGCTGTAGCCCCAGTGCTGTCCTCTGAACTGCATTCTTCTGAGGGGAGGGTGTTAATATAGTCAGGATTGGGGCTGGCCCCGTGGACCTTTCTGTTGGTTCGCTGGTACATGCTGGTATGTTGTATTCATGTCTTGGCTCATCGGGTTGAAGCCTAGTCTCTATCTCCCTCTCCTGTGGAGATACAAACAATACCCTCCCCTGGGGTGGATTAGTGCCCTGCTCCCCACAACATATCTTTTTTTCTTTTTCTCTTTCTTTCCGCCTCTTATTTAGTTGGCTACCATGTGTATACCTTGACTGGGTTTGGCCCCTGCCATGGTTGCTGGACCTCACCCCAGGAATGTATGCATATAGTAGCTTATACCCTATGCACCCCCATTTTTTTTTAGCTTACCTCTGTGGACTCATGTTGTACTTGTCCTTTTGTGCTTGACTTACTTCACTTAGTATGCTTTCCTCCAGTCATTCCCACGTGGCAATGTGCTTCATGTGTTCATCACTGCATTTTAGGGATGGGTAGTACGCCATTGCATGTACGTAACACAGTTTTTGAGCCATTCATTCGTTGATAGAAATTTGGGTTGTTTCCAACTCCTTGCAATTGTGAACAGTGCCGCGATGAATATTGGAGCACAGATGTTTTGTCGTGGTTTGTTTCTTGCCTCTCCTGGGTATAGAAAGGAGGGCATGGGCTTGAGACATATATAGAAAAAAATGTCTTTCTTGTGCACACATTTTTTTCATATCTATCTACCGAGACTTCATCCTATAGGGGCAGTTATTGAACTAAATAAACCCAAATGAGAGAGAAAGGAGATTTCCTAACACAATATATTGTGTCTAGTTATTCTGTACTTCAGTAATTCCTGCATATCTTAAGGTAGGCATCACCAAGTACTTCTTCAAAAACTAGTATCGTTATTGAGATTTTCACACACAAAAATGTATGGGAGTCCCAATTTTTCCACATTCTTGATAACATTTTGCCAGGATTCATTATTGTGAATATTTTTAGCCCGGCATATACATTCAATAAAAACTACAAACTTACCATTTTGAAAAATCTCAATGATATATATTCACATACGTGAATGCTTCCTTTTATATCTATTTTATGAATTATTTGCATGAATTGTCCAATTTTTGTTTTAGTGCTCTTAAAGATTTATAAGAGCTATAATATTCTTGTATTTGCAAATAATCTTCCTGTTGGTTTAATACAAACAACAGTTAAGACTTCTGTTTACTACGAACTGTG
>NW_022109768.1:319815-325868 GCF_000313985.2 Echinops telfairi
AATATTATCTTAGAATACCTCTATTTAAAAAATTTACCTCCAAAACTGCTAGTTTCAGAGTGGTGCCATAGGCTAGATGGTCATACCATCTCTGAGGGAACTGAGGGAAGGAGAAATAAGGAGTGTCACTAAAGAATGAAAAAGTTGCAGGTAACATGACTATTAAGTATCTTCTAATTGGAGCTTTGGTTAAATCTATAACATTAACTTTAAAATATAAATCATATTAATTTTTATTTAAAAATTTTAAAAATACAAACATATCTGATATAGGTTCCATTTTTTTATATATCTAGGCATTTTTGAATAATAAACATGAAATTATTCCCACTAAGAAATGCCCAAACTTTAAGTCCTTGAATTATGATTATACTATTTTACATGGTAAAGGGGAGTTGTAAATACTATAATTTAAAAAATCTTGCGATGGGGAAAGTATCCTGGATTAAGTGGGTGGATGCGATGTAAGTGTAATTGTCCTTAAAAGAGGGTGTTTGTAGAAGCAGTATAAGAGCAAATGATGTGATGGTGAAGAGACTAGGAGAGAGAGAGACTGGAAGATGCTATGCGATTGGCTTTGAGAAGCAATATGGGGCTACTCTGTAAGGAATGCATGCCGCCTTTGGGAACCGGCAAAGGCAAAAAAAAAAAGGATTCTTCCTCAGAGCCTCAAGAATGAATGTGACTTTGTGAAAGTTTGGTTTTAGGCTTAAGATCCATTCTAAGATGCTTGGTTTCTAGATATAATGAATAAATGATAAAAAACATGTTTGGGGCAATCTGTAAAAATAGCAATAGGAGACCAATAGGATGGTGATGCACATATGTTTCAGATTTTCTAGAAGACAAATTTTACTGAACATTTGATTATCTCACATTATGCATCAACAAATCAATAAATTTACTTATAAAAATGTCATGTTTTAGTTTTAATTTTAAAAGTTCTCCAACAGTAAAAGAATTTGAAGTATTAAGTTTATACTTAATTGTCAGAATATAGTTCATAGGTATTAGAATATAGTTCATTGTCAGAATATAGTTCATATGTGTTAGAAAACATCTCTGAGCACTATTTTGAGAATTGATGAACATAGAACAGAGTTAACAGTTTGAACATATGTAAGACATTTTGGAAGTTAGAGGAGAAAATTATTCTATTTTTTAAGTAGTATTGCTTTGATTCTCATACACAAAAACATTTACATTTGAATATTATATTTATGGAACTCATTGAACCTTTCTTTCTTTTATGCATTTGTTTATAGTAACAAGCTTTAAAAACAATTCAGAGAAAAAATGTGATTTAACTATGTAGTTGTATTCCTAACAAAACAGAAAGATGACGTGTTACAAAGAACCCTAATTAGAGGGAGTTTCAGAAGGCATATTTAACAAGTTTTAGTGGATTAGCCTTTAAAATAATCCAGCTGTTGGTGAGTTTGTTGTTTTTTTAATCATTCTATTGGGGGCTCATACAACTCTTATCACAATCCATCCATCCATTGTGTCAAGCACATTTGTACATTTGTTGCCCTCATCATTCTCAAAACATTTGCTTTCGACTTGAGCCCTTGGCATCAGCTCCTCATTTTCCCCCCTCCCTCCCCACTCTCCCTCTTTCATGAACCCTTGATAATTTATAAATTATTATTATTTTGTCATATCTTGCCCTGTCTGACGTCTCCCTTCACCCACTTTTCTATTGTCCATCCCCCAGGGAGGAGGTTATATGTAGATCCTTATAATTTGTTCCCCCTTCTACTGGGAGTGGGGAAGGAAGATGATTTTTCTTTTAATGGGTGTATTTGCTTTTAATGATTTTGCTTTTAAATTTGCTTTTAATGATTTTGCTTTTAATGGATGTATTTTAATTGAGTGTATTTTCAAATACAACATATCTGGTTACCAAGAATATCATGTTTGATCAGTATAGATAACATATTTTTCATAATATTATACATCTGGAATTAAAACTGTTTTCCCAACAGAAATAATTTCATTAGATAGAAATATACTTTATCTAATTTTAAATATGGAATGAATTTTTTCCCTCTTAATGTGTTCTCATTATAAAAACTCAGGTATATTCTGCGACATTTGCTTGGTTATGAAATAGTCAACAATTTTTACTTATAATACTGATTTCTTATGCAAGGCCCAATAAAATACCAGCATTATTTAATTATTAAAACAGATTATGAAACACATTAATTACATATATAACAAAAAGGGGGCTTCATGAATTAAATGTGCTCCAAAACCTGTTGTTTTTGCAACAAATACCCATAGATAACCTTAATGATAAATGGAAAAAAGATCGAAGTTGTCAAGGATTTCATCATGCCTGGGTCCACTATGGAAATGGCAGTCAAGAGATCAAATGACGCATTTATTGGATAAATCATCTGCATAAGAACCTCTTTAAAGTGTTGAAAACCAAAAAGTTACTTTGAGGATTAAGATGAGGCTGACTCACGGCATGTTAGTTGCATTTGTCTCATATGCATCTGAAAGTTTGGCACAGCATAAGGAAGACCAAAGAAGAATCAGTGTACTTGATTTGTTGTACTGGTGAAGAACATTGAAAGTACCATGGACTGCCAAAATTACAAACAAATGTCTTGGAAGAAGTATAGCCAGAGTGCTTCTTAGTGGCAAAGATGGCATAACTTCACGTTATATATTTTGGACATGTTGTCGGGAGAGACCAGTCCCTGAAGAAGGGCACCATGCCGGGGAAAGTAGCAGGGCAGTGAAAGAAAGGAAGGCGAAGGCCTTTGACAAGCTGGATTGACACAGTGCCGTCATTTGGGCTCAAACATAGTAAGTGTGAGGACGGCCCTGCGGTATTTTGTTCTATTGTACATAGGATCACTATGCTTTGGGATTAAACTGAGGGCACCTAACAATAACAACTGCAACATACATTTGCTTAACTTCCAAAAATGTATCAAATGACATGTTGTGTACATATTTTAGCCATAGTCCTTAAAGAAATTGTAATGAATTATAAGGTATACTATTTAACTACTGAAAGTATACTATTTAAATGATTGAATCTTTTGATTCAATGGGATATTGTCTACCTAACATTAGTAACTGATTAGAATTATTTGCCAAAATCTAGACTATGCCAGGTCCACATGTTCACAAACCCCAGAAGGATTGCATATTACTCATTCTTGTGTTAGGCCAGATTGTCTAGAGAAACACATCCAGCGATATTCCTCTCTGTTAAGAAAGAGTATTATAGCAAGAAGTAATTATATATCAAGAAGCACTCAGACTAGTCCAAGGCTAGTCCATAAATCCCTCTTCAGACTCATGTAGTTGCAGGCCAGTGACACACCAAGGTGAACTGGAAAGCAAGAAGATCATAGGCAGGTGGATGCAAATTTGCCTGCGTCTAAGGTTGGTGGGAACATGGCAGAGCATGGACAATCCTCAGGGTCATACAGCCCTCATGGAGCTGCCTTTGGACTCAAGCAGAATCCCAGCAGGCAGAAAAACCATGTGGCAAAGAGAAAGAAGGTGGCTCTCAGCTTCCTTTCCTTAGAGAAAGGGCATCCTTCAAAGCGGCTATGATCTGATTCAGAGGCTGGACTCCACTTCTACACGTTCATGAAAATTCAAGTTGACATAAAATCATCTAACACCACACATATGCAATCGACTTTAGGTTTGCGTATTTTCCCAGGACAGTCTTCTTACATATTTTAGCATTGCAGATTGCTTCCATTTTATGGCAGTTCAAATCCAAGAAACTATTCCTTACCCTACCTCTTATTGGGAACACCCTAGCTCTTACAAGTGTACACAATATGAAACCTGTATCTAATCCTACACATTACAAGGTAAAAGGCTAGGTCAATAAAACATCATTTCTAGTATTCCAGTTCATACTTACATGGGTTTACAATAGACAAAACATATTTAAACTTGTCCCTCTGCAATCCATAGATGGCTGAAGAGGAATTCCCTCAATAAAACCGTTGATTTAGTTTCTTGGCATGTCTTCAAAAAGATTAAGGTCTATCTGAAACAGTGGCTTTCAAGGGGATCTGTTGGGCCAGTTCAACTTAATTTAGTTCAGAAGTTTATGGAAACTGTTATTTGAGATTCCAACGTGGTAGTTTTGAAAACAGAGCAATCATGTGGGATTGTTAAGAAAAAAATTTACAAAAATTGAAAGCTCTATTGGTGGGAAAATGCCAGGAAAGTTTTGTTGAGTAACTGATTTCCATCATGACAATACACCTGATAACTAAGGATTGTCCTATGAGCATTTCCATTGCAAACCTTACCCTGTCGACCCTATTGCCCTGATCATACTCCTCTTGATCTTATTTAGTTACTCAAATTAAAAAAAAGAATTCAAAGGGGCAGAATTTGAGCCCCGAAAACTGTTCTGACATAGTATTATGCATAGAAGAGCACAAAATGCTTAGGAAGTGTTAGAGAGATGGAACATTGTTTATTAAAGTTTCTATTCCATTGTACCAATGCTTTTTCACTTACCTTTGTATAGCAAGGCAAGGCAAGAGAGAATTCCAAAGTCCGATGACTAGCAAGACTGGACTGCTGGTGAACAGAACCACTACCTAGAAAATATCAAAACAGAGGTCAACAACAACAAAAAAATCAAATACATATTCTTGAATTAAAAGCTGATTCAAAAGGATGTATGTGTGTGTATATATATGTATATAATGGCATTTAACAACTAGAGTTAAATGATATCCAGTCCAAGATTTAGAGTTGTGATTTGGTTCCATCTTGCTTTATCAAATATAAACAACCAGTTTTAGAAATAGCACAGAGTGCAGAGATACATGAATTATTTTTTTTTTATTATAGCAGAAGATGGAAGAAGATGGCATCTAGTTAGATTCACCTACCTGGAGCTCCTGCTGCCAGACCAGAAAATTGGGAGGTAAGGTGAAGGGGACTGGGAGGTGGAGTCCTGAAATTAGAATCAGGGTACTAGGGTCGGTCATGGACCCCACTTTTTTTGCTTCCCACTCACAAAGCAAACCAAGAATGCACTAAATAGCTCTAGGTTTGGCGTGCTGGGATGTGGGTTCCAACTAAGTGAGTAACCATTTCTCCAGGCTGACGTCCTAATATGAGGAGAACCTCTGAAAGCTAGGCACAGGACCCCACACCAGAACTCCGCACTTGGTTAGCTGCCTCAAGCTCAGAGCCTGGGGATCGGGTCAGTAGGTAGCCATAGATTTGGAGCAATTGAAAAGGAAGTAAGGAAATTTACCTGAGTCAGGTCATGGTATGGCAAAAAATAAGTGGATAGTCATAGCGCAGGTGGCAAATTCAGTTCCAGTTGGCTGAGAAGAAAATAGCCTCTCTGATAAGCTGGATGTTTTCCTCTGGGGTCAACGTGACAGCCCCCAAATCAGGGCACTCCATAAACCCAATATAAAAAAGAGAGAAAAAATATTTTCTTGATAAAAACAGTAGATACTAGGCTCATTGTTCAACTCCAAGGAAACTGGTAGAACAAGTCCCTTTACAAATATTAGCATAATAAGGGAGCCCATGCTAAGGAAGGCCAGAAATTAGCTATAGAGCCCAGAGGCTCTCAACATAACAAAGACCCATTGGAGCAAGCCTCAGTTTCTGAATAACTCAATTCAACGCCAGCTAGCCAAGGGGTAAAACTAAAAACGAAAACCTCTGAGCCATTAGGGCATCAGCAGTCCTGGCACAAGGCAGAACAACAAGCCCAGCACCCAGTCAGTGATCCTACAAACAGCTGGGGAGGTCCTGCCTGTCCTGGGGACCTACATAGGGCTGAGAGAACACCCCACCTGCTGCAGTGCTGCATATAGCGCGAGGCAGCCATACTAGTGAACTCCAGCACTCAACACCGCTGTGGGAACCACTGCCTGACCTCTGCTGTGCTCTTGCCTTTGAAGGTATTTCTGCCCAGCATCTGAGGACCCTACACCAAGTGGGCACACCACCCCGCTACCCTAAGGCAGGGTTGGAACTCCTCCAGCCCCAACATCAGGTGATCAAGCCTCAGTTATCTCCTT
>NW_022109768.1:325968-337853 GCF_000313985.2 Echinops telfairi
CCAGTCAGTGATCCTACAAACAGTTGGGGAGGTCCTGCCTGTCCTGGGGACCTACATAGGGCTGAGAGAACACCCCACCTGCTGCAGTGCTGCATACAGCACGAGGCAGCCATACCAGTGAACTCCAGCACTCAACACCGCTGTGGGAACCACTGCCTGACCTCTGCTATGCTCTTGTATTTGAAGGTATTTCTGCCCAGCATCTGAGGACCCTACACCAAGCGGGCATACCACCCTGCTACCCTGAGGCAGGGTTGGAACTCCTCCAGCCCCAACATCAGGTGATCAAGCCTCAGTTATCTCCTTTCTTACTACTCTTTTTCTTCTCTCTTTATTCTCTCACCTTTCTATCTTTCCCACTGCAGTTGGTCTCAACGGGCCCAGCTTTGTTTTGTTTATTTCACTTTTTCTTTCTTTTGTCTTCATTTCTCTCTTTATCCTCTTCTCTCCCTCTCTTTCCTTTCCGACGCCACTGCTGGCTTCCGGGCCACTACCCTCTGCCTAAGGCCACTCAACCACACAAGGCAGCTGGGACAGCCCTCTACAGAGCTCCACACTACTGAGGAAACCTCAGTCTGGCCTATACAGTGATCTTGCTGACTAGGGCAATTCCGCCCAGCACCAGTGGGACCCTGCACTAAAGGGGCACACCAACCTGCCACCTTGGGGCAGGGTTTAGACCCATCTGGTTCCATGTTCAGACAATCAGGGATCAGCTCTCTCTTTACTCTTTATTTCTTTCTTCTCTATTTCCCACCACAGTCAATCTTAGTGAGCACAGTTTTGTATATTGTATTCTGTATTGTATTGTAGAATACAATACAGAATTATAGTTTGTGCTATTACAACCTCAGTACAGCCTCCCAATCTAGACTAGACAGGAGCATGTACATAGGTATAGGGAAGAGATAAAACTCACAACACATGGACCCCAGGAACAGGAATGGGAAGAGAGATACCAAAAGGGTAGGGGGAAGGGTAGGGAGGGAGGGGGGCACTGCTCCTAATGAATGGCACATAACCACACAACCTCAGCCAGGGGAAAGAACAACAGAAACCAGAGGGCAAGGGAGATAGCAGTCAGTGTGAGATTTCAAAATAATTAACAATCTACGATCTATCAGGGGGCCACAAGGGTTGAGGGGGTAGAAGGAGGGGAAAAAAAGAGGAGCTGATCCAAAGGGCTCAATGGAAAGTAAATGTCTAGAAAAGAACGATGGTATATATGTACGGATATGTTGGACACAATTGATGTGTGGTTTATAACAAGAGTTGTAAGAGGCTCTAGTAAAATGATTAATAAATAAATAACTAAAATAATTATCTAGGTTAAGGCAGGGGAGCTTGGAGGGAAATAGGGAGATAACAACAATGAATATGAGAAAGAAGAATTCTGAAATTGTAATCATTGCACAACTCTTCTTAATATGATTGAACAATTAAGTTGTAGAATACATGAAATATATATATATGTATTATATATATAAAATCAACAGTTAAAAAATGTGACTTGGTGATAGAATCAAATCCAACAGGTGATTCACCACGGAATTTTAAAATTTCATGGCAAATGTTAGACTCTTCAATCTTAATTAGTATTCAAGAATAAAAAAATGAAATGATTGGCTAACAAGAAAAATTGGACAAATAGACATCATGGTAAATAGCAGACTGAAGTTGTCAAGGGCTTCATTTTGTCGGGCCACAGTCAATCCTCATGTAAATAGCAGTTAAGAAATAAAATGGTGATTGCATTGTGAAAATCTGCCACTGTCTTCATCATATGATCCAGCTTCTCTGATTATTTCATCTCTAGACAGATTGAATTAGTTTTCTGAGAAGATACATCTCTAATGTACACCTTTCTGAATTATATATCATTCTATACTCCTCAGTTTTGTTTACACAACTTTCTTTAGAACATATACAGGTTCTACATGGGCCCATTCAAGTTTTCTGGAATTCCCATTCTTTCAAGCCTATCCATAGTTTGTGGTGATTCAAATAGTCGAATGCCTTTGTATAACAAATAGAATACAAGTAAAAATCTTTCTGGTATGCTTTGATTTCAGGCAAGATCAAGTTGACATTAGCAGTGATATCCCTTTTTCTATGTCCTCTCTTGAATCAGACCTGAATTTCTGGCAGCTCCCTTTCAAGGTCGTGTTGCTGCCATTGTTGAATGATCTTCAGTAAAATTTTATTTGCCTTGGTTGACTAGCTGTAATTCATTGGGCTGCTAGCTGCAAGATCAGCACTTTGATACCACCAAATACTCTACTGGAGAGAGATGGGGCTTTCTACTCCCACAACGAGTTAACAGTCTTAGACAGGAGCAGCTCTGTCCTATAGGGTTACGCTGAGCCCGGATTGACTCAGTGGCAGTCAATTTGATTTGATCTGAATTTGGTGATATTGATATTTATCTCATTGATAATGTGCTATAATTTGAGCATTCTGTTGAGTCACCTTTCTTTGGAATGGGTACAAATATGGATCTCTTCTAATCAGCTGGCCAGATAACTTCTTCCTAATTTCTTGGCATAGACAAGTGAATACTTTAAGCACTTCATCAGGTTTCTGAGATATTTCTTAGTATTCTATCAATTCCTGGAAGCTTGATTTTGGCTAATACCTTCAGTACAGCGTTGGCTTTTTCCTTAAGACCACTGGTTCTTGATCATATGTTGTCTCCTTGAAAGTTGTGCTTATTAGCACTTTTTGGTTTGGTGACTATGTAGTTTTTCCATCTTCTTTTAATGCTCCATGCATCTTTCAACATTTTGCCCACAGACTCTCTCAATATTGCAACCTGAGGCTTGAAATTTTTCTATAGTTCTTTCAGTTTCAGATATGCTGAGTATGTTGTTCACGTTTGGTTTTGTAACTGTATGTGTTAGTCTGGGTAGACTAGAGAAACAAATTCATAGGCACTCATGTGTATAAGAAAGAGCTTTATTTACAAGAGCAGCTGAATATTGAGAAAACATCCCAGCCCAGTCCAGATGAAGTCCATAAATCCGATATTAGCCCATATGTCCAATACCAATCTATAAAGTCCTCTTCAGGCTCACAAAACACATGCAATGACGCCAAATGCAGGAAGATCATAGGCCAGTGGGTGGAAGGTCTTGTGGATCCACTGGCGGTGTAAGCATCTCAGCACTGGCAGAGGTCGCCACGTGGCTCCTCTGCCTCCAGAGCTCTAGTGTAGCACCTTGTGTCTTGTCAACAGAAATGTCTCGCAGTGTGTGATCATGTGTCCCGTCTCCAGCCAGCTATTTATCTTTGTAGTACCTCCAAATGAGGTCATCAAGCTGTGATCTGATTGACCGACTAGATTCACCCCTTCACTCATAAATCTCAAATTGACAACAGATTATATTGGTACTACACTGTAGGTATGTCCATATTTCAATATAATCTTTTACTTTATTGTCTTGAGCTGACCTTTGAAATTTTCTCTTCAGCCTCTTTGCTTTGATCATTTCTTCCATTTGCTACACTAGGATTAAGAGCAAGTATCAATCTCTCCACTTTGATCCTTTTGTTTTGATGTCATCTTCCAGCTCATTTGTCATTAGTGTTTAATGTGTCAAATCTGTTCTTGAGGTGTTCTCAAAATTCAGATGATATATACTCAAAGCCATATGTCAATTCTTGTCGATTTGTTTTAATTTTCTTCATTTTCAAACTGAATTTATAAATGAGCGATTAATGATCTATTCTGGTTGCTCTTTGGCCTGGATTTAGCTTCTGCTGTTGAGTTTTGCATCATCTCTTCTCACAGATGTAGTCATTTTGAGTTTTGTGTATTCCATCTCTTACAGTCCACATATGTAATCACCATTAGTCTTATCGACAAAAGGATTTGTGATGAAGAAGCTGTGTGTCTGGCAACATTCTATCATTCTCTCGCTTCATTTCTATTACCAAGACCATATTTTTACAACCACTGTGCTTTCTTGTTTGCTTCCTGTTTTTACATGTCGATGGGCAATAACGATCAACGCACCTTGATTGCAATTTTGATCATTTTTTATCACTAGCTTTAGGCGTTGATTCATAAATTTGAATAATAGTTACAGTGATTGGATTTTCTTGTGAGTGTGTAGATATTATCCTATCAGAGACAGAATTGTACTTCAAGATGTTAGATCATGAATTCCTCTTGCTTCTCTCATTCTCGATATAGTAAACAGTGTGATTTTTTAAATAGATGATTAGTACCAGTCCATTTATACATTCCAGTGTATAAACCGTTATGCATTCAATTTCATTTTTTAGGCTTCCAACTTTTCTAAATGTATACTTCGTGAATTCCAAGTTCCAATTATTAATTGACATTTGCAGTGTCATCTCATTTTGAGTCACGCCCCTCAGCAAATGACTGTCCTAAAACCTACATACTTCATCGACATCATTATTGTGGACTCTCTTTTTTAGAACGCAGCTCTTCCTCCATCATATTTTGAGTGCCTTCTCATTTGAGAGTCTCATCTTCTGTCCCTTTCTCTGACAATGTTTCACTACTATTCATAATGGCTTCGGTGGCTAATTTCTTAGACGTGGACAACCTACTCCTTCTTTGTGTTTTCTTCTTCATCTGGAAGTGCTGCTAAAAACCGTTCATTTTGGTTGACCCAGTTGGCATTTTAAACACCAGTCACATAGCTTCCAGTATCACAGGAACACACAAGCTACCATGGTAGGACAAACTGACAAACAATTGGTAGGAAATAAGCAGAGATAATTTTAATTAAAAAATGCATTTGTAGATATAGTTTGCATTCATTTTATTAGTTCTTCTTATAACTATTTTTATATACAAAAGAATAACTTTTGTGTTTTTCTATCATTATTTCCCCAATTCAAACAGTAACTAGTGTAAATCACTATGATTGAATCAATTTTTGAAATTTTAGTGTGGGGCAGGGGATTCATATTTTTATTTTAAAGATAAAATAAAAAACAGGTCCAGGAAAAGAGCAACTAATGCTTAGAATGCAGGGCATAATAAATATTAAGTGTAACAAAGATGAAACTAAATGAGCCTGAGAATGTCTGATTTTATACATGGATTTATGTCTATTATGCCAAAGAATTTCAACCAAGCTTGCAGAATGAGCAAATAAAGCCTTTGCTATCTATTCGGCGTAGTGAGTGTAATACAGTGCTTAGGATCTGCTGCTGAGAATATTGTCTAGACGAGCTCATCTGTACTCTTAGAATGACACCCTGTGGCCAAACTTATCAACAGCCAAATGCTCATTGGTCATTCTCTTTGTGAAAAAACAGTCATCAAGTATATCATTATATACCAATGACATATTATTTTAATACTCAGAATGGTTTAAATAAGTTTATCAGTATTCAAGAACATGATCCATTATTTATTTCTCAGTCTTAGACATGACACACAGTAACAATTCACTCCAAAATTGAAAAAGGATTTTCCCTGAAATAGAGTTCATCACATTGCCTAATCCTCAGGACTCAAGGAACATACTCATTTCTCTTGCCTCACAGGCGCCTCGGTACGGCTTGGGTGTCTTTAGTTTTAATATCTTCAGTTTACTAAAGGAAAGGAGAATCAAAGAGCATGGAAAGGTTGTTTTAAGTGAACTGTGAAATACAAACTACATTGTAGTCTTCTCATTTTTTAATCGTTTCTTTTCCCAGAGACTATTACTCTAAAAAATAATTGACAGATCATTAAAATCAGTTCTTAAAACGTTGATCATTTGAAAGATCCTTTCTGTTTTAAGCAGTGTCTCAGTGGTTTGGTTGCTTTTATGCTGGGCTACTAGCTGCAAGTCAGCAGTTCGAAACCACCACCTGCTGTGAGAGAGAAAGAGGAGGCTGTCTGCTCCATCAAAGGCGTAGTCCCAGAAGCCCATCAGAACAGTTCTACTCTGCTCTGTGGATAGCTATGAGTTAAAACTGGCTCATGGTGGTGCATTTTTTGTTGGGTGGTTTTTCTGTTATAGACCCATATGCAAACAAATGTTCTGTTGTCAAAGAGAAGAAATAATGTATAACTAGCATTTCTCCTCCTCCTATATGACTACATAAATCTTACTAACATGTAAAACCAGTCAATAAAACCCTTCATTTACTGGAAAATTTTAGGAATTTTTGAACTTTGGTTCATTTTAGGGAATTGTTCTCTGTGCTTACTTAGCTGTGCGTCATTGTAATGCTGAATGCTATCTTATTTTTCTTGAACTCACTTTAAAAATCTTGTCATTTAAATGATTAGCTGGTGATTTTTTTTATCATAAGAGAAAAAATTGCCTTTTCTTCTATGCGGGGCTCAAGGCAACCATGTGTGCATAGAGGGTGTTTAGTTAAGGATAACCTTGTTTTTATTTCTGTGTACACATTTTTATATATCTTAAATATAAATATAAAATTGAATATTATAGCCAAAAAAGGCAAACTCACAGCCACCGAGTTGATTTTGACTCATAGTGACCCTATAGGATAGGATAGAATTGTCCTTTAGGGTTCCAAGAATATAGCTCTTTCTCCCTGAATATTATATCAACCTAAAGTTAAAAATGTGATTGTTTCTATCATACTACATAGAGATAGAGATAGAGATGATATAGGTATAATATGTCACCCACTCTATTACAGAGGAATATGCATATAATTAAATGCAATATATTAAATGCAATTCAATGCATGTAATTAAATGCAATATATTAAACTAGGATGGAGAAAATGTCCTTTCTTAAAAAAACAAAGAAGCATCATTATTATTCTGTGCTTTCTATTATAAATTTTTTTTTAATTGGGATACTGGAAATCCCATATTTACTTACACTCCTCATGCTTTTGGTTGCTTACTGTGTGGCAGGGAAATCATCCTCTTATAAGTTAGTCTGTATGTCCTTCTCTGCCCTGCCAAGGCTGAAGTTAGCACTTCAGTGAGTCTAAGTGAAGGAAGACAGGGAGTGGCCAGGAATGTGAGTCAGGAGGGGCTCGGGAGATCAGACATGTGAGGGAGGGAGTGCCTCAGAAGTTTGGACTGTCTGTACTCTCTTCCTAACCATCCTGAATTTCTTAAAGAGCAACAACCGCTGCCTTGCTCATAAAATATTTTGAATCTAGTCCCTGGATTGCATTAGCCAGATGTTAAATACTTGAAAAGCTATTTGTCTACGTGTTTTAAAAGTAAATATATTTATGAAAGCTCAGAATGACTCCATGGTGGTTTAATGTAAAGTTTGTATTGCCTTTATCCATGGGACTGTGAACTTTATCCACAGGACTGATAGACTTTAGATGATAAAACTAACCATTTACTACACAACATCATTGTGAAGTAAAAGAGGAAAACAATTTAATAAAGTAAGTCATATAGCTACTTAAGTAGCCATACTGTAGCTATGTAAGCAGGGGTCAGCAGAAAAGAGGACGACCTTCAGCATGATCGAATGACACAGTGGCTGCATTGGTAGACTCTAACATAAGAACAATTGTGAGGATGGCCCAGCAATGGGCTGTGTGTCACTCTGTTGTGTACAGGGTTGCTATGTACAGCAGCACCACCAGCCCAGTGCCACTAACAGTAACGTAGCTACCTCAACTGGTGTGCATATTTTTATAGGGCGGTTTGCCTCTATTCTCATAGTTCACAAAATTAAAAAAAAAATTATTAAGGCAGTCCCTATGGAAACTGGAAAATAAATTCACTCACATTTAATGATTCACTAAAATACGGCTTTCAACATGTACATCAAAGTATTCCATGTAAGCTAAATATTAAACAAATAACCTATATAGTCTCACAATCTATGTAAAGTATAATATAGCTTAGCAACAGAAAGTATGGCTGATCTCCAGCAGTCTTACATTCTAAAACAAATGCTGCCAGGGGAAGAAAGCCTGAGACTGGGCGTATACACAGGAATCTCTACTTCCTGAGAGATAGCAAAATATGACCAAGGATACAATAGTTAGGCAGAAAGGAGATTTTTTAACTTCACTGTGTTAGCTGCTGACAACCATTGGGGCTCAATTAGGCTGGGAATTCCACAGTGGGATAGGCAGCATTTAAATTGCCAACTCTTCCTTTTTTTCACAAATTCTTCTTAATTGTATGAATCTCATTTGTAGCTGAAATGCTGGAGTGGCAAAAGCCATGTATTTTGTGGTAAGATAAAGCAGGAAATATGTATTTTAAACATGAGGGGAAATAATCTTATGAATTACAAGATTAATCCACTATTAGCTCATCATCTATGACATGGGAAGACACTCAGGGTCAGTTGCCACTACTGCTATTAATTATTGAGATTTGATTGGGGTTAATTGCTTTTGGTTAAGGTTCAAAAATTCTGTAATTTTAGCAGCCACTGTGACTCAGTGCTCTAAATCCTTATTAAAAAGGCCAAGATGGCTCAATACCACTTTGGAAGGGCCCACAACACTTAATTAGACAGGATCACCCTTGCTAGTCTATCATCATATGAGCTTCGCTAGAATTCAATTTTAAATACTTCCTCTCATTTTCTTCCTAGGTCTATTTATGTGTATATATGGGAAATAATCACTCTTTTAAAAAAAAATTCAGTTTGTCATACTGTGATTGCTTGCAGGTTGCTGTGATGCTGGAAGCTATACCACAGAGTTTTAAGAATACTAACAAGATCACCCATGATTTCAGTGGCATTTCTAGACGAAAACAGAGGAGGAAGATGAAATTGACAATCACTTCTAAAAACAAGTGGGCAAGGAAAGCCGTATGAATTACAGGAAAACACCATCTGCTATTGTGCTGGAAGAGGAGCTCCTGAGGTTGGGAAGCGTCAGAATATGACGGCAGGGAAGCTGCTTTCTCAAAGCGAAGCCTACCTTCTTTAATAATGCACACGGAGGAAAGCTATCCGAATCTTCACGGACTGAAGTGCTGTGATTAAAATGAGAAGCAACAGCTGCAAATGCCGACTGATATTTAGAACATGCAATGCATAAAATATGAATCTAGGAAAATTGAAATGTGTTCATAATAAAAGGGAAGGCAGAAGGTCGGTATCTCAGGGCTAGGTTTGCCATCCTACTGAGTTTACACGAAGTTATCTCAAAAGTGGGAAAGGGGGGATTTCATTACCATCAAGCAAGAAGAGCCAGGACCAGAGCACATTTTGGGGACTCTAAACTCCATGTATACTCTGCAGAGGCAATGGATTAATTAATGTGGCTCTTCTTGCCAAAGTCTCTTCCTTTCACCAGATGATCTTTTCCTGCTGTTGAGCAGGGAAAGAGATGGATCGATTCACCAGTGAATTCACCAGAAAGAGACTGATAGGGTTTTACCACTTCGGTGTGAAAAAGAAGAGGATGGATATCATACCAGCAAGAACCGGGAGTAGAGTGCATCCTTCCTCTGGTTCCAAGATGCCTGCACAATGAACCTCCTGGATCCAACTGAGAGCTACAACATCTGAAGAAAAGCAGCAGAAACAGGAGCCAAAGCATAGGACAGAGTGATGGACTTCCCAACCGATGGAGCAAGTGAAGTTGAGTGCTTTTGTGCAGGAATCAGGCTGGTGTTGCGGGGTGCCTCTGCGGCTTAGTTGGAGAAGTGGGACTTGTTGACCCACCATTGAAATGCCTTTGGGCTGAGGCTCACTCGATTCGAGTGCCACTGGGCACTTAGTTCAGGGAGCTGGGTTGCTGATCCACAGAGCTAACGCTGAATGCCTTTCAAGTACTTTATTAAAGTACTTGACAGTTTGTAAGATGTCCTCATAAAGAACTCAGCCCTGAGCATTTCTCTCTGGCATTATATCTTGTTAATAAACCTCTTAATCATGATTTTTCCCTGTGATTTCTGCATAGACATTACACTGATATTAGAACCTAGAGAAGTCAAACAGGGAAATTTAATGAAGAAATGCTTACAACCTCCAATCTCCAGGGCTCAGACAGCTGTGGCACCATAGAAGTAGGAGAAAATTGGTAACAGCAAAAGCAGTAATATCAAGAGCCCATGATGAAGTGCTATGCTTTATGGTACACAGAGCAAGAGGGTTGAGTCCCTGCCAGTAGGAGGTTTGTTTGCTAAGTGGGCTGCCGTTTGGGCATCTCTTGACAGAGATAAAACAACTTTGTAAAGTTGTCAGACTAGGGCAGAGGTCAGAGACCAGAGAGAGGCCGGCCTGTGGATACATGTGAGCTGTGGTCCTGATGGTTTCTCATCCTGAACTGTAACTTATTAACATCCCTAAAACGATCCTGAATTATGAGTCTGGTCTGGGGGTTCTGTGTGGCCATTACAGTGGCTTTTCAAACCCAGCAGAGAAATAGTGCCATGGGAGGGGTAGTTGGTTGGTAGAATTCGTAAAGGAGATTGGAGGGTGGAGGACTGTCTTACTTCCACCTCACAGGAAGCTGCCTGGGATTGATTCTTCTTCCCCTTTGTGGATTAAGAGGAGGTCAGAAACCACCTCCATGCCATTTAGTAAATGACTAAACAACATACTTATATTTCTATCTTTGAAAATGGCATGGCCTCATTTGAAAACACTATTGAAGACGATTATTTTCTTAAATGCTGAGCTTTAATTGCTTAATGTTCTTCTTCCCGGTTGTTAATTGAGCATGCTCTTTTACATATTCATAGACAAAAGATCAACAATTAAAATTACTGAATATAAATTGAATAGTATGGTCCCTATATGCAATAATAAATTTGTTTACAGCTCACTACTTTTTTATTTTCTCCTATCATATCCCGGCAGTGATAAATTATTAGCTTGACACCAGTTATATCAAGGAATTCGCCTGTTTCTTCCATGGACCCCTGGTTTTGTTTTCCTTCTGTGATAGCGTAAAATAACTTGACATGGCTCTTGTATTCATCGTTGTAACATTCACCAACTGACTGGGTGGAATGACTCAACTAGGGTGTGTGTGAAACACTACTAGAGGGGCTGGTTTGTTTTGACTTTTCACTGAGTATGGAAGAGTGAGCCTTCTCAAAGGCAAGGAGAGAAAATCCCATGGCCATCAAGAGACGAGAACCGTTGGTGGCGCACATGTGAGATCCCTGTTTGAAGTGACACAGACAACTAAGGCACCAGAGACTGCAGCATCAAGATCCTGAGACAGAGCAGAGGAGCTATGCTAGGACCAGGAAGTGTGGACGAGGGGCAGTACTGAGAAGCAGAACAACAGGATTAGTGGACCATGAAACACAGAGGCCAAGGGACCATGTGGCTGAAAGAAGGAGGGCCAGAGAGAAACATAGCTGCCAGCATGACTGAAGAAGAGATGCTGCAGACAAGAGAACTATAATCCTAATATGGCGACATCTTGGTTTTCTTAATAAACCGCACAATCTGGAATACTGCCTGTGATTTTTGTGTGGACGTTTTAAGAAATTATGGACTGTATCAGAGAAGTAGAATGCTATGGGAGGGATGGCGGGTGTCACAATAGGATGAAGAAGGAGGGAGGGTGGAAGTGTGTCTGAACTCTGCTTCATTACAATGGGGCTTTGGGTGATATGGAGTTGGATACTCCTTCTCCTAGACAGAGAAAACCAATGACGTGACTCCCACACCACTTCCTCGCCTTCTCAGGTTTGACGAGAAAGACAAGCATGTAGTTTTCCTTGCATATTTTTCTCTCATTGATTTCAGTTAATTGTAGGAAATGTGAGATATACTTGAATGTCAGGCTAAAACAACCCCCACCACCCCAAAACAACCCCAGAATAATTCTTTTATATTTCTTACTAGAATTAGAAGAATGTGAGACAGAATTTAAATTTGTATTCCAAAGGGAAGTTGAGAAGCCATAAGGATAAGTAATATTGACCTTTTGTCACAAAATTATACTATTCTTAAAAAATATTATATTATTCTTAC
>NW_022109768.1:340432-342179 GCF_000313985.2 Echinops telfairi
CAGACCTCTCCACTGGTTCTCTACTCCACGCCGGCATGTTGTCTTCACACCTTGGAGCACTGGGTTGAAGTCTGGTCCCTCTTTTCCTGTGGAGATATAAACAATACCCTCCCCTTGGGGTTAGCACTCCGTGCCCCCGCTACCCATTTCTTCTTTATTTTCATAATTTTTTTTTTGTTTTTGTTTTGTTCCCTTTCCCTACCTCCTCCCCAGTTGTCTACCATGTGCATCCCTGCAAAAAATAATTGTTTTCAAAACAATTACTGAGAGGTTTGCTCTTGTTAAAAATGGAAAATAAAATATAGTAAAATATAAACCTACTTATCTTGTGCAATCATGCTTGATCTAATTGAACTATGGATTGTTATAATACCTATGAGAGCTCTCAATAAAAATGGGGGGGATGGGACAGAATAATAAAACATTACTGCAAAAATCTATAGTCAAACAAATTCAACAATCAAGCTAGAAGAAATGGAGAGATACATAGAAACACATCACCCAGTTGTCAAGATACTACCAATCAAGAAAAATTCAGGCCCACATGGTTTCACAGGGGAATTCTACCAAATATTCAAAGACCTGACACCAATACTACACAAACTCTCTGGAGTATAGAAAAAGACAACAAACCCCCAAATTTATTCTATGATGCCCGAATAACACTGATACCCAAACTGGGCAAAAGACCCCACAAAGAATGGAAATTGGAGACCAATATTCCACATGAACATAGATGCTAAAATCCTCAACAAAGTCTTGCCCAATAGAATACAGCAGTATATAAAAAAAATAATTTACCAGGACCAAGTGGGATTCATTCCAGGTCTTCAGAGATGGTTCAATATTAGAAAAATAATCAGTGTAATCCACCACATAAGCAAGGCAAAAATAAAAAAGCACATGATGATATAAATAGACGCAGAACAGGCATTTGACAATATTCAACACCCATTTCTGTTCAAAATACTCCACAAAATAGGAATAGAAGGAAAATTCCTCAACGTAATCAAAGTCATCTATGACAAACCAACAGTCAGCATCATGCTCAATGGGGAAAGGCTAGAAACATTCCCACTGAAAGCAGGGACCAGGCACGGATGCTCCCTAAAACCCCATCCTATTCAATATTGTGCTGGAAGTTTCCGTTAGAGGCATCAGACAACAACAAGAAATCAAGGGAATACAGAGGTGAAGGGAGAGTGAAACTATCGCTATTGGCAGGTGACATGATCTTATAGAGAGAAAACTCAAAGGCCTGCACAAAAAGCCTGCTGGGAACAATGACGGAATCTGACAAGGCAGCAGGAGACAAAGCTGATAACCAGAAACCAATCACATTCCTCTCTGCCAGTGAAGAGAGCTATATATGTAGATAAAATTCAGAAACCAATACTATTTACAATAGCCACACAAAATGTGAAATAGTTAGGAATAGCCTAACTAAAGAAACAAACCACTATACAGAGGGTAGTACAAGACATTACTGTACGAAATTAAAAGGACCTACATAAATGGAAGAATATCCCATGCTCATTGGTAGGCAGACTTACCCGGTTTCCCCGAAAATAAGACAGTGTCTTATATTAATTTTTGCTCCCAAAGATGCACTAGGTCTTATTTTCAGGGGAGGTCTTATTTTTCCATGAAGAAAATATGGTACACATTTATTGTTTATTGTTTTATTAAAAGAGACCTTGCACTTCCTGTCTGCTCCAGCTGCGCTGTGGCCAACAGTGAGCTGCGC
>NW_022109768.1:343180-362406 GCF_000313985.2 Echinops telfairi
TTGTACTCATTGTTATTAACTCCCCATTTCCCCAAACCTCCCCTGCCATACCTTAAAGAAATCATTAATCTAGTTATTTTATCCATAGTTTTACCTATCCTTGATTTCATTACAGAAAAAACCCAAAAACTAAAACTAATAGCTATATCTAAGTAAAACAGGAAAATCTTAATCGAAGAGAAAGTACAAAATATCAATAACTACAACAAATTTAATGTGTCAACAAGATGTGTGAAAAGGGAGATCGAATGATGATAAATTGTAAGCTAACTGCATCTGCAATAGTCCGCTTTCTAATGCGTTCCTCATGATAGCAAGATTATTCACATCCCTGATCTGTGGCCAGTGGGAATTCACCAGAGACTCAATTTCAGGGTATTTCCCCTTCATTTTTTTAAACTTACACAACTTTTAAATGGGTCAAAAGAAAGATCAAGCGATACGGTATTGCATTTTAACCTAACTACATCTTCACTAATGGACTTTACAATGCTTTCTGTCTAATAATAAGGCGAGTCACATCCCTTGACGATGGTCAAGGGAAATCCCTGAGGCTTCATCTATGTGTGGACCCTACAAATGGATTTGGGGCTTCCATTGTCATCCATAGCTTTCTACACACTGGGTATTCACAATCTAAATTCTGAGACCATCCCCCCTTCAGATTAAGATTATATATTTTTTATAGTCCTTGGACCAACATGCTAGTGTGCTGTTTCCATGTGGATTGTGGCACCCGTATCTTCCGTTCTCTCTTTATTAGATTCAATACCCAGCACAGCCATGGCAAATAAAACTAATAGCTCTTAGATTGGGGCTAGAATTAAATGCAAGCTCCAAATCCATTCATATGTCTATGATTTATATACGTCTCTGGTTCACTTTACAGGCATCACTATAAATCATCCCACTGGGACAGTGTCACTAATTTAGCCAATGGTATAGAATTTAGAACACTGTTAGGCAAAAACATTGTACAAGTATAGGCTGGCATCTGACTTCAATCCATGCACTGTTGACTTACACAGTTGAACACTTAACTGCCTGGACACTATCTCCATGAACAATGGGTGTTGTTGATTGTGCAGAACTTTTTGTTTTTTGTTTTTTTTTTAACATTTTATTAGGGGCTCATACAACTGTTATCGCAATCCATACACACATCAATTGTGTAAAGCGCATTTGTACATCGTTTCTCAAAACATTTTCTCTCCACTTAAACCCCCGACATTAGGTCCTCATTTTTCCCCTCCCTCCCCGCTCTCCCCTCCCTCATGAGCCCTTGATAGTTTATAAATGGGTATTTTGTCATATCTTGCCCTGTCCAACGTCTTGTGCAGAACGTTTAATAACACTCATTCACAAGACAAGCATGCCTACCAGACTAATACGTGTCATAAGAAAGAAAAGAGGGTGTTAACATAGTACGTATACGGTTGTACCAGCTACCAGTCATTCATTGGGCACTCTCAAAGCAGGAGACGGAACCAAAATCCAAACAACCCATTCCATATCCTTGGGATAACAGCCATCTGCTTCTGTTCATACCAGGGGACTTCAGCTGTACGGGATAATGTTGATTCCCGAAATCTGCTGCAGGTAAGTTTGAGGAAAAGCCCAGTTCACTTACTGGGATTTCCACATCCAAACTTTCTGGTATGGTCTATGTGAATGTTGTGTATCCTAAAAGTACAGCATCTAAAGTTCCAGCCTCGGTGCTACAGCCTGGGAGTGTTAGCTCAAAATTGTCTGCTTAGGAACATAATAGAACCAAGTGCATTCTCCCCCTGGGTTCTATCTAGGGGTTGTTAAGTGTTTTTCCTTGGTCGGAGGCTATTTCTTCTGTTTACCACCAATAGCAGTGTAATTGCCTTCTTAGAGACATACATACACACCTTGCCCCATCTTGACTTGAATTTCCAATTAGTTTCACTTATCACTCTTGTAGTGTCTGTTGATTTGGGGTGACCTTAGCAAAATGTTATATGGCAGCAGCTCAATGGTTTTCTCCCTCTCCCACCAGCTTGAGAAACTGACCACAGCTGAGGTGAAGTTGAAGTGATTTTTTTTTTTTGGTTGAAGTGATTTTTAAGATGAACATATAAAGGGGATGTTATACAATTCATGGGCAATAGTTAGGCTCTCTATTGTAGAAAGTTATCTGGTGCTACCTAAAACAACTGGGAATAGAAATACCGTACAGCTCAATAATACCTTTTATGGGTATTTACCCACCAAAAATAAGACAGAGAACATGAGTAACCATGTGGTTTCCCTTGTTAATTGCAGCACAGTTCACAATAGCAAGAAGCTGGAAACAGCCCAAATTCCCATCAGTAGAAGAATGGATGAAGAATGTCTGGTCCATACACACAGTGGAATACTATGCATCCCTGAAAAAAACAGTGATGAAACCATGAAACACTTCATGACATGGATGGATCTGGAAATCATTGTGCTAAGTGAAATTTGTCAATCACAAAAGGACAAGTATTGTGTGAGTACACTACTATAAGGATAAACACCAAGGCAAAGGCAAGGTGGTGCTCGCAGCTCCTGTAATCTTGACATAGTTTTAGTATTTGCTTTTCTCTTTTACACAGGTGCCTGAAAACTATGCAAAATATAGCCAGTCACATCCCACATTAAAGCAGTCCTTTAATTAGAGTAAAATGTACCAGCACTTACTACCATCAAGTTGATTCCAACTCATATTGACCCAATCTACGTTTTCTGAGGCTGTAACCTTTATAGATACAGGTAACCTCAATTTTCTTCAATGGAATGACTAGCCACTGTCCGAAACTTTACTGGAAACAGCACCAGGGCTCACACACACACACACACAGAAAAAGCCCATAATTGCAAAGGTAGAGCTTATTAATGATCCTTTTTTCCTCATGTTTATGAGACTGGAATTATCTACTAAGAGTTTTAGCACAGAATTTTCTTTCATTTACAATTGAAAAATTAATCTTAGTATTATTGGATGCAGAGCTTTATTAGACTTTTACTATATTTAGGTTGGGATACGTTGTTATTTCAGTGAGCGAAGAAACTATTGTAATTCCAATAAAACCTAATAGCACGCCAGTACACAAATATGGACTCGTTAAAATTCTTGCTGAATGAAAGAATGCAGCATTGAGAAGCAGAATTTTTTCAGTGACAAATGAAGCATCGTCATCTTAAAGAGAAAAAGGTCTTAAAAGCCCCAGCATTTCCATATTTTTATCCATTTCTGGCACTGTGAATAAGTGAACTGTCTTAACTGTGGATAAGACACATAATTTCTCTGATCTCACAAAGTTAAATTTCACAAAGCAGAGAAAACAAACAAAACACAAATTAGATACTCAGGAATGCACTAATGAAAATTAGTCAGAGTCCAATGCTAAGTACAACCAGAATGCACAGTAGATTCCGCTTTACTTAGACTTCATCATCAGAAGGAACCAGTTCCTGGACACGACGTCATGCTTAGTAAGTGGAGGGTCGGTGAGAAAGTGGAAGACTCACTATGATAGATGGAGACAGTGGCTAAACCAATGGGTGCAAACATACATAAGCCTGTGAGGATGACATAGGGCTGAACAGGGATTGCTGTGAGTCGGCATCCATGGGGTGGCACCTCACAGAAAATGGATTTTAGAACCCTTAGAATTATGTAAGGCAGCATCTGAAAGGAAGACTGGTGATAGTAGGCTGAAAAATGACAACAGTCAGGGTCGAAATGATGAAAACATTTCCCTCTCAAGTTGGTTACATTTGTAGTGACCCTCTAGGGGAGAGTAAGTAGCACTTTCCCACAGGGTTTCCAAGATTAAATCTCTACAGATGTAATCTGCCGCTTCTCAATTCTGACTCAGTGAGACCTCAGGTTTTGCGGAGTAAATAGCCCCATGGTCTAGAGGTCTACTCTGGTGGCAAAATGGGTCATGTGCTGGGGTACTAACTGTAAGGTCAACTGTTTGAAATCCCCAGTTTCTCTAGGAGAGAAATATGAGGCTTTCTAGTCCCACGATGAGTCTCTGAAACCCACAAGGGTAGTTTCATCCTGTTCTATGGTCTCACTATGAGTCAGCATTTTATAGTCTCACTGAGTCAGCATTTTATAGTCTCACTGTGAGTCAGCAGTTTATAGTCTCACTGTGGGTCAGCATTTTATGGTCTCACTATGAGTCAGCATTTTAGACTCCATAGCAGTGAGGTTTTCTACAGCTTATGGATCTTCATCAGTAAGTGCTTCAAGTCTTCACTTTTAGCAAGCAAGCTTGAATCATCTTCACATCCCAGGGTATAATTGAGCTTTCTTTAGTCCTTCTGTACAGGTCCGACTTCCTGGAATATCTGTGCTGCAAGCAGATTGAATAAGCAATGCCCAAGGACACAAACCTGACACACACCTTTATTGATTTTAAGCCATGTAGTTTCCATTTATTCTGCTTGAATGACTACCTCTCTGTCTATGTACATGTTCCATATGAGCACAATTAAGTGTTCTATAATTAGCTCATTCTCATTCTTTGAATATAATTTGTTAAAATCCATGCAGTCAAATAACTTTGTATGCACAGCCCATAAAATAGGTAAACGTCTTTTTGTTTTTTAAACATCATCTTATTTTCGGCGGCCTAGATTCATTTGATGTCAACAGTGATGTCTGAACAGTTACATCATATTCTGAATCTGGCTTGAATTTCTGGCAGTTCCATGTTTATGAACTACTGCAGCACGAATGTTGACATTATGCTGCGTCACCTTTCTTTACAATGGGGGTGGAATGAATCTCTTCCAGTCAGTTGGCCAGATACCAAGTAGATACATTCCAAATTTCTTGGCACAGACAAGGAAGCTCCGCTAGTGCTCATTCCATTTTTGGAAACATCCCATTGACAATCAGTATATTCTTGGAGCCTAGGTTTTTCATCAATGTCCTCAGTATAACTCCAATTCCTAATTTCATTATCAGTGTTTCTTTATTGTAAGCGCTCTCTAAAATGACTGAAAGCCAACCAACTCATTGTGGTAGAGTAGTTCTGTATATGCTTTCCATATTATTTTTTGCTTCCTTTTGCCATTCAATTTTTACTCACGGAATCCTTCAGATTTGTAACTAAAGGCTTGAAAAAGATATTTTTCCCCATTTATTTTAGCATGAGACATGCTGAGGGTGTTCCGACTTTTTGGTGTTCAGCTCCCGGATTTGACACATTTCATCATCGTAGTCTACTTTGCTCCTTGTGCTGCTCTTGTGTTTAGCTATTTTACTTCGTTGTTCCTTCCGTATCCTAAGGAACAAGTCTCAGAATCTCCTCTGATGTCCATTTTGATCTCTGATCTCTTTCCTGTATTCTTAATGTTATTTACTTTCTTGGCGTGTGTCATCTCACAATCCATCTGGTCTTTGGTCATTCCATATGCCAAATCTATCCTTCAATTGGTGTCTAAATTCAGGTAGGATACACTCAAAATAGCACTCCAGCTCCTGTGAACTTGTTTTAATTTTCCTCAGCCTTAAATTAAACTCACCTGGTCAGTTCCATGCACACTCTTAGGCTTCTTCTTACCAAAACCAGTGAGCTTCTCCAGCCCCCGCTTAGGGAGAAATAGTTTATTTGTTTACCATGTATTATTCCCTCTACTGAAGTTCATATATACACTCGTTTACTGTCATCAAATCAATTCTGAATCATGGTGACTCCATAGGCTATCAACTATTGATGATCTGTTTCCCAGTGAACCCCTGTTCTGATTTTAGCTGCTGATATTGAGCTTTCTCCATTGTCTCTTTCCATTGATGTCATCAAATTGATTTCTTTGTATTTACTTTATCAGGAGAATCCACCTTTTGTGCTGTATTTGTGATTTTTAAAATCGTGAAAGGTAGAACAGGGTGGTGGCGGGTTATCTTCCGGAATGCTTGTGCTATCCATGCCACAATTAAGAAGTTGGGAAGAAATTAGGCACACTAATTAGACACCTAGGAAAAAATCCCAACTGAGCATGTGCAGACTAGGGCTGTCTAGGCACAGGTGACACTAAACCTGGCTACAACCTAGGCACATGACATCACACAGATGCACTTAAACTCAGCCGGCAAGGTCAGCCAATACCCTCAAGCATGCTTCCTCAGCAAGTGACCTCTCTTCTCCTTCTGGTGTGCTCTGCAAGTAGAAGGTGGGGATCTCTCCCGCATGCAAAGGCTCCGGCGCCTGTATGCCCTCTTGGCCTCTGGCATTTCTTGGTTCCACACGTGTGGTTTTGCGCTCCTGTATTCTTTCCACGTGGTTTTTCGCATTTAGCCGCAAACTCCTGTGTGTTCCCGTGCAGCTTGAATGCTTTCCAGAAACATCGTGTACTTTTTGGGGATTCTAATACGTGAAATTTTCCTTTCCCCCATTAAAGTTACTTGGATAACAAAATTGCTTCTGCCACGTGAATTTTCAATATTGCAAAGGAAGAAGTGAGGTATCCCCCTCCAGAAACATCCAGAAGCCTAACAGTTGGTTTTGCAAAGTTCTATCATGTGAACCACAGCTTTGTTTCTATTACCAAGACTTGTATTTCCCAACTACTGTCCCTTCCTCTTTGCTTCTAACTTTTGCTTTACAATCAACAATAATTAGCAATGCATCTTGATTGCATGCTCCATTAATTCCATACTGAAGATATTGGAAGACTTCTTCAATTTCTTCACTGGCTTTTGTGGTGGGTGCATACATTTGAATAATAGTTGTTTTGATTGGATTTCCTTGTATGCAGATATGTCTTGAAATGTCTTTTTGACAAAGAGGGTAATGCCATTTCTCTTGATTGTGCCATTCTCAGCATAATAAAACATATGGTTTTCTGATTCAAAATGTCCACTGTCAGTCCATTTCAGCTCACTAACACCTAGAATGTAGATGTTTATGTGTTCCATATCATTTTAAATGACTTCCAATTTTCCTATATTTATACTTAATGCAGTCTAAGTTGCAATTATTAATTGTTATTTGCAGCCATTTCTTCTCTTTTTGAGTCATGCCCTATCAACAAATGAAGGTCTCAAAGGCTTTACTCCCACAGGCTTTACTCTACCCAAGTGTGTTAGTCCAGGTAGACTAGAGAAACAAATTCATAGATACACATATGTGTATAAGAAAGAGGTTTATATAATCCAAGCCCAGTCCAGATCAAGTCCATAAGTCCAATATTAGCCTATATGTCTGATACCAATCTATAAAGTCCTCTTCGGACTCACAAAACACATGCAATGATGCCAAGTGCAGGAAGATGCCAGTGGGTGGGAAGTCTTGTGGAAGTCACAGGCCAGTGGGTGGGAAGTCTTGTGGATCCAGTGGTGCTATAAGCATCTCAGTGCTGGTAGGGATCTCCACATGGCCTCTCCAACTCCAGATGTGTGGCTCCATCAGCTTCTCTCCATGCGTCTTCTGCACAGGGATGTCTCACAGGGAAGGAGCGGAGAGAGAGTGCCTCCTGCCTCCATGGGGGAATACAGGAGTTCCCAGAATCCTCAGGAGAAAGGCCATGCCCACATAGAGGCCTCCCTGGCCATGATCTGATTGAAAGGTCAACTCCACCTCTTCACTCATAACCCTTTCAGATTGACACCAGATTATATAACTACCACACCAAGTAAATATTGTCAATTTTTTTTTTAATATTATCAATTTTACTTTGAGAAGGCAGTTCTTTCTCTGTCATATTTTGAGTAACTTCTGAGTTGCACTATCTCTGGCAATATTCTGCTTCTAATCATTAGGTTTTCAGTCATGTGCCTGAGAGACCTATATTTTATAAGAAGTTAAACTTTTTAAAATTAAAACTAAGGATGTATAACAGTTAGAACTTAAATATATAAACTGAAAATTAAAAAATAGAATATGTGTGACAGCAAATCTTTTATAATGTTGCCATATGAAGGCAAGATTATTGCCAAACTACAAATAAAATGATGGGATAAGTTTATACTTATTATAATGGAAGATAGAACAGAAAGCTCTTTACTGCTGAAACTCCTTAACAGAAACTCAACATTAAAAATCACATTAATGTATGTTTCTGTAATATCACAAATCTTTTATTACATTGACTCCACTTTGAGTGAAACATTTTCATTTGTGATATCTATACATAAGGTAGTGAGTATGACCAAAAAATAATTTTGAAAAATGTGTTCCATTTAATTACCATTATTAGCAGACCATATATCCAATAACTTGTAGCCTGCAAATATCAACTACTCTGAACGATTTTAACGTTATCACAGAACAAGTAGAATCTCTACTTACCTGTGACTGGCTGCATTTTACCTAGTACATCACTGTAAAATCCGGCAGCATGTCAGTATGAATTTTTTTATCTCTTTGCAAACAAAGATCTTTACCCTTAATAAATTTATTATATCTTAGTTCTAAGATTCAGTAGCAGTAAATCAAAATCCTTAAGTGGTCACATCCATCATAATACTTTGAAAGCTGGTCATTCTTATTTGATAAGTTTAGGAAACAAATTCTGATACTATTGTACTACCTCTAACAAATCTTGGATCTTTAACACAAATTTTGGCTGTACTTATTAAAATTTAACACAATCCAATTATCAATAAAATTATAAAATAGGCAGATATTTTAGTTTTATTTTCAATAAGGTACATTTGTAGAAGTATATTCATTCAACAAATTTACTTTATTGAAAAATAAAACAAGAAAATAAAGATATTTATTCTTGGTTCGCCACTGTTTATTGATGTGCTAACTAGAAAAATATTTTCTAATCAAACATATCCACCTAAAATAATCCATTTCTAGCTGTACATAGCATCTATTTGACGACTTACACATAATCATTCTGTAGATAATATTAACAGACTACTCAATAATTACTCTTTCACTATATTAGCCAGTATTTGCTGTCATAGAGTGAGTTCTGACTCATAGCGACACAGTAGAGAGTTTCTGATGCCTTAGCAATCCCTACAAGGGTAGAAGGTTTCGTTTTTCTCCTTTGGATCTGTTGGTGATTTTAAACTGCTGACCTTGCAATTAGCAGTCCAAAGCTTACCTGACAGGACCCACTAGGGTTCCTTTCCTGGCTATATATTCTCCTGGATATATAAAGAATAGTAAAAATCATAATTTTAAGAGGACAAAGATAAGAAAAATTCATGAAAATTCACACATGCATGCACATTGCACATCTACATATATAAAGCAAGAGACAGAGTAAGAGGACTATTGGGCCAGGGGGGAGTCTTCCATGTCTAAGGTGCATCTCTATCAAGCTAAATTAATAGGACAAAGAAAAGAGAGGTTGATAGACACAGTGGCTGAGATCGGGACCAAATGTAGCAGTAACTGGGAGGAGTGTCCAGGAGGCGGCCATGCTTTATTCTGCTGCACTTATGGTCTCCATGGAGAGAGTAGCCTCAACCACAGCCGACAGGAACAATACCAAATATGATTTTCATGTTTGTGTGGTTTTATTAATAGGAATATTTACAGTAGTAATTATTACTTAGTGATAATATATAAGCAATGTGTTCTAAGAATATTATGGTTTTTAGAAATTGTAGTGTTTGTCCTAAACATCCCAGAAGCAGCAGCAGTAAGAGCCACAGTTTTGATTTGTTGCAGAATAAAAGAAACATTGATAATTAATTAAGTGTGAGAGCTAGCAAATAGAACATTTTCTCTTCACAATTATTTCCAGAAGGAGGATGCCTTTACTATTTATGCAGCCACTGTGCAATCTTCTGCCTTTTTATTTTAATATTTACCCCCTCCCCTTGTCCCACCAAGAAGCACTGGCGGGGCAGTTGGTTAAGTGCTGGGCTGCTAACTGCAAGATTAGTGGTTCGTGACCACCAACTGTGTGGCTTATGAAGCTGTGACTCCTGTCAAGATTTGCAGGGTCTGAAACCCTGAAAGACAGTTGTATTCTGTTCCATAGAGTTGCTCTGAGTCCCAGTTGACTTGAAGGAAGGGGTTTGGTTTGGGCTGGGTTCTTGTCCTTTCAGTTTTTATGGAAGTATGGTTGCTTCAAAGTCTTGGGAGACCGTTCTATTTAATTGGAGTTTCCCTCCACCTGTTGTTGCTGAAATGTTGCCCCGAGTAGATTCTCATTCATAGTGATCCTGTTTGACAGAGTAGAACTGGCTGGTAAGGTTTCCAAGTGTGTGATCATTTGTTTAGCAGGTTTATTAATATATAATTCACATACCATACAATTCAATAGTTCAACTGTTTTGAAAAGAGATGGACAATCATCACCAATCAGTTTTAGACCACTTTGTTCTTGAACTCATTGTTATGCACTCCCCATATCTTGCAAACTCCCCTGCCATTAATCCATTAATCCAGAAACCATTAATCCAGTTATTCTCTATAGATTTATCTATCCCAGATTTTATATACAGAAACATAAACACACACACACACACACACCTAAAAAAAACTACAACTAAATAAAGCAGAAAACCTTCAATGGAAAAGAAAGCAAAAATATTAAAAACTAGAACAAATGTAAAATGGATCAAAAGAATGATAAAATGATAAAGTGTTAAATTTTAGCCCAACTGCAATCTCCAATCATCCCTTTCCAATACCCTCTGCATGATAGCTAGACTATTCATAGGGAATCACTGGAGGCTAAATTCATGTCTATTTCTCCTTTACTTTAAAAAAAATGAAATTTTAAAATGCGCCAAAAGGGAGATCAAATGATATGGTATTATATTTTAGCCTATCTACTTCTGCCACGAAGAACTTTACAATGCTCTCTGTCTGATAACAAGGCTATTCACATACATGGACTACGTTCAGAGGGGAACTCACCAGAACCTTAATCCATGTGTAGACCCTGCAAATGGATTTTGGGCTTCTACTGTCATTTATAGCCTTCTGCAGCTGGGCATTTACAAGTTAAGTTTTCTACCATTCCCCCCTTCGGATTGAGATTTTACTATTTCTATTACTTGGATCACACAGGCTGGTGTACTTCTTCCATGGATTTAGTTGCTGCCTCATCTAGATCATTGCTTGTTTGAGGACAACCCTTTAAGCCCCCAAACACTATTCTTTATGATAGCCTGGAACCATCTAGCTTCTTCACTACACTTTGGGTGCTATAGCACCCATATCTTCAGTGATCTATTCAGGAGGGTGAACATTAAGCAGGGCCACATTATAAGATTGAATTGTTCTTAGATTGGGACTAGAATTAAGTGCAATCCCCAAACCATTAATATACTGATGGTTTATATAAACCATGTCTCTGGTTCACTTTAGAGAAATCATTATCTTTTCATGATAGAGAACATTATCAATCACCACCCTGGGGCAGAGGTTAATTCTATTAATTCTGTCATTAATGTAGTCAATGGTAAGGAATTTAGAACACTGGTGAGAAAAGGAAATTATACAAGATCTCGAGTCAACATGAGGCTATAGAGAGTGAATGGGTGGAGTCTAACCTGACAATCAGGTCACGGACTAATGATGCCTCCTTGTGGGTGTGGCCTTCTCATGAAGTTTCCTAGAATTCCTCTCTTTCTCCCTGGAGGTGGTCCACACTTTCTCTCTGCTTCACTTGTCTGCTGTTGAGACATTCAGTGAGCGGGATGAGCCACTTGGAGACCTGTGCCAGTGCTGAGATGCTCCCACCAGTATTGGACCCACAAGACTTTCCACTCACTAGCCCGTGATCTTCCTGTATTTGGCATCATTACATGTGCTGTGTGAGTCTGAAGAGGAATTTGTGGACTAGTATTGTACATGTAGGATAATATCACACTCATGGACTTGATCTGGATTGGAATGCTTTCTCAAAATACAATTGCTCTTTGATATAAAGCTCTCTCTTACACACATATGAGTGTCTCTGAATTTGTTTCTCTAGTCAACCCAGTCTAACACAGGTGATAGGGCAAAACTTTCGATACAATGCATTCATAAAGACAAAATAATGCCTAAGAAATTAATACACGTCATAAGAAAGCAAGCAAGATTGATACTTTCCCTCATGAAGGAAACACAGAAGATTTGGGTGCTATAGCAAAGTGTGGTGACAAAATTAGATGGTGTCCAGCTATCAGAAAGAATAGCATCTGGGGACTTAAAGGCTTGTTTTCAAAGAAGCAGCCATCTAAGTGAGACATCAACTAAGTCCACATGGAAGAAGCACATCAATATCTGTGACCCTGGGAATTGCTTAATCCAAATCTGAAGGAGGGAATAGTGTCAGCACTTAAAATGTGAGATTCTGGTTTGCCGAAGGCTATGGATGACAGTAGAATCCCAAAATATATTTGCAGGATCTACTCAGGGAATAACCTCCGATTATTTCCCTCTAACCATAATGGAGCTATAGGAACAAACTGTTTACCAGACAGAGAGTATTGGAGAGATCACTATACTAGATTAAAATGATACATCTGACTTTAATTATTAAAACTTTGCCACCTAGTCTCCCCTCTGATACACTTTAGACTTGATCTTCTTTTTAATATACATTTTTTTTCATATTGGGGCTATCTCTGTTATATTCTGTCATGGTGGGCAGCCTTCTTGAATCTTCGTGATGTGTTTTCGGTTTCACAGTATATGAAACCCAGGGTAAATGAGCCTACAGAGACAATCATTGGACTAAAGGTTCCTGGGGGTTATGGTTTTGGAGGTAGTGGGCAAGGGAGAGCTGATATCAATGAGTTCGAGAAGGAAGAAAATGCTTTCAACCGATTTCAGTAGCAATTGTACAGGACTGCTTCATGTGATTGAACTATGGAATTGTGTGATGTCTGGATTAGCTTCTAATAAAATGGGTTGTTGTTTTTTGTTTTTAATAAAAAAGCAAGGAAGGTATTAAAATAGTAAATATATGGTAGTACCAGGCCACCATTCACTGGATAGACTCAAGGGAAGGGGTCTGAACCAAAGTCCAATGACCACCAATTCCATAAACTTGGCATAGAAGTCATCTGCTTCTTTTCACCCTAGGGAGGCTCAGCCTTAAGTCCAAGGGCTTCTTGTGAGTTCGTGGTGGAGCTCAATTCAATTAGTGGCATTTCCACATTGAATATATAGTCACTATCTGGTATAGTCAATGAAGGATACTGTGTGCCTCCAAAGGATGGATTCTGAAGTCCCAGTAGTCTATAGCAGATGGCTTTAGTCACCCCGGGCTGGATAGAAAGTAGGTCAAAAGTGTCCAACCAGGACCATAGGACCAGACATATTCTCCCCTTGGGTCCTGTAAGTATTGTTCAGTGTCCGCTGCCCACCACCACTGGGAGGTTGCTCCTTCCCATTTGTAGGACGTGATCTCTACTGTGATCTCCACATCGGGTTCTTTTCTCCCTGCCGCTGGCGGGGTCAAACTGCTGATCTTCCGGTTAGCCACAAAATGGTTAATCATTGTGCCACGAGGACACATATGCAGTCTGTATGTAGGTTTTTGTTTGTTTGTTCTTAAAAATTATATCCTCCTTTTCTCTACACCCAGCCAGTCCAGGGGCTTTGGAGCTCTGCTCAGGGGGAGTCCCTCTGGAACATGGGGGTGCAGTGAATGGTGTGACCCTTTGCTGGGCCTGCCTACACAGTAGTGTTTGCTGGGCCCTTCTGGGGTTTCCCATAGGGGCTCCAATAAATTTATTCATATATATATATATATGTGTGTGTGTGTGTGTGTGTATCCTCCTCAAATTATTTTAAGACTTCTACTGCTTCCTCTGGACATCTTTTAACATTTTCTAACTTGTTTATATCACTTTCTGCAACATTCAGTTAGTTATTATTGCCTCTATTGCAATCCTGTTTAGCTGTATGCAATCTTCATTATTTCCTAATTCTTAGATATTTAAAGCCTTTGTGTGGTAGTTTTACGTTGATCTCTTAAATTAAGAAAACAAGTTAGTTTTCAAAATATTATTTTTCCTTTGTCATAGGTTTTGTTATAATATCTCAAATAAAATTACTGTTTAAAACTAGGATATCTATACTCTGGTTTCTCTTCTGATTGTATGAATCTTTCACTTTACTAAAAAACAAACAAAAACTAGGATATCTCTTCATATAACTAGTGATTGTTCTATTGTCTTGGTTGTCTGATATTCCAAATCTGTCAAGGCTTATTGAAGAAATTTAAATTTAGTAATTCTCCTGACATTTTAGTGTGAGACAGGTAAGAATAGCTACATTTGTAGTTGAAACTTTCCTTTGCAAAAAAGAGTGATTAAAATATTTCATTTAGCAGTCTAAAGCCAGTCATGGCAGCACCCCTACTTTTACTCTCGAATGAGTTTATTATATCAGTAAGTTGGTAGTAAAAATTCCCCCTACTTTTTCCTCCACTTGGTACAGATTCTCATAGAAGAATGCTTTCCAAAAGTGTTCCCAGGTGGGGAATTCCTTCCAAATGCTTCATTAAACAAAACACTTTCTAGTTCTTCTCTCTTCATTTACTATTTTTATAAGAAAATATAGAAATTTATTGGTTTCAACTTTAAAATTTTTTATTATTAACTTCTAAAATAAAGGATTTGTTTTGAAATGTATCAAGTATAACACTTACATTGAACAAACAGATACCTTCTATGATAAAATCAGAACTCTTAAAGTTATCTCTTTCTGCGAGTGGATGTAAACTTCATCGAAATTGCTACTAGTAAGATGTTCGAACCTCTTTAATTTTTCTTTTTCCTTCATGAAATATTTGGTGTTTTGTCTGCCCTCATACCTTGGATCCCTGAGTCAGAATTTACTAAAAGGCACTCAACAGAAAAAGTCCTATGTAATAGCCAAGATTACCAAATCTATCTAAAGGTAAGGGTTTTTCTCCCCAAATATTATGGAAGTGTGAGGGGAAAAGATGAGGCTAACTGGAAACTCGCTGTAGGTTTCCTATCTGTCAAATTGGACTCGATGACAGTGATTTTGATTTGGGATTATTATAGAGCTATCAAGAAATCTGTTGTAGTTGAGTTGATTCTGACAGTGTTTGCATAGTTGTTATTCTGGAGCTGCTAACTACTAGGTCAGCAGTTCAAAACCAGCAGCTCTTCTGTGGGAGGAAGATGAGGCTATTTATTTCCACAATTGTAGTCTTGGATACCCACAGGAGCAGTTATACTCTGTCCTACTTGGTCACTATAAATTGGAGTTGACTCTATGGCAGTGGATTTGCTTTAGTTCATAGTAACTCTATGGAGCAAGTTTCCAACGCTGTAATCCAGTGTTAAAGACCTCCATAAGCTGTTGAGTAAGAGTGTTATGCTGTGGATGACAATAAAATTAACCCAAACCAGGGCATTTTCAGTCTCCTTATATGCATATGAAAGTTGAGCAGGGGATAAATAAGATCACAGAAGAACTGATGCATTTGAAGTATGATGTTGCTGAAGATTATTGAAAAGTACCTTAGAATGCGAAAAGAACAAACAAATGTGTCTTGGAAGAAGTAAAATCAGAATAGTCCTTGAAATATGGTGAAACTAAGTCTCACGTGTTTTGGACAAGTTATCAGGAGAGATCAATCCTTGGAATAGGCCATCAGGCTTGATAATTAGAAGCTTAGCAAAGAAGAAGAGTTCCGAATCTGAATTGACTTGACAACATAGAACAACAACAATAACTATCTTTAAAGAAGCAGGCTGCCTCAACTTTCTCACAGAGAATCTTCTGGGTTTGACTTGTTAGCAGCTGAACACTGTGCCATTAGATTTCTAATAACAAGATTAATATATAACCATCATTCATCTTTTTTTGTCCTTAATCAGAACTGTAATTATTGAAAGCACTGAGTTAATGTTTCAGTTGTGTCCATTTTGGTTTGCAGAACTTAATCATTATTAACTAAAGGATTATAGGTTCAAACATACTTAGCGACCTCTTGCAAAGCAATTTTGGTATTTTGTTTTGGAAAGTTCACAACCTTGAATACCCTAGAGAGCTGTTCTACTTCTCATACAACAGATTGCACATAGCATCATCTATAAAAAATAATTTTTTTTAAAGATTTAATTAGGTTTTAAGTTCAAACTCCTGTTCTTTTGCTCATTTGGAAGTTAAACTGCTTCAATAAATAAGGCGATCTGAATAAACGTTTTAACCAACACACACACACACACACACACACACACACACACACACAAAGGGGGAGAGACAGAGAGAGAGAGAGAGAGAGAGAGAGAGAAATCACCAAACTCACTGTCATTGAATCAATTCTGACTTGTATCTACACTATAGGCCAGTGTAGAATTGCCCCTGATATAAATATTTATGGAAACAGACAGCCGCATCTTTCTGCCATAGAGAAGTTGGTGGCTTTGAATTGCTGACCTTGTGGGAAGGGTTTATATGTAGATCGTTGTGATCTTGTGATCGGTTCTCTCTTTCCCCCCACCTTCCCCTTAACCTCCTGGTATCACTACTCTGATCACTGGTCCTGAGGAGTTTATCTGTTCTGATTCCCTGTGTAATCCACTAGGGCTCATTAGAAAAATCCCGTGAAAATGATTGTATTTAATCAGGTACAATTTATTATTTCCCTGGTGTGCTCTTAGCTTCTTCTAAAACACTGTCATACTTAATACCACTGCTGACTTTTCCTTCCCTCGTTGAATGACATTTCAAGTTCCTGTTCAGTCCCTGACCTCCTTCCTCGCACTTTCACCATTTCCTTGAAGATTAGTTTAGAAGTAAAGAAGATAATAGCACATCATTTGAATATATATAAAAGATATAAAGATATATTTTCATTGTACTTCTCCTGTTTTAACCTCCTTATGAATCATTTCTTTTGAAATCTGTTGTGCTGACTCCCCAAAATGCAAATAGCCTTGAAAATAATTCAGAAGGAATCCGTTCCATAAAAAGTATTTAGGAAACCCATATAAAATTTTCAGTGACAGAAGTTTCTCCCAAGGTCAAATTCACTTCTTTTCTTGGGTGTGATTCACTTTATTTTATTTAAGACTTCAAGAATGTTTTTAATTTGATGTGTCTATTGAGAGCAATACAATATTTAATTATTCTCCGTTTTCTGCTCCTTTCCTTCACTTAATCTTGAAGCTTCCCAGATGTACGCACAGCATGTGTCTACGTGCTGTTATAGACATTAATCTCTTTCACCTTTGTGACTTGTCCTTTATGACTACCTCCCCTCCAGGTATGGCAGAGTTCTCTGTTTTGTATTAAGCTGTAACCTTGGCTACTATAAATTTGCATTAGTTCGAATCACGATTTTTTGGTTTGGTTTGGTTTGAGACAAATTGTATGTACCTGGTCTTCAGCTTTCAAGGAGGCTGTCATAAACACCAGAGGAAGCTTGCAACTTTATGTGAAACACATGGTGAGCCCCAATCCCCACCAATTAACGGCCGGAATGCAAAGCAATTTAAACAGGGAGGGAAACATGGTCTGGTGACTTATGGAAAACAAAACAAAATAAAGTAGTGAGAATAAAAGTATGTGGGCTAAAGTCAAAAGGAAAGAGCCTCAGAGCTTAATCAAATGATAGGTAAAGAATCATTCCACTCTCCTTTAGCCATTAACAAAGTAGAAGTAAGAGACTGAAAGCCGCGTCCAAGAAATTGGGAAGTGAACTGTGAAATTCAGGGCCAAAGGTTGTACACTTGAGACCACATTAAAAGGCACCACGGATTTTACCCTTCTCCCCATAGCAATAAATCAGGAAAGAGTGTTTGCGCAATGTTAAATTTGGGGACAGATTATGACTTTAGAAGTATAATCTGCTGGAACCAAGAGAATGTAGAAGTTACTCAGTCATGATATTTCACTGTTACAGGAAGCTATTTGAATTGTTCACGATGGCCTTTAAAGCACATTCTTGTTTGACACTATCTTAACTGATTCTCTTTGTTTCTCATTTGCATGAATTGCCCCAGTACAAAAACTTTACATATATACTATTTGTTCTGAAACATGTCCTTGGGGGGGAGGGGGGTTACAGTGTACTTTATTGATGGTACATTAGAGTTCTCTAAGCCCCGCCCCTTCCTTCAGGGGGTCTGGATGGAATATTATCAGTGTGTTGGGGGATTGAATTAGGGGCAAAGACTCCCCAGCAGCTGAGGGCCTCTCCTCCACTAGTGCTGTTGCTGGGGCTGGTGATCCAGGGGGCCTCTTACTCCTTGGAGGCGATGTGGACCATGAGGTCCACCACTCTGTGGCTGTAGCCAAATTCATTGGCATACCAGGAAATGAGCTTGACAAAGTGGTCGTTGAGGGCAATGCCAGCCCCAGCATCAAAGGTGGAAGAGTGGGGGTCACTGTTGAAGTCACAGGAGACAACCTGGTCCTCAGTGTAGCTGGCAGCTTTCTCCAGACAGCAGGTGAGATTCACGACGGACACATTGGGGGTGGGGACACGGAAGGCCATGCCAGTCAGTTTCCCATTCAGCTCCGGGATAACCTTGCCCACAGCTTTGGCAGCGTCAGTAGATGTGGGGATGATGTTCTGAGCAGCCCCACGGCCATCACGCCAGAGTTTCCCAGAGGGGCCGTCCACAGTCTTCTGGGTGGCAGTGATGGCATGGATTGTGGTCATGAGTCCTTCCACGATGCCAAAATTGTCATGGATGACCTTGGCCAGGGGAGCTAAGCTGTTGGGGGTGCAGGAGGCATTGCTGATATTCTTGAGGGAGTTGTCATACTTCTCGTGGTTCACGCCCATCACAAACATGGGGGCATCGGCAGATGGGGCAGAGATGATCACCCTTTTGGCACACCCTTCAAGTGAGCCCCAGCCTTCTCTAGGGTGGTGAAGACACCAGTGGACTCGACAACATACCCAGCACCGGCCTCACACCACTTGATGTTGGCGGGATCTCACTCCTGGAAGATGGAGATGGCCTTCCCATTGATGATAAGCTTCCCTTTCTCAGCCTTGACAGTGCCATTGAACTTGCTGTGAGTGGAATCATACTGGAACATGTAGACCATGTAGTTCAGATCAATGAAGGGGTCATTGATGGCAACAACATACACTTTTCCAGACAGAAAAGCAACCCTAGTGACCAGGCGCCGAATACAGCCGAATCCATTCATGCCGACCTTCACCATTGTGTCTCCGGGATGCAGCTGGGACTGCCCGGGAAAAGGAGAGGCAGCTGTCTGTTGCATGAGGAGGAGCAGAGAGCCGTTCTGAAACATTTTAGCTATGTTCAAAATATACAGATTTTTCCAATAAAGAATAGTAATTAT
>NW_022109768.1:364700-367618 GCF_000313985.2 Echinops telfairi
CTATACATTTTAATTAGTTTCTCCCACTTCTTATATTTATGGTATCATTGTCTATGTACAGATTTTTTTTCCTACTCTATGATTGCAATTTTATTTTAGGGCAGTTTTTCTGTCTTTAAATATTTAGTTTTTCATACAGATATGTTATCATTTGCTATAAGTAATATAAATGTTTATCTATATATACTCTATTTCTATTTGTATATTCATCCATTTATTATAGGCATGCATTTATTAATTCCAATGTTTTCAGAGGTAAAATGCTTGTCTTCACGTGAGCAAGGCAGGAACACCATCTTTTGGAGATATTCTTGTAAAGGATCCTTTAGAAATTGTCATATATTCCAATGAAACAGATATTTCAGCAAATTGTTAATTAACTAGAAATGCTGCAAATGTGTACTTTGCCACAGGAAAAAATCACTTAAATCTGTCATGATGATTGATTGTTTTCATGTGCAGCAAGGGTGTTAATTTGCCACTTATTAGCATTTTGGTCAGTGGACATGATACTAGCACTGTAGAGTTAAGGTAAAGAAAAGAGAGTAATTTGAGCTATAGAAATTGCCTAATGCTGAAGTTGATAGACAAGTATTAGAATACAGTTTCTTGTCATTGCTGTTATGATTCGTATATATTTATCAAAACTTTTAGATAATTTTGACCACCATTATTGGGAAAAAGTAATATGTATTCCATTAGTTTTCACTGTGTTATTTTGAATAGAGCTGAATAATGTTTTCAAAAGATGTTTACACTTATTCTTGGGGAAATAAAGAGATAGTGCTTAAAATGTGACCTTTGTAATGATATTACTGTAATTCTACAACTTTGATTATAATTTATCACTTTCGTATTCACTGTTCTTATCAGCACATTTATGCTTTGTAGCTACTAATATTACTATTGAACGATTTATAACTGAATATTGGGCTGCTACCTGGTGGGGTAGTGATTATGCATTGGGTTATTAAACTGCAGGTAAATATTTCAAAACCATGAGCAACTCAAGTGGAAAAACAAGAGCCTTTCTACTTACTCTCTTCTGTTAGAGTCTTGGAAACCCACAGGGGCAGTTTTTTCTCACCTAGAAGGTCATTATGAGTCAAAACTGACTGGATAGCAATGAATTTGGTTTTTGGTTCGGGTATTGGGTTGCTAACTCACAAGGCCAACAGTTCAAACTAACCAGCTGTTCCGTGGGAGAAAGATGAGACTTACTACACTCATGAAGAGTTACAGCCTCAGGAACCCACATGGCTGTTCTACCTGTCCAATAGTGTCACTGTGAGTCAGAATCGACTTGATGGCAGTGAGTTTGATTTGTTTTTAAATCTAAACCAACTTTGTTAATGAGTTAAATTTGTATTTGCTTGTGTAGTCCTTAGGTCTCTAGGCCATTCTTATGCTTTGCTCTCAAAGGCTCGTGTAAAGGCAGTTTGAAACCACCTAGTAGTACTGTAAAATAGATAGGCTGGCATTTTACTTGCATGAAGATTACAGCCCAGAGAACCCAATGGGGAATTTATGCTTGTAATGCATGAGTCACTATAAATCAGAATTGACTAGATGACAGCCATTAGCAACATAATAAATTAAACTGTCAAATGCTTTCAGAATCTCATAGTTCTGCAAACTAAAAGTTTATTTGACATTTTATACAATCTATTAAATTGGGAAAATGACTGATTTAAAATTCTAGGTATGTACATTAATTACACATATTTATTTGAGTTGATTACCCATTTATTTGAGTTGAATAACAGAAAAGGTTCCAATTCGCCCAGAAGTACCTCAGAAAACAGGGCTGCTGAACTATTTCTGCGAGGTCCCAGCCATGAAACCCTTCTAGAGAAAACACTGCTATTCTGTGTGCCTGGCTAATCCCGAGTCAGGAGTGATTCATGGACACCTCACAGCAGCAATAATAAGTGGGAGAAACATCGGAAAGAACTCTATTAATTTATATAGAGTGATTTGTTGGACATACTGTTCAATTATAAGAGACTCTGTAGAGTGTGCTACCCTAACGAAGGAAATAAAAATATTAATATAGCTGCTTAATTGTGTAAAATAAATCCAGGAAGGATATAACAGGATCTAAGATTGTTTACCCACAGGTGGTTAACAATTTTGAAAAAGCTAATGTGTATACTAATATTGAAAATGCTTCCTGTGTTTGGTTGAAATAAGAGTTATCATTATCAACTCATGGTTTTAAAATAGTTAGGCAAATAGATACAGAAATAAAAGTATAGCTATGGGCTAGCATATATAGTATATGCATATATTCTATAGATCTATGTGCTGAGAAATACTATAAGTATGATATCCCATAATGAGCTGCAAGTGGTGATACTTGCATGTTATTAAAATGCCATTTTCAATCAAAGAAGCTAGGGTTTCTTGGCTAAATGGTTAATTCTGCACCATGCTCACAACTGTTGTTATGCTTCTCTGTAACAATTTTCTTTTGATATTCTTTAACTAACTCATGAATAATGCTGTATGACATTCATGACATACCTTATAGTAGAATACAGAAATCGAAGGGAGAGAAATGGAATTGTTCAATAGATACAAATAAATACATATTTGGAGCATGTGCCTTTTTAGTTTCATTTCTGCAACTGGTCCTAAGTTTAAAGTTGGTGTTTCTAATATCTCTTTTCTATTTTCTTCGAATGACTTCATGCTCTGTTTATCCTCAGGAAGCATCTTAGTGGAGTGATTTGAATTTCTTTGTCATATGGCGAAAACCAAAATTGCAATCCTCAATTTTCTGTATAATTATTGGTACTGCCTTTTTGGCTTCTGGAGTTGACCATTAACTTTTACTTTAAGGAAAAGGAAAAGCCCATTAAGGTGCCCCAGAGATTTCCCAGAATTCCAGGCCTATTTCTGTTTCCATTGTGTAG
>NW_022109768.1:368174-370127 GCF_000313985.2 Echinops telfairi
CCCCCAATAATCACAACACAGTAAAACACAGGAAAATATTTCAATCCAGAGAAAGAGAACAAGAGGAGAAACTAGGAGAATTTAAAATGATTCAAAAGGAAAAACAAATAATAATATGATAAATTTTAACCTAACTTTATCTTCAATAATCTACTTTCTAATATAATTTGTCTGAGGGCATGACTATTCATATCCCCCGTCAATGATCTGAAGGAGTTCAGTGGAGGCTAAATTAGAGTGGTTACTCTGGAAATGGATTTTGGGCTTTCAGTGTCATGCATAGCCTTTTGCAAATGGTGTTCAGAATGTGAAATCTAGTAGAGTTCACTCCTCTGATCTTGGATTTTGTTATTTATAATCCTCGGATCACATGGGACATTGTGTCCCTTTGTGTGGATTTAGCTAACACCTGACTTATATGGATCCTTGCTTTATGACAAGCCTTTTAACCCCAGATGCTATTCTTTCTGATAGCTGAGCGCCATCTGATGTATGTTCCACACTTCCCTATAGCACTTGTTTCTTCAGTGATCACTTCATGAAGGTGAGTATTGAGCAGGGTCACATTGTAAGAAATAATTGTTCTTAAGTCAGAATTTATGATTAAGTGCATCCTCAAAATCCTCAAATGGCATTCTTATATTTTCACTCTACACCAGTGTTTGGCTGGATTTTACAGAAGTGCTTTTTTATGAGTACAAGTATGCCCAAGTATAAAATATACATAAAGAAAATTGCTTTCATGAGCAACTGTATTTTTCTTCCATAAAAGTCTCATAAATTGTAGCAAAAATATCTAACTCATATTTAGAAAAAAAATTGGCAGTTGTCTAATTGGATTACTGGTTCCCTATGTTATCCTCACACTCTGGTTCCGATTCTTACTAGTAATTGTATGCACATTCTGGTTTCGATCTTTAATAGTAATTGTACGTGGGGCAAGTTAGTTCAACTTTAGGACTTGTTTTTATTCTCTGTGAAAATGGAATTGCAGCTGTACTTACTGTGTGGAGATTTTTAAACGTCAGAAAAGGGAAGGCTCAGAGAAGTGTCTGCATGTATTGAACATGTACAAATGTTAGTTATTGTTAAGTTTAATGATAGAATTGATAAACATATCTTTCTGAGGAATATGAATTGGTTCGCTCAGTGATTATCAGTACTCTTTTAGTACAATTTGTTCTTTCAGATTAAGACACCTTGGCATCTTCAACGAAGAACAGAGCAATACGTGAATTGTTATCAAAACAGGCCATGAAAAGTATTAATGAAATTAGGTATAGTTTTAACAAAATTAGGGTTTCTGGAAAATTAATTGAGAATAAATCATGACTTTATAAGGGAACCTTTTATTCTTCCTAAAGTTCTCTGGTGTTTTTCATAGGATGAAACAGCTTGCTCACTGAAAGCTGCAAGGGTGCAATGGTACCAAATTGCATCTTCTTTGATTTGATCCTTGCCCTCAACTCTGGCAACGGAATTGCTTTTATTTTGCCGATCCACAGTACTTTTCAGACATGGAGCAGATAACATAAAAATAATTTGCTATTTAGATGATGTAAGAAATTGTGGCTGTTTAACTGAATTGATTTCTACATAGTGATCTTATGTATAATGGAATAAAATGTTGTCCGGTTGTACATGAATTTCCCAATAATTGCTATGTTTGAGCACATGGTAACAGCCACTGTGTCAATCCATCTCACTGAGAGATTTTCTGTTTTTGCTTCTCCTCAACCAAGAAGGATGTACTTCTCTCCCTATGATATGTCCAATGTAAGCAGGCAAAGTCCTGCTGGCTTCTCTTGTAAGGAGCATTCTGACTGAACTTTTTCTGAGATTTTTTTTTTCATTGTCCAGGTCTTGAATGCAGATGAAACATTTGAAAATACTATGGCTTAGGTTGGATGCATCTTAGTGCTGAAAGCAAAATCTTGGTTTAACACTTAAAAA
>NW_022109768.1:371677-372908 GCF_000313985.2 Echinops telfairi
TAATTTGGCTCTCACGAACTTGTTTTAATTTTCTTCAGCTGTATCCTGAACTTGCATATGAGCAATTTATGTTCTGTTTTTTTATTAGCTACTACCTTGGTGGAAGCCTATAGCCTTTGCTGTCTTTTAGATTCTTGCTTAGCTTCTTTGCTTCCTTGGCAAACCTGATAGCCTGTTCTCATTAGGTCTTTTTATCTTCAGGGATCTGATTCATATTGGTCATTATCTTGGTAAGAGATTCACCCTGATGTCCTTCTGGAATTTGACTGTATGGTGAGTTCTTTTCTTTTTAATTTTTTCTGTTTTCCCCATTTGTGCTTCCTTCTTTGTAAGTCCAGTATATCTAGCTAGGGTCCCTCTTGGGAAGGAATGTTGATTCTCGTTTTGCATTAAGAAACTGGAAAACCTTCCTATTGTTACTGGCACAGTGTGTCCTGTGTTTTGTACCCACTGAAGCCATACAGCTTAACCCTCATGGGTGGAGAAAAAGGGAAGATGATGAAGAATATTTTTTTTTACATTTTAAAAGTCTTTGCAGCAGTTTTATTTTTTCCCAATGTAATGTGTTACTTAATTTCCTGACTGTTGCTTCCCTAGGCGTTAACCGTGGATCCTAGAATGAAATCTTCAAGAACTTCAAATGCATTTTCATTTGTCATGATGTTGCTTATTGTTGTGAGGTTTTTGGTTTACTTTATGTTGAAGTGCATGTATTGAAAGTTTAACCGGTGCTCCAAGTGCAACATACCAGCATGAAGCAGTGAACCAATAGAGAGGCCTGTTGGGCTGGCCCAAATCCCAACTACGTGGACACGGCGCCACCTCCCCCGCTCCGCGAAAAATGTACTTTAGAGGACAGCACTGAAGCTACAGCTCAGGGAGAGGGGCACATCTGATCAAAGAACACAGGAGCAAATGAAGAGGGAAGGAGAGAGAGTGAAATACATCCTGGCCCACCAAGGCCCAAATATGATATTCCTGCGCTGCGCAGCCAATGCACAGAGACCATAGGGCCGGTCCCACTACAAGACATGACCTCCCTCACTGACCCATAGCGCTGTGGGGCACAACACTGGAGACACAGTGCAGGAATTGTGCCCAACCTGATCCCACCACACCAGAGTAAAACACTAAGGGTGTGCAACAGAGCAGCAAGGGGAGCAAAACAATGAAGTTCCCAGGTAATATCAAAAAAAGACTTTGGGGCCAGGGTGTGGCGCTCCATTAGACT
>NW_022109768.1:374445-375998 GCF_000313985.2 Echinops telfairi
ATAAGACTTGTAAGAGCCCCCAATAAAATGATTTAAAAAAAATAAAGTTTATAACTTTAATCTTCGTCAGTAAGTGCTTAAAGTCCTCTTTACTTTTATCTCACAAGGCTGTCACACCTGTATGTCACAGTTTAGTAATGAGCCTTCCTCTAATCCTGATAATATAACCTTCTTCATATAGTTCAGCTTCTTGGATTATTTGCTGAGCATACACATTAGATAGATATGGTAAAAAAAACACAACCCGAATGAAAACTGTGTGTACTGTACAATCATCAGGATCCACTTGCATTAGAACAAGTACCATTTGGTCCATATGTATGATTCCCAGGAGCTCAAATGTTCTCATTCCCTTTCTGTGCAATGCTTTCCATGACTTGAAGTGACTCGTGCTGTTGAATAGCTTTGTTTAAAGTCATTGGTTATAGTAATACATCAAAATAAATATGTAAGCAAATTTGAGGTATCATGATCAAATCAATGGACAATGTAGAGAATTTGTCAGTATAAAATAAAACAGAAAAATTCATTTCATAGTATGTATTAGTTGCCTATGTACATCAGATGAAAATAACAATGTCATTTAGAATCAAATTGTAGTCAAACACTTGTTCAATAATTAAAGGCTTCAATAGTCTTCATTTCCCCTTGAATTTTGTTGCGACAATATGAATTTAAATCTCCATCATGGCATTTATGTACTTGTGGTGAGTGTGACTCTGGAGGAACTATCTTGAGAATTTTACTGTTCCAATATCAACCTTTTTATTAGAAGTTTTTAATTGTTTGTTTATAAGGTACCAGTGCTAGCAGGCTTGGCACTTTGGAGTAGTGACAATGCTGTTGGTGTTAGCTACTGATGAGTGGAGACATCTTGTACAATAAGATCGGGGCCTTGGAGATCTATAGGCTGTTGGCCAATTTTCAAAGAGCCAGGGCCTTCTTTGTAGTCTCTTCTCATCTGGAAGCTCTGCTGAAATTTGTTCGGCATCACAGCAATAGGAAGTTTCTACTAGCATCTAGGGGTTGGCAGACCTTGAGGTGCACTTATAGGGAGTCAAACTTCAGTCTCTAGAATCCCACTGCCATCTAATTAATTCTGACTCACAGGAATGCTGGACAAACTCCAAACCCACTGCCATCGAGTTGGTGCCAATAGAATGGAGGAGAATTGTTGTTAGAGTCTCCGAGGTTATACATTTTCACAAGAGTAGGCTGACTCAACTTTTTCTCACAGAGCAGCCATTGCTGGTGCATTTGAAGGCCCTATCTGCAGTTGGGAACTCAATACTTAGCCCTCTGTGCCATCTGGACACCTGGTTTCCAGCAGAAACAAAAATACAGACTCACTGCTATGAAGTCATAGCTCACTAATAGTAACCCTATGTGGCACCGAATTGAACTACTACTTCGGGTTTCTGTGATTAAATCTCTGCGGGAACATAGGGCATCATCTTTCTCTCTCGAGAAATGACACATAGGTTTCCAAGAGCCAACAATAAACCAGTAATTCAGTTGTGTCTCATTGACCAGCCGATGGAAGTCCCTGTTAG
>NW_022109768.1:376623-378206 GCF_000313985.2 Echinops telfairi
GGGCTTCCTGATTTCAAAGCCAGCTTGCATCGCTGTGAATATATCATTTCTGTTCCTTTGTTTTCATGTGGGATTAAAATGATGAAAGCGGACTTGCTGTCTTATGATCTAGAGAATATATTTTCTTTAATGCTGTGTTTCCACTCACTCACTCAGTCCCTTACTCAATCATTTGGAAACCTTGAATTTATTGCATTTACCTAGCTCTGTACAGCAGTACGTAAAAATCATGAGACTTGAAAGAGCTATTTTGGGCTGGAGTTCAGAGAAGATATCCAGTTTCAGAAAAGAAATTAGAGTTTGTATTAAAAAACGATAAAATCAGTGTCATAAAAATTAGACAATTATTTTATGGAAAATTTTAACTTTTGAAAGAAAAAAATTTAAATGTCTTAAGATATGTTATTGTTGTTGATTTGCTTGTTGAAGTGTTGTTGAGTTGATTCTGATTCATAGTGATCCTAGGTATAGCAGACATTTTAAAATTGTCCAGTTACAATCCCTGTGCCTAGATTAAGTCTGAATCTTGCCCTCATACTACTTGCTGGTCCTGACTTTTCCCAGTCTTACTCAGCTATTAGGATTCCCTGAAGGGTGTAAATGGATTAATGCTTCTCTACTAAGTACAAGGTTGGTGGTTGAGATGCACCCGACAGGTGCGGTCATAGATTAAATTATTCACACCCCTCCCATCCCAAATATGCATCAGCTTGACTGGACCAAAATTCTCAGTGATTGGATTGTAGGTACTGAAATAATTTGAAAGTTATGTGATGATGGACTCTTCCCTTATGATGTGATCTGATGTGGTCAACCAATCAATTCTAAGAGCATTCGGGTGGGATGCAAAGCCCTTACTTTGCTACCAGCCCTTATGGGATGTAAGAGGAATGTTGCTGGGGTATAAGCTGCATCACCTTTTCTCTTATAAGAGGTAGAAGGAGGGAGCCGTGCGCCGAGAAGAATGAACCTATCTAAAACAGAGAAAGAAGAGGTGGAGCAAGTCCTTTGATTGCTGCAGGGTCACTGCGCAGAGATCTTCCTAGACCCAGTGTAAGACGAATGTCAAGAGACGGGTAAATCTCTGAAGAATACCAGGCCTGCAGATGTTCCAGGGAAAGCTGCTTCCCAGAGGAAACCAAGAGAGAAAGCCTTCCCCTAGTTATCACCATGAATTTGTCTTCTGAGTTGCCAATCATAGTTATCTTGGCCTGCCATCCCAGAAAGACAAATGCATGGCTTTAACATACTTGTCTCACAAATCAGGAGAAGGAAAGTCCAAACAAACTCACCACCATCAAGTTAATGCCAACTCAGTAGTAACCCTTTATGACAAGCTAGAACTGCGTCTACTCTTTATAGGAATGGGAAGTTCCATCTTTCTCCCCCAGAGGGGCTGGTAATTTCTAACTGCTGACCTTGCAGCTAACAGCTCCACGTGTAACAACTAAGCCAACTGGAAAGGCTCCACCCTCCCCCTACTTGGTAAAGAGTCAGTGAGAAAGAGGCAGATGATCAAGGAAGGGCATTGATGCGGTGGCTGCAACAGTGGCCTCAAACGTAATAAGGAGAATGGCACAGGA
>NW_022109768.1:381144-383193 GCF_000313985.2 Echinops telfairi
GACGAGCCAGTCAAGGTGCAGTGTAGCAACCATAAAACATACAACTTTCCTCTAGTTCCTAAAAGCTTCCTCCACCACTATCATGATCCCAATTGTACCTTACAAATCTGGCTAGACCAGAGGATGTACACTGGTATAGATAGGAACTGGAAACACAGGAAATCCAGGTCAGATGATCCCATCAGTACCAGTGGTGAGAGTGGCGATACCTAGAGGGTGGAGGGAAGGTGGGGTAGAAAGGGGGAACCGATTGCAAGATTCTACATATAACCTCCTCCCTGGGGGATGGACAACAGAAAAGTGGGTGAAAGGAGACATCAGACAGTGTAAGATATGACAAAATAATAATAATTTTTAAATTATCAAGGGTTCATGAGGGTGGGGGGAGCAGGCAGGGAGGGGAAAAAAATGAGTAGCTGATACCAAGGGCTCAAGTAGAAAGCAAATGTTTTGAGAATGATGAGGGCAACAGATGTACAAATGTGCTTGACACAATGGATGGACATATGGATTGCGATAAGAATTGTATGAGCCCCAGTAAAATGATTATTAAAAAATGAAACCTTCAGTATTACAACTGGAGGCTTGAATTTCTTTATAACATTCCACATTGTCTTCTCTTTTTTTCTTAAATCATTTTATTGGGGGGCTTGTACAACATAAAGTGAGGTCCACATTAGGGTGGTTTAGATGAGATATAAAGTTTTAAATATAAACTACTGACATAAAAATGGTAGACAGTATATAAAAATTCTCTCATGAATTTTTGCTTTACTAGAAAATGCTATTGATTGTTCTTGCCCAAGCTGATCTTCTATTTATCAGCTTGAGTATATTGTTAATCTATACCTTGTGATTGATTTATAACTTCACTATGATACTATATCATGTAGTATAATGTATGTCTATAATTTTGTAGTATCAGCTTGAATCCCAAGAGACTACAATAACTCTACTCAAGTTTTTGATATGTACAAATATGTACCAGTATATAATTGTGTCAAAAATAATAAATACAATATCTTCCAAAATCTATTTCATAAAGCTAAAGATAATTATGTCAAATTTTATGTGAGTTATGTAATGTCCCAAATGCTGCCCCGTATTAATATTTACTTCTCCTATAAATTAATTAAGCATAATTTAAAAATAATTTCAATTTGGCATAATTTTTAATGAATTGGCACTGTAATTTGATGTATCTGTCAAATAAATACTTTTGACAAGTACGGTCACAGAGCAAACAATTTTCTAATATGTTGTTTTGTGATTTTTCCAGGTGGAAATAAACATCTTACACATATAAATGTAGGAGACAGGAAAGTCATGGGAATGATCGTTGTCTTCAGACTGATGAAGCAGCAGTGAAGCGAGTTTCCACTGTGGTCAGAGAAGTTGAGTAGACACTCAAAAACAATTTCTTTCACAAAAAACCAAAAATATTTGTTTTTCTCTAAGGTTTTTGTCCTTGTAATACATTTTTATGATAATGATATCAAAAATATGACTCCCAGTGATATCTTTTGAGAATTTTAATGATAAAATAGTAAAGTTTGGATTTTGCTAGTCTCTTTCCTTGTATACCTTAATTTTCTAAAGAAATCATAGTTTGGCCTATAAGATAAGACTTTTTCCTTCCCACACTTCTTTGACCAATACACTTAGGGGATGTAGTTTCTTCTTTGTAAATAATTGATCTACAAACAAAAATGGGAACACAAATCCTGTTTATTTTTCTAGATAATTATTGGTGCATTCACGCATTCAAGAAGTGCTCATCCCAAGCTATATAATAGGGATTTTTAGCTATATAGCTAAATAAAATAAATTAATAAAGAACCATACGGCTGAACCTCATCTATCTGTAAAATCCCTACTCTGTGTTTAGACAATTATAACTCAGTATAATAAACATATAATCAAAATATACAAACATTGTATTTTAGTATCAGCAGGTACTAACAGTAGCCAAATTTAATATCTGTCCTTTCTTGGATATTATTATTAATTTTCCTTATACAAAAGTAGTTTTTAACAAAGAAAATAATA
>NW_022109768.1:385549-389755 GCF_000313985.2 Echinops telfairi
TGCAGGAAGCAGGATTTCATTTCACTACCTTCAAGGGGAAAGAGCCAGAAGTGGAGCTTGTCCATTGGACCCCGAGATCCCTGTGCATTGAACATTCTTGATTCACGAGAAACCTTTGGCACTACAGGAATGACAGAGGAGAAGCCACAGACACAGAGCCGGGAGTCAGTCAGAGCGGTACACTTCACAGACCAATGTGCAGGTAAATCTGAGTGCTCTGGGGCTAGAGGTGGTTTGTGGAGTGGAGTGCCTCTCAGCCCTTAATTTGGGGAGATGACTTTACTGATCCAGAGAGATGGGAGTTGGGTGCCTTTGGATTGAGGATTACAGAGAAGTGGCATGTCCTTTGGGCATCTATTAGCAACCCTCTAAGACCTTAGTAACAGGTCCTGCATGATGAAAAAATTTTACTTGAATTCTAATCTACTAACTTTCATAATAAACCCCATAATCATAAGTATTGTCTGTGACTTTTGTGTGGCTATTACAATGAATTATATGAGGGGGTAAGCCCCTCAAAATAGTTTTTCTTTCAAAGCTATGAATTTATTTTTTTTAACCAAACAACCTTATCACCTACAAAGTACTCTCCCTTACCAGCCTCTAACAGTATCACAGGTCCATAGGTACAATTATACAGCTGTAATATATAAAGATTATATTAAAGTCATGGAGAATAGGAAAGGTAGGAGAGAAGTTAAAATAAAGAAGTCAGACACATTTTATGGTAGCATGCTCACCTCAGCCTTTCTTGGTGGTCCACGTGGAGGTGGGATGCAAGAGGGAATATATTTCTAACCAAGGCTTTTATATACTTAGGGGCTTGCAAGCTCCACTGATTACAGGTAAGTACATATGGCACAGGATGGAGTTGTACCATAGGCAATACAAGCAATGGGAGGGGGATAATTTAGGGATGTACATGCAATAGGGAGGGGAAGAACTAGGGGTACACATGTGACAACATGGGTGGATCCTAGATTTAAGAGGGCAACCTAACCTTGGTCATCCTTGAGTGGTCTTGACCTTTTCTCTGGGCTCTCCTGGGAAACAATCACTATCCTTATCAGTAGGGTGTGAGCCCCACCTATGGTGGGACAGAGACTAGTTTGATTGCTCTGGATGGCTGAAGCACTCAGGGAGAAAGTTTCTAAGCAGCTTACCTCACAATGCGCTAGCAAGCAGGTGACAACCTGGAGAAAAACTTTTCTGTATCCCACACTTACACTTAATACCTTTGTCAAATCTGAAAATTCATTCGAGGAAACATTTTTAAACTCATCTGCTTGTGTGGCTGACCACACCTCCCTTGTTTTTTTTCCTTCACCTCTTCTATGTCATCAAATCTCTGTCCTTTCATGTCCCTCTGCAATTGTGTAAACAAATGGAAGTCACACACGCAGCCAGGTCAGGTGAGTAAGGTGTGTGGGGCAAGAGAGACATGCTCTTTGTTCCCCAAAACTGGCACACTGAGATGGCTGTGTGAGAAGGTGCATTGTCATGGTGGCAAAACCAGTCCTGTCTGCCACAAGCAGGCCTTTTTGGTCACACACTGTTATGGAATCTTTTCAGAACCTCTAAATAGAAAGCTTGATTAACAGGCTGACCTGGTGGAATGAACTCCAAATGCACTATCCTCACACACACACACAAGAGCATCGTCTTGATATTTGATTTCACTTGATGAACATTTTCGGGGTTGAGGTGATGGTGGAGTCTCCCACTGGTTTGGCTGATGTTTGAGTTCAGTGTCTTGCTAACCATAATGGCCATGGGGAAAAAGTTTGGTTTGTTTTGGAGCTGTTCTTTCAAACCGCAGCATGTTTCCACATGACACTATTTTTCCTGGTAAATCAGAACCTGAGGCACAAATTTTCCAGTGACCCTTCTCCATCCCAAATCTTCTGCTACACTCTGCTGAACCGAGCTCCAAGATAGTCTAGATAACTTCCCTGTCTCTTCAATGGTCTGCTGTCGGACTTTGAGCACAAGTACCTACTTGTGGTGATGTTTTCATGTGTTCAGGAAGTTAACATCTATCAATCGACATTCACCTTTTTTGAAATGAGAAAATCAATTGTACTTGAGTTTTTTCCATAGCACTGTCCTGTAAGCTGTGTTCAACATCACAACAGTTTGGGTGGCATTTTTCCTGAGCAAGAAACAAAATTTCACAGCCACACACTGTTCTCTTAAATCAGTCATCACACACACACACACAACGAGGTTTGAATGAAACTGTTTTTAGAAAAAAAATTCACTGTGACCAGAGAATCTTCCCAAGAGATGCCACTGGGTACACTAACTCAGAGCAAGTTGTTCAATGCTCGCCCAGAGGGAAAAATGCTTACTACAAAAGTTCTGCCCTGCACAGCTTTGTTCCATTTGGGGGGTGGTATCCCTCATAGAACCTAACTAAAGAGTAGGGAGTGCTGCATGAGACAATTATATATCGCCTTATTTACAATAACCCAATCTAATTATAGAAGAAATAATTATTCCCATTTACAGACTCATTTTTCACCTTTTGGTTTAACATTTATTATATTTGAAGTTATTAAACTTTTTACTTATTTAAGCTGTATATATTTGCATGTGTATTTTTACTTTTGTTACCAGGACTATGCATGTTATAGATATATAAGTAGTATGTGTGTATATATGTATGTATATATATGTATGCATTGTACATATATATATATACATTATACATATATATATATATATATATAATCTTTTATCTCCCTACCACCTGTGACACTGTATGAGAGTAAGTGCAAAAGTATTGCTACAAAATTGTAGAAAGTTTTATTAAACAAAACATGCAAGTGTGATGCTATTATTTCTCAATGTATCCTCCACTGTGATCTATACACTTCTGAAGGTGGTATTATCATTCCTTTAACCTTTCCTAGAGGAATTCTACACTCTTTCATGCACACCACATCCAAATAGCGGTTATTGTTATTGTTTCACCCTTAGGGGACTCAACTATTTTATGCTGATGTTTTTAATTTTTTTAAATTATATTTGCGTTTTAGGGAGAAAACAAAGTTGGAAAGTACAAGACTATAGCTGGAAGATGGATGATCGATGGTGTCTAAAAGAAATTTTCTTTCTTTCGTTTTAAATGTTTGCATCCAGACTCGGACCAGCTCCACAGGAGGAGCCATTCCACTCCCAATAGGTGCAAAATGCTGCCCATGGGACAGCCCACTCCAACCCTGAAAGGGTGCTTGGAGCCAGACCCCACTGGGCAGCGCTTGCCCTTCCCACAGTGTAACACCGTCACAGGCATCGTGCTAGCCTGGACAGCTGACAACCATTGGGCTAAAAGAAATTGTCCCTGAAGAGTTTTTGCTACTTTTGGAGAACAGCAGGCGCATTGCCGTGATGGCCAAAACAGTTCCTCATTGCCACTTTCGTGGCCTTTTTCACCTTGATGCCGTTTTCCTTTTCAAAAACCTCCTTCCTAATAAGCTCCTGTGATACTTTGAGAAAATCTATCACGTTTCCCCATGTCGAATCTCAAAGAGACACCATAACATTCTGAAATGATCTCCCTGCTTTTAGTCGAATTGGCCCAATAGAACCCTAACAGTCATGTTTTAATTGGACCTTTCTTGAAGGCACCCTAGTGAGACTAAGGCAAATGTATTACTTAGAACCTATCTACTGCTCTCCACTGATCTCTGAGACATTTCAAATTATGTTCTGTTTGGAATAAACCCATGCAAGTATGAACTAGAAACCGAGTAGAAATCCTTTTTGATTTACTCTATTGTCTACCAGGTCCTCAAAAGTCATTGTTATGATGAAGAGATAAGGAAGGAAGGAATGATGGGAAGAGATGAGTAGGGAACAAACAATGAGGAAAGATACAGATCTACCTCCATTAATCCATGGGGGATTAACTCCAGGACATTCATGGATATCAAAATCCACAGATGTTCTGTTGCCTTGTATTTGATGACATAGTATTTTCATGTACAGCTTCCTGTATATTATCTATGCACATCCTCTGTATATTTTAAACCACCACTAGATTTTGTGTAATACCTAACACACTGTAAATACTATACAAATATTACTTTATGCTCCCGCTTAACATTTGCTGATTGCTTTGCCATTTAATTGCATTTTAGGAATACTTTTTTTCCTCTTGAATATTTTGACTCCATAGTTTGTTGAAACGGTGGATGCAGA
>NW_022109768.1:390684-396504 GCF_000313985.2 Echinops telfairi
CCAGTGGGTAGAAAGTCTTGTGGATCTAGTGGTAGTGTAAGCAGCTCAGCACTGGCAGGGGTCTCCATGTGGTTGGTTAAACTCCAGGGCTCTAGTGTAGCTCCATATGTTTTGTCAACAGGAATATCTCGCAGGGAGTGTCTGTCTGTCCCACCGCCAGCAAGCTATTTATCTCCTGAGTGCCTCCAAATGAGGTCATTAAGCTGTGACCTGATTGACAAGCTAAACTCTACCTTTTCACTATTAATGGTCTCAAGTTGACAACAAATTATGTAACTACGGCAAGTATCTTTTCAGAAATAGCTATCTGCAAAACAATTATTGTTAAGTATAGCCAAATTTTTATGATTTATTGTTTTGGACCATTCAAGCTACAACCTCTTCCAATTTGTCTTCTTTATTTTTTCCTCTTCCTACATTTTTTTTTATGTTTCTTCTCTTTCTTCTCAACATCATGAGCATCATCTATGGTCATTATCATCACTGTGATCATCATCACCCTTCAATGATTATAATTTTGATAGTCTTTCTTCAATAAAGTAAAAGGTTAACAAGTGATAAGTAAAGATTCAGGTAGAAAGCAGTATGGCCAAAATTTTTGTCTGATTGTCCCAGAAGTAGACACAAATTGCTACAGTTATTACTATGCATTTTATATTATTACTGAAAATTAGTGAAGGCTCTTTATCTTCATGAAGCAGAATATTTTAAGATGGCCGCTTAGGTGAGAGGTACTATCTATATTTAAGAAGATACAAACCTAGGGTTCTAAGTAATTAAGTAGTATAATCTTCATATGTTCTTAACACAGAAAAAAGGGTTATATTACTATTAATTCATAGTAAGTGAAAAGCATTATACATACTGTGTTAGGTCAGGTTGACCAAAGAAACAAATCCGGAGACACTCATCTATGTGTAAGAAAGAGCTTTATATCAAGAAATATTTGTATATCAAGAAAACTTACCAGGCAGTTTAACACAAGTCCATATGCTCAATATTAGTGTGTAAGTCCCTCTTCAGAGTCATGCAGCCACGTGCAATAATACAAAATGCAGGAAGACCACAGGCCAGTGGGTGAAATGTCTTGTAGATCCAATGGCAATGGAAGCATCACAGGGCTCCACCAGGTCTCAGAGTTGCCCAGCTGGAAGTTGAAGACAAAGATAGAGGGGGAGGTTGGTTCCAAGGGCCCTACTTATGAGAAGGCCGCACTCACAAAAAGTCACCATCAGGCTGTGTCCTCTATACTTTTATATATCTTCAAGTTGACATGAAATCATGTAACTGCTATACACACAAAGAAGAAAAATCACATGCCTGAAAATTTTACTGACTGAAAAGTTCATGATTAAATAATTTTAGATTTACTAATATTATGCAATTCCATTGTCAGATATTTTGAAAGATCCTTGAGAATTACATTGCTTATTCATCTTCTTTCTTCCAAATAGATTTTTTAATATATTATTGCACTATGATAAGATTTAAGTACCAGTGTACATCCTACAGATAGGAACTGAAAATACAGGGAATCCAGGACAGATGAGCCCTACAGGACCAGTGGTGTGAGTGGCGAAACAGGGAGGGAAGAGGGAGAGTGGGTAGGAAAGAGGGAACTGATTACAAGGAACTATATATGACCTCCCCCCTGGGGGATGGACAACAGAAAAGTGGGTGAAGGGAGATGTCAGACAGGGCAAGATATGACAAAATAACAATTTATAAACTATCAAGGGCTCACGAGGGAGGGGGGAGCGGGGAGAGAGGGGAAAAATGAGGGCCTAATGCCGGGGGTTTAAGTGGAGAGGAAATGTTTTGAGAATGATGAGGGTAATGAATGTACAAATGCGCTTTACACAATTGATGTGTGTATGGATTGCGATAAGAGTTGTGTGAGCCCCTAATAAAATGATTTAAAATAAAAAAAGACTCAAAAAACCAAAAAAAAAAAGATTTAAGTAAATTATGGTAGACATCATTGTACTTTGAAGAACACAGAATTTGATAATAGTATGACTTGTTTTTCAATATTAATAACCACTAATCTTCATTGTGTTCATAGAATAAAGCATTTGGAATTGTGTCAGGCTGAATTTTCTAGAGAAATAATATGTACAAGAAAGAATTATACATAATGAAAGAGATTTACATGAAGAAATCAGCCCACACAGCCACAGCAGTATGGTCAAGGATTGCTGGACTCAAGTCCATGGGTAATATGCTAAACTTGAGGCCAAAGAACCAAGATAAACCAGGAAACAGGCAGATGAACCAGGAGACAGACTGTTAGAGGCGGTCTGATCAATAGGTCAGATGTTAGGCTAGAATTACTTCCAGAGTCGTGGGCAATTGGACATGCTGCTGGTAGCTCCCATAGCCGACAGACCCCATGGTGGGCCCCTGGTTCAGATCTCGAGAAGCCAGATACAGGATCCAGGCTAACCAGAAGAAAATGGAGAGAGAGTTCTCCATAGTGTGTTTATATATATGAAGCAGGTCACACCTCCAAGAAGACAGCAGCAGGGTGTGGCTTGAGTAAGGGTTGCCTTAACAGATAGGACATACTAGAGTTATTTACATTTTGTTATGTCCAAGGTGTTGAAGGTCCTGGTCCAGCCAAGCTGACACAAACTCTATTACAGATACTAACATCTCTTAAAAATTATAAAGCCTATAATTCAAATATAGGTATTAGTATAATATATGCAACTGCTCAGCTACACATGTTCTTGGGAATTAAATAAGATGATGAGTGTGTTAGTCTGGGTTGACTAGAGAAACAAATCCAGGGACACATTCATATGTGTATAAGAAAGAGCTTTATATATAAAAGAGCAATTGTATATTGAGAAAACATCCCTGCCCAGTCCAGATCAAGCCTATAAGTTCTATATTTGTTCATATGTTCAATACTAGTCCAAAAATTCTTCTTTAGACTCTCACAGCTCATGCAATGATGCCAAATGCAGCAAGATCAGAGGCCAATGGGTAGACCGTCTTGTGGATTCTATGGCAATGGAAGCATCTCAACGTTGGTGTGGGTCTCTATGTGGCTCCTCCTGCGCCAGGGCTCTGGCTCCAGCAGCATAGCTCCATGTGGCTTGCCAACAGGAATGTCTCACAGGAGAGAGTATATCTGGCCTCCAGTGAGCTGTTTATCTCTGTCAGGCCTCCAAATGAGGTTGTCAAGGTGCGACCTGATTGACTGGCTACTCATTGACAGGCTAGACTCCACTCCTTCCACAAATTGACAGTAGAAAAGGTAAAAGAAAATAAATAAATAAAAATGAAGAGAAGTTACATGCCTAATCAAATCCTATCAATTGCAAACACTCAATCCTGAAAATATCCAAATAATCCAAATAACCATGGGTTTTAAAACACTCAATCCTGCAAATAACCATGGATTTTACAATAAGAAAACCACTCTCAGCTCAGACTGATCCTTGAACTTTCTGTGTATGTCTGTGAATCTATCTCAGCTTTCTCATGAAAAGATATGCTTCTCTACCATTGATACTGATATAAAATTGTATTTTCTTATCCCACAAGAGAAATAGATCATTAAAATTTTTTTGACCTTCAAAGTTTAAAAACAAAAATCTCTCTATGGGCAAACAGTTGATACCTCTTTTTTTCAGGGGGATACAAAAAGAGCAGGTTATCAGGAGGTCCACTGTCAGGTGGTGGATCTCACTCAGGTTTCTTATTCTCCAAAGGACTAGCTTGGATTTATGCACATGGTGCTTGATTCCCAAACACAGAAGTCAGGGAGCTATAATGTATGACCACTTTTAAAGTCTCCAGTTGAATCCCTTTTGTTCCAGTACCATTTGTTAAGATAAGGCAGCCAAACGTAGAATTAAAGATAGACTGTCTACCTCTTGAACGGAGGAGCAGTATAGTCATCTTGCAAAAGGGCATGCATTCAAGGATGAAAACAATCTGTGATCATTGTTCAAATCCAGCACAGACACTGGTCCTTATCCCGATAATTTCATCACCACCTGTAACTTTAGTGTAGCTCACTATAGTGCCAGATAAAATGGCATGAAAGTATTATTTTTTCTAGGCCCTGGAAATATTAGGTGCCTGAGGATGTTCTGTGACCTTGAATCTTTGCTCCTTTTACATGCTCCTTGGGGTAGAGTTTAGCTCCTGATTTTTAAGTTCCCAAATTAAATACACCAATTAGTCAACTCCTTTTTTCTTTATGTGGAATACACATTCTAGCATATATCTTCTAAGTTCCTGTTTCTGTCACTTCTTTCAAGTGCCAGAGACAGATTTGGAGATCTAAGATTGATAAAGACAAGTATATTACTTAGCATAAGTAAACTAAAGTATCACACCCATATTTTCCAAAATTAGAAAGTTTCCTTAACTGTAGATGCCAAAGCCAACCTTGAGAGCCACAGGAATTTTAGCAGCAATGACAACATGCTTGATCCCGGGTTTTCAAATTCAATACCTCAAATTTTCATTTTGTAAGATGTTTTGAAAATGCACTTTTCTATAGTAAAGAAAATGGTAACGAGATCTTTATTCCTGAGTAATTCAATAGTCCAATAGTATGCTTATAATTTAAGGAATAAGACTTGAAAATTCTAAAAGATGATATTATCTCATGTTAGGACTAAATAGATATGCTTTTACAAAGTCTTATGCGATGCTTGAGTCTCAGGATACTGAGTTGACATGTTCAGCAAGTATAAAGTAAATTTGGCAGCCTGATATGCGTGCATTATGGTGGTAAACATACCTGAGGTTCCTATGAATTGCCTTTCTTTCCAAACACAGACCACTGAAATTAATTGTGGAGCAAGCAGAAGTAGTACCTAAGCTGCAGATGCATGATTAATGTGATTCTATGGTAAAATTAATCTTTTTATAAGTCTATAGAAGTCCATTAACATATTTCCTTGACATAAAAATGATGGATCAGTTCTGATAGCCATATCATTTTAATATAGACTTACTACTAAATTATAAATTCTTTCCTTTGCAAACAACCAAACCAACAAACAAATTCACAAAAATGCTGCTAGCAAGATAGGTGTTCACTCTATGGAGGGAGGGAAAATAAGGGGAGAGAAGGAATTAGTTCAAAGCAAGGCTCTGGAGATAGAGAAAATTGAATTTAGATCCCAGGTGGACCACTTATCATCTGTGGGAGTACAGTACTCACTGCTCACCTAGATTATCTCATTCACTTATTTATCTGCCTAGCTGCCACCTTTATAAGAATAGAAACTTAATGTACCTTCTCTATGGTTTTCCCTACCTGAGATTATAATATTCAAATAACATTTACACAGTGATATTATTTCATAGATGCAATTAGTAACTTCCATAAAATAAGTGCAAAAAATAAAGAATCAAATTATGTGAGGGGGAACTATGGATGGCTCTAGTCATCTGGAAGTTAAAAAAAAAAACCCCAAAAAACTGATTCTGGAATGTCAAGTAAGCTAAACCCAATTCATTCCTTAATGAAATTAACTGAGGATAGAGTTGTGAGGTCAAGTCAGAGGTGAAGATTAAAGCAAAGGAGACAGAGACTGTGATAAACATAAGACATGAGACGTGATATGGTTGTTGTTAATGTTAACTACCTTCAAGGTGGTCCCTGAGCCATTGCAATGCCATCAACAACAAAACTAAATATTACCCAATCCTGTACCATTCTCATGATCTATTGTGATAAACCATTATAACCCATAGGGTTATCCACTAACTGATTTTCTGAAATAGATCAACAGACTTTTATTCCTAGGCCATATTAGTCTGAAAGCTCTGATGAACCTTTTGAGCATC
>NW_022109768.1:398041-399910 GCF_000313985.2 Echinops telfairi
ACACACATCAATTGTGTAAAGCGCATTTGTACATCGTTTCTCAAAACATTTTCTCTCCATTTAAACACCCGACATTAGGTCCTCATTTTTCCCCTCCCTCCCCGCTCCCCCCTCCCGCATGAGCCCTTGATGGTTTATAAATGGGCATTTTGTCATATCTTGCCCTGTCCGACGTCTCCCTTCATTTTGTCTCTTAATCAGAGCACTCGAAGTTTTTCTCAAGTCCCAGCATTGAATGGAAACTTAGGCTTAACTGTATTTAGGCTGACTTTCTTTCACAGTCTAGTATATTGTCTTCAATATAATCCAACTCATTGTGACCCCACGTGTATCAGAGTAGAAGTGCAATCCTTAGGATTTCCAGTTGATGGGTTTTTGGAAGCGGGTTACCAGGCTTTGCTTGCCAAGTGCTTTCCAGTGAACTCAGCTGCCAAGAACATTTACTGTTTGCAAACTCCCTTCCCGCTGACCCAAACTCCTGCAGGTTATCTTGGGTTAACTATATACTCTTATGCCTAATTAGTATACTTCTTCTGATTAGTGATACCTTTTTTTAGATTTTTATCATATTGAGAAATATTTTAATCCTGACTATTGAAAATACATGTATTTGCTATCATCATCGGTTTCTATTTCTGATATGGTTATACAATGCTTTTGCATTGCATACAGTTTCAGGACCGAAAATTCAGTTGTGTCAATTTTGAGTGTACACACACACACACACACACACACACATACTAGAATTCTTGATTTGGTACACAAAGTCTCAATAAATACTTACTAAGTGGATGAATGGTTTCATTCACTAAAGCACAAACGCAAAAAAATGCTTCAATTTCAAGTAGCTAAAAATATATGATTACACTATATCATTACATATGTTCCTTGCCAGAATACCTACTACAGTGGCCAATAAATTGCCAGGAACGTCCTCGTCTTCAGTGAATGAGAACAGATCATCGATCCCAATTTTAACATAAAATTATTTCAATAGCAATTAGAATGTCAAAGAATCTCCACTGTTGTGGAAGAAACCCCCCCTTTATGATTTATTCCTGCCTTTGACTGTTGGACAACTTTGATATAAGCCCCAGCCTGGGCCTTGACCGTCTAATACTGCCACGCTCACTTTTGTGGGGGTTATTTATCTTTCTGCTGGAATGAAAAGGATATTCTCGTGTATCCCAGCCCTCCAACACATGTTGATCTTCTCCTGGAGGTTTGTGCATGGAAAACGCACGTAAATCCTTCAAGGCAAAGCACATTCAAAGAACAAAGCAAGAACGGAGTAAGATCTGGAGACTGCTCATCTCTTCCTCCCCCTCAATGACGCCCCGTCTACCCCACCAAAAGAACAAAGAGAAACTTTGTCTTTCTTGTCAAAATAATTGAGTCATCTTTTTATTTAGTTTAAAATCCCTGACTCCTTGTTTTAATTCACTTCATCATGTCTTGGTTCTAGTTATCAATAAAGCATATCATAATTCACTAAAAGCTTCTATGATACTGCTTTAATGTTCTTTTTTGGTAACTTTTATGTTTCATTCAGATCCTGAGAGCGAAAGTTTCATATTTGCTTCACAAGTGGAGAGATTGCTTCTTTCCCTCTTACCTTTTTTCCCCCACAAGGTATTTTATTTAAACATAAAGGAGAACTTTTTTAAGGTCAGGAGAAGATAAGCCAGATTTAACATGTGCACCACCTCACACTGATAAAGATTGATTTCAAAAGCCTGGGGGATTGGATAAAAAAAGTAGGTGGAGATCAAAAGTTTCTGAAATTTCATAAGAAATGGACACTTTTCCACACTAAAATGGGAGGGACCAAAGCAAATTACCATTAAGGGAAAGTGGATCAGGTGTGTG
>NW_022109768.1:400234-403962 GCF_000313985.2 Echinops telfairi
ATTTAGATTTCTTTATTTCTCTGGTCCAGAATTAAAATGTCCCACATGGATTAATCAAGGAAATGTCTTTACATTTGTCAACTATATATGACATCAGGAAATAAATAAAATGTATGCATACCTTTAATATAGGTACAGAATATATTAGATATCTATCTATATGTTAGACATAAGGAAAACTCATTTCCTCTGAAGTTACAGCAAGAGTCAGAAGTCTTGAAGTGTGAGAGATAATAATTACTACACTGGTATCTTTAAGAAAGCAGGAAAGAATTGAAAAATTGGATTCCATTCCTGGAAAAGGACATCATGTTTGGTGGAGGCTCCATAAGAAGAGGAAGACGCTCTTTGTTCAACAGTGACACCCCCAATGGCACCCCCAAACCACGTGCCATTTGGTTGTCATTTGCTAACAGTTGTCTTTGAGCTGACTTGAATGCATGGTGCCCTCGTATGATAGACTAGAACTGTCCCATAGGGTTCGCTTTCATCTTTTCTACAGACACTCAGCAGGGTTTTCTTTGGAGCTTTCCCACTGCTACCTTTTAGCTTACCTGTCGGAGGCACCAAAGGCTCCTCAGAAACAATAGGGAAAGCCTAATAAATGCACATCCACATACACTCCATTCAAAGGTTTTGAGGCAATGAGAAAAACTGTCATACCTGACATGCAAAGAACTAGGACAATGGAAGTACTAGTAGGTCAGGCTACTGAAAAGCCACTTGGATACCAGGGAAGATATGGTAGCACTAAGCATAATTTATCTTTCCCCAGTGATAATTAAAAAAAAAAATAGATCATTTGATTCATGCATAAACAGCAGTGTTCCAGGCAGTTCAATGGGAAGTGAGAGGGAAAAAAATGAATTTGAGAATCTTATCAAGAGGGAAAATGTAGGATAATGCAATCAAAACAGGGTCAGAAATGAATGTAAAAGAGAAATAAAAAGTAGAAAAACAGCAGCCAGGTCATCCTTACGGGGTCATGCTTAGATATTTTGGTTATAATTAAATGATACATGTAATGTCAGAATAAGAATTTTGCAAATAGTATTTCAGAAGGGAAACAATTCTGGGTGGTGACAAGGTATATGCGGGCAGTCAGCTCAAATGGAGTGGTGGTAAATAACAAGTAAGGGACTGGCTGCCGCTTGGTCATTGAGAAGGTTTTCTACTTGGAAGTTGAGATCATCAAGGATCATGATTTATTGGTGGTAAAAAAGGACGAATAATTAGGTCAAATGTGTTCAGTGAAATAGAGGGATGAGTAAGTACAACAGATATGAACAAAGAGGAGGAGAAGGACAATGATTAATGCAGAAGAAAGAAGATAAAGCAAATAAAATCTTCAGAGAATGAAAATCATCTCATGTGTTTTACAACCTCATGAAGAGTCTGTCCTCGGGTATCCACTTTGAGGTATTATGATAAATATGAAAAGAGCTCAGAATTTTTAAAAGGTCCTTGTGTGTGTTGTCTACTTTTTACATAAATGAACCCTGTAGGAAAACTAGCTGGCCTTTAGCTTCGTCTAGATCAGTGGTTCTCAACTTTCCTAATGCCACCACCCTTTAATATTACAGTTCCTTATGTCGCGCTGACCCCCCAACCATAAAATTATTTTTGCTGGTACTTCATAACTGTAATTTTGCTACTGTTATGAACCAGGTGAGCCCTGTGAGAAGGTTGTTCGACCCCCAAAGGGGTTGCGACCCACAGGTTGAGAACCACTAATATAGATGGTGCATCTCGCTAGTGGGCCATTGATTCTTTGGACTTGAACCAATATAATTGCCATATTGCCTGCTGAGCCCCATAAGCTATCAGTAGTCTGCCATCTGCTCTGCTGACCTTGGCCTCATACTCTGCTCGTGATGGTCATGCCTAAGACAAATACAGTCCAGACATGTTTATACAGTCTTTAAGTCAGACACTCATATACACATTGACACTAATTCTTTAGCAATAGAAAGAAGGAAGAACTACAAGTTATAAATGACCAAGTATCAAGCATGGTTCCAGGAGATGGGGGGGGGGGGAGGCAAAATGAGATACCTTATTTATGAACCTCTCATATTATTGTCAAAAAAAATTTCAAGACTAATCATGAACTACAATGCTATATGTGATAGGATTATATCTATCCACCTTCAAGGGAATCCAATCAATATCACTATTGTTCAAATTTGTACGCCAACCACAAAAGCTAGTGATGAAGAAATCGAAGAATTCTACCAACAATTTCAGTTGAAAATTGATCAAACATACAGTCAGAATGCATCGATAGATATTGCGATTGGAATGCAAAGGGTGGAAACAAAGAGAAGGAACAGCAGTTGGAAAATAAGGACATTGTTGCTAGATATGAAGCTTGAGGTTGTATGACAGAATTTTGCAAAACCAATGAGTTGTTTATAGCAAATACCCTTTTTCCAACAACACAAATGTCGAATACACACATGGACATCTCAAAATGGAATCCACAGAAATTAAATTGACTATATCTGTGGGAAGACAGGATGGAGAAACTCAATACCAGCAGCTCAAATAAGGCCAGGGGCTGACTATGGAACAGACTATGTATTGATCATATGTAAGTTCAGGATAAAGCCAGAAAAAAAAGAAAATAAGCCCATGAGAGCTAAAATACGACTTTGAATATATCTGACCTGAATTTGAGAACATCGCAAGAGCAGATTTGATGCATTAACTATTCACGACTGGAGACTTGGTGATATGTGGGAGGGCACCCAGAGCATAATTCCCAAGGAAAGCAAAGGGCCATAAAAAGGCAATCAATACAGAAGAGATCAAAGTGGTTATCAGAAGAGACTCTCAGGCAAGTGGAAGAAATGATGAAGTCAATCCATCTCAGAGGGTATTCCTCTTTTTTGCCACCCCTCCACTTTACTGAACATGACGTCCTCCAAGAATTGGTCTCTCCCGACAATACATTCAAAGTATGTTAAGATAAAGAATTGCCATCCTTGTCTCTAAGGAGCACTCTGGCCTCACTTATTGTAATACAGATGGGCTTGTCCTTTTAGCACGCCTTGGTACTTTCAACATTCTTCTACAGCACCACAATTCAAATGCATCTATTTTTCTACGGTCTTCTTTATTTAATATCCAGAGTATTGAAAAGCAATGATGTTACTTAGAGAGCTAAGGGATGCCTAACTCAAGCCATGGTATTCTCCATTGCCCCAAATGCATGTGAAATTTGGATACTGAATAAAGAAAACTGAAGAGGAATTGACACATTTGAAATGTTATGCTGGAGCAGAATATTGGAAGTACAACTGCTGAGAGGACAAACCAATCTGTTTTGGAAGAAGGAAGACCAGAATATTCCTTAGAGGCTTGGATGGTGAGACTTAGCTTACATACTTTAGACATATTGACATGAGAGACCAGTGCCATAGATGGACATCATATTTGGTCAAATACAGGAGCAGGGAAGGAGAGACAGACCCTTAAGGAAATGGATTGACACAGTGTCAAACAATGGGCTCAAGCAAAGGGAAAATTGTTGAGAATGGTGCAGGATCGGGAAGTGTTTAGTTGTGGTGTACATAGGTTCTCTTTGGGTTGGAGTCTACCCAATTGCACAAACAAAAACAACAACATATTATGGGCTATATTATCAACTATTACTTTGGCTGACAAAATGATGAATAACTTAAAATGTAGTTAATTGTCTTAGCTTAAAGATTGCTTTTGGGGGG
>NW_022109768.1:404518-439206 GCF_000313985.2 Echinops telfairi
CTTTGCTCCAGTTGCTGATCTGTTATGTTCCCTTCTTGGTTCACCGGCTGTGGGGGGTTCAGACTGCACTACCTCCCCACCATTTGACCCCAGAATTGTCCTCTGTCGCAGTCTGCTTCAATAAGGGTACAACATGACACAAGCTGTTGCTGGCTCCACAGTCCCCTCTGTGTCCCAGCAGCTCCCTGCAGGGACATCAGCCTCCAGGCCTGGTGTGCCAGCATGGGGTCCAGACAGGCTGTCCCCCCTTTTTCTTCTTCCTTCCTGCTCTGCTTCTGTGTGGGTGTGGCATGCTGGCCCTTCACCCCAACCTGTCGATTTAATGTTGTTCTCTGTCACACATATTTCTAGTGATGGGGTCAGTTTGGCTCTGGTTGGGGCCAGCCCTGTAGCCCTCTCTTTCCATGAATTCCTCCCTGCAGCCACAATGCCCTCAGGGTTTGGTACATTTTGGTAGGGTCTGCATGCCCACTCCTGATTCTGTGGACACAAAACCAATACTCTCCCCCTCGGTGGGTTAGTGCCCTGCCCCCCTATGTTATCATCTCACTTTCACACATACCCCTTTTCATCCTCCCTCTCCCCCCTTTCCCCTTGTTTGTGTTGGACCAACATGTACCTCCTTGAGTTTGGTCCATCTTCCTCTGGACTCCCTGTACCTACCTGAATATTGTGATAGAGGTGACTTTTCTTGTATACCTACTGTGCTGATTGCACTTACTTCAGGAGACTCATGCTGTACTTCTCCTTTTGTGATTGGTTGACTTCACTTATCATAATTTCCTTTAGCTCTTCCTATGAAATGACATGTTTCTTGCGATCATCAGTGCTTTTGAGTGATGCATAGTACTCCATTGTGTGTATGTACCAGAGTTTACTGATCCACTCATCTACCAATGGAAATTTAGGTTGTTTCCAACTTCAACTTTCATTCAGCTTTCAGTAATTCCTCTTGGTTACAGTGCCCTTGATCAAGCCCCACCAGGCATCCTATGCCCTCCTCACCATTGATTTTAGATCACTTGCTGTTACCTTGTCCCTGGGTTTGTTGGTATCCCCTTCTTTCCTCCCCCTTCCCCTCTCCCTTGTCCACCCAGAACTGTCAATCCCATTGTTTTCTCCTCCAGATTGCTTATTCCACCGATCTTATCTAGATAGATATGCAGAGAAAATAATAAGCACAAAAAAACAAGACAAAGTAAACAAAACAACAAAAGAACGAAAAACAAAACCAACAACAAAAGAATAGCCTATAAATAGTTCTTTGTTGACCTTTATGAATATTTTTCATTCAAGTCTGATGGGGTGCCATGCCCTGGCCCCAAAGTCTATTTTTGATATTCCTATGGGACTTCATTGCTTTGTTCCCCTGGCTGCTCTGTTGCATGCTGTGTTAGTCTAGGTCAACAGTTCTCAACCTGTGGGTCGAAAGACCCTTTCACAGGGGTTATCTGATTCATAACAGTCACAAAATTACAGTTATGAAGTGTCAATGAAAATAATTTTATGATTGGGGGGTTGCATGAGGAACTGTAACAGCATGAGGAACTGTTGTGGCATTAAGAAGGTTGAGAACCACTGGTCTATGTAGACTAGAGAAACAAATCCATAGAAACTCATATGTGTATGAGAAAGTTTTATATAAAGGGTAATTGTACATTAAGATAGCATCCCAACCCAGTCCAAGTCCCTAAATCTGATATTAGCCCATATGTCAGATACCAATCTATAAAGTCCTCTTCAGACTCATGAAACACATGCAATGTGGCAGAATTCAGGACCATCACAATCCAGTGGGTGCAAAGTCTTTGGATCCAGTGGCATTGTAAGCATCTCAGCACTGGCAGGGGTCTTTACGTGGCTTCTCCAGCATCAGAGGTCTGGTTGCATCTGAATAGATCCATGAGGCTTCTCAAGCTCAGGGCACTAGCATAGTTCCATGTGTCTTGACAGATGCAATGTCTCCCAGAGAGTGAGTTGAGAGAGAGAGGTGTCTCCCACCTCCAAGGTGGAAATACCGGATTTCCCAGAATTCTCAGGATAAGTCCATGCCCACACAGAGACCTCATTGGCTATGACCAATTGACAGACCAGACTCCATCCCACTCTTAATCCTCTCAAGTTCCAAATTGACACCAGATTATGTCACATGCCCTAGTGTTATGCCCTGTTGTGTTGAGTTGAGCGCATTGTTGCACCTCTTATGGCAATCTGTCTCATTAAGATCTTCCTCTTTTTTGTTAACTCTCTGCTTTCCCCAGCATTGTGGTCTTCTCTAGGGACTTGTTTCCAAATGTCATGCCCCAATGATATGCGCTGAAGTCTTGCCATTCTAACTTCTTAACATTCTGACTGTGTTTCTTCTGAGATGGTTTCGGTAATTATTCTGGCAGTCTTGCCACCACCATAATTCAAAGGCATGAATTCACTAGCCTTCCTTGTCCATTGTTCAGTTTTCAATTTCATATGAATCTACTGAAAATGCATAGTTTAGTCCTTAAAGTGACATTTTTGTTTTTTGCTTTTAACATGTAAAGATCTTTTCAGCAGAGCTTACCAATGAAATATGTGACTTTCTTGACTGTTACTTCCATGGATAAAGATGGCTGATCCAAGTAAAATGAAATCCTTGGCAAATATAATGGTTCCTTCATTAATCATGATTCATCTTATTAGTCCAGTTGTGAAAATATTTGTTGTCTTTATGTTGTGGTCTAATCCAAATGATCTTCATAAGTAAGTGTATTATGTCCTCTCCCATTTCAATAAGTAAAATTGTTTTAGCTGAATTTTACAGGTTGTTAACAAAGCCACACACTTCTTTGTATAGTTCAGCTTCTCTTGATTATTTACTCAACATATAGATTAAATAAGCATGGTGAAAGGATGCAAGCCTGACAGACATGACTCCTGATTTTAAACCATGCATTATCTACTTTAAGAAAAAAACAAAAAATGAAAAAATAACTGCCTCTTAGTCAAGTAGACTTTCAGAACAAGAATAATTGAATGTTCTGGAATTAGCATCCTTTGCAATGTAACCCACAAGTAAACTGTGGTACATCCACACAATTAAATGCTATTCAACAATTTGAAGTTCTGAGTCACTGATACATGGAACACCATAAGTAAATTAAAACAGTGTTAAGTGTAAAAGACTACACATTTTATAATTAGGTTTAGGTGGCATACTGGATGAGGCAAAACTATACGGGGGGAAAACATTCTGTAGTTGCGAGGGGTTGACGGTGAAAGGGCATAAGAAATTTATGGTAAGCGATGGAACTGTTCTATATCTACTTGTTTCACAAGGTTATACGTGTGAAAGCTCAAGAAATTTGCAAAGGAGGTTGAATGTAAATTGTATGTTAATAGTAAAAGAAATTGAAAGTAAAGATAAAATAATAATATCCCAACCAAGCCTTTTGTCAGTAAATTATGTATAAATTCATAATTTAGTGCCTAAAAAGAATCAAGGGCAAATCATCTCAATACTAGTCATGAATAAAGTAGATTCCTACCAAACAATGGGTTAAAAATAGAGCGTGGAATTCTAATATAACTCTCCAGGTTTCTGCTATGAAGAATGTTTTCCAATCTTCTTATGAATGCTTAAATATGCCTGCTAGATGGCCGGATTTCTTACTTTCTTCTTCGTTTAGTATGTTACTTCATCTGTCTTTCATTACGCTCTCAAAATATCTGTTTTATATTGACCTCTATTCATAGCTCTTAGATTCAAGCCTTTTAAAATACTATCATTCTTAATGCAAATGGAATTTTGGAAAGAGGACCAGCAAGCCTTAGTCATCAGTCTGTCATGATTACTTAATCACTCTTTGTTTTTTTAAACAGGCAAGTGTAAGTGTGATGTCTCCTAGAGGTTATTTTCCAATGGGTGGCAACAATTTTGAATTCTATAAAATTACCGATATTCCTGCTGATCATCATACCTTGAAGCTCCCCAGTCAGCTTAACATTTGAATCATGGACTTGAAACTGGATTGGAATTTTCCATTTATAAAATTATGTTAATATATGTCATTGTCAGGTGCCATTGAGTCCGTTCATAGCTATTCCATGTACAACAGAACAAAATACTTTCTGGTCCTGCTACATGCTCACAGTTGTTCTTAAACTTGAACTCCTCATTGCAGCCATTGTGTCAGCCCATCTCAATGAATATATATATATTCTCTCTAGAGAACCTACCTTAACGCATTTACTCTCTACACATCTTCCTCTTTGGCACCAAATGCAATATGAAATTTATTGCTGTTGATCAAGTACTGCTTAGTTAAACTGACACCTTACCTAATGTACCACCTGATAAGCCTAAACTATAGCCTATGTGGTGTACAAAAGTAGCTGATATTCAGTATACATACTGAAAGTTAAAGCTCAGAAAACTACATACACATTTAGGCTCCAATATGCCAAAACTATAGGTCATAAATGGTCATATTAGTCAGTCAAGGCCAGAAATTTTGCACTTCAAATTGGAGTACAAATTGAAACATTTTGTCAAATTGGAACATTTTTGCACCCCTAGGCTGAGCATGAGCCCAGTCACATATTTGTTTTGCAGTTTGGAACTGAGAGCTTTATCTTTGAGATCACGGATCTTCGCTTCTGTTGCTTCATTTATACTGCTTTGTTCTTTCAGTTCTAATATCTTAGCATTTGTCTTTTGGATCTTTATTTGAAGCCGTTGAATTATTCCCAATTTTCCATTTGTTTGGTCAGAATGTCCTTGTAGTGCTTTCCAGAATGCTTCTACCTTTTTCTCTGTTTCATTTTCTTTTTCCTATAGTTCTGTTTAAATTTCCCTCCATCTATTTAAAGCAGCTGAACAACATTCTTTGGCATTTATTCATGGGAAAGCCTAATGCCTTATCTTCATCAGAAAAGTCATCTGGTTCTACGCACAGGCTGCTTGTTTGTGTCAGACTTTCGTGTTTTCTCATGTGCACTGAAATGGCCTGTTTCGGATAATAAACTGGTCAATGCATTTGGTTTGTGCTTCACTATTTGACGTACAGCTGAATAATAAGCTACTTGTGTTTACTGTTGTGGTTTGGTGCCATTCAGTTGGTTCTTAGTCAAAGCTACCCCTACATACAACGCAATGAAACACTGCCTGGTCCTGTGCTATCCTCGCAATTGGTATGCTTAGCTCATTGCTATAGTCACTGTGTCAAACCATCTTGTCAAGAATCTCCCTCTTTTTTGCCGTCCCTCTGCTTTACTAACCTTGATGCCTTCTTCAGGGATTGAGCTCTCCTGATTACATGTCCAAAGTACACGAGACCATCTTGTTTCTAAGGATCATCATTCTTGCTTCTAAGAATGCTTCTAGTTTTACTTCTTCCAACAGAGATTTTTTCTTGTTGTTGTTCTCTTGGCAATCCATCATACTTTCGGTATTTTTTGTCAGGACCATAATTCAAATGCATAGCTTCTTCTTGGATCTTCTTTATTCAATGGCCAACTTTCACATGCATATGAGGCACTAACTTGGGTCAAGCACACCTGATTCCTCAAAGTAACCTCCTGCTTTTCAACACTTTAAAGAGGTTTTGTAATGCAGATTTACTAAATGCAATATATCATTCCATCTTTTGAATGCTGCTTCCATGAGCATTGATTGTGGACCCAAGCATGATCAAATTCTTGAAAACTTCAATCTTTTCTTCATTTTCATGATTTTACCTGTTGATCTAGTTGTGAAAATTTTATTTTCTTTATACTAAGCAGTAACCTATATCAAAGCCTGCAATAACCTCTCTTCATCAACTACATGATGAGCATAAGAAAGGTTACTTTTGTTGGCTACAAATTCTCCAGTGCCTAGCATAGAATCTGATACATATAGATATGCAAGGTGTATGAGTTCTCAATAGGAACAGAACTAGTGAGACATCTGCAAGAATAAGCCCAAAATTATCACTAGAAGCAGTCCACTTCATATATGCATTTTTTCCAGATAAAACATATATAAACACGCTTCTGTAATTAATGGGTGGCTGCCAAAAAGTTAATATACTTGTCTTAGTCTCGTTAGTCTGACTTCAAAGAAAAGATCCTTTCACAGCAATGACTTCTAGGAAGATTCCTGGGGTTCTATTCAAGGAAGAGAAGTTCACTCAGAAGGTCATGGTAACTGTTCTGTGGAGTTTCAAAGAGATAATTTCCAAAAATATGTTTAATGCCATATGCAAATACAGTTGATTGGTACATTGACAGGGAGCTGCCAAAAATTCAAACCAGATTTATAAAAGGACATGGAAAGAGGTATATCATTGCTTGCGTCAGAATGAGCTCGGATAAAAGCACATACTAAGAGAATGATATTTGCTTGGATTTGACTGACTACGCAAAGGCAATTGCCTGGGTCATTAGAACAAACTATGGTCAACATTGTGAAAACCAGGAATTTCAGAACATTTCATTTTACTCATATGGGATCTGTACATAGACTGGAAGCAGACATTTGAACAAAATAAGGAAATATTAAATGATGAAAACACAAGGAAAATACATGTCAGAGTTGTATCTTTTCGTCATACTTATTCAATCTATATGCTGACTAAATATTTTAAGAAGTTGCACTACATGAAGAATGTAGAATTAGGATTAGAGGAAGGCTTATGAATAATCTATGATATGCAGATGACACAACCTTGTTTGCTGAAGTCAAAGAAGCCTTGAATTACTTACTGATGAAAATCAAAGAATACAGCCCTCCACATGGACTATAACTGAGTGAAAGAAACCAAAATTATAATAATCAAATCTATATTTGGTTTTTATATATCAAGCATGATAAATGGAGGAAAGATTGAAATGGTCAAGGATTACATTTCACTAAGATCCACAATTAATGATCAAGGAGGCATCAGTCAAAGAATCAAATCACATATTGCTTTGGGTAAATCTGCTGCACATGATCTCTCTTTAAAAAAAAAGACAAGGGGGAAGTTTACTCTGAGGTTCCCAGGAGGGATTCAGGGACTCCAGCAGGGAGTCAGAGAATAAGTGCTGCTGGGGAGGTTGAGAAGAGAAGGGAAAGGGAGAGAAAGAGACTCCCAGGCTGGACTCCACTGCCCCCATTGGGGGGATCCGAGAAGTCGCGTTCATCTGTGGTGGAGATTAAGTTTTAAGCTGGTCAGGGGGGAGGATAAAGCAATAAAGAGAGTGGGTAGAAACCACAGGTGGGCAAATAAGAAGGAAGGGAAAAGAGTTGCAGTTGCAGGAGCTGTAGGCCGCCATAAAAATCCCAATGTAGGATGGTCCTCTGATCATTCTGTTTGGCGCCAAGGCAGATAGCTCACTCACCTGTGCGTGGCCCTTTGGAATTACAGTATTTGAATTCAGGTGCCAGTGAAGAATATCATAATTACCACGATGATTGCTATATGCGGGGTGTGTTCTTTTGTATCTTTCTGATTCTAAATCGTTGAGCATTTCTTTATAACAATTTGTTCTCTCATTCTGCTTTTTGAAATTTTCTGTTCAATTATTTTACTTCAGTATTTCTTCCCTATGCTTGGGCTACTCTACAATCAAAAGCAAGTTTCAGAGCCTCTTCTTTGGTCTTTTCTTTCTTTCCTGTCTTATTAATGACCTTTGTCGTTCTTCATGTATGATGTTCTTGGTGTCCTCCCAGAGCTCATCAGACCTTCTGTCATTAGTGTTCAATATGTCAAATCTGTTCTTGAGATGTTCTTAAAATGCAGGTGGGATATAGTCAAGGTTGTATTTTAACTCTGTGGACTTGTTTTAATGTTCTTCAGCTTTAACTTGAATTTACATATGAACAAGTGATGGTTTGTTCCACTGTCTGCCACTAGCCTTGGTTTAGCTACTGATATTGAAATGATCTTTCAATTCTTCCCAGTGGTATAGTCAATTTGATGTCTATATACTCCATCTTGGGGAGTTCATATGTGTAGTTACCGTTTGTGCTGAACAAAAGTATCTGGATGAAGAAGTCTTTGCTCTTGAAGAATGTTATCATGGTACCTCAGGTTCATTCGCAAGGCAATATTTTCCACCTACTATTTCTCCCTCTCTTTCCAACTATCACATTGCAATTTCTTGTAGTCAATAATGCATCTTGATTACATGTTAGATCAATTTCAGATGGAAAACATTGGTAAAATTCTCTGTTTTCTTCATCAGTAGCTTTTATGGTTGGTGTATCAATTTGAATAATAGTTGCATTAACCAGTTTTCTTTATAGGCATATAGATATTTTTCTGCCACAGACTGCATTGTGCTTCAAGATAGATCTTTAAATGTTGTTTGTTTTTTTCCCTATGAATGTGATGTCATTATTCTTGAAGTTGTCACTCCCAGTCTAGTCAACCCTAGGATTGTCTTATTCAAAATGATCAATGACCCATAGTAGTCCACATCAACTCACTAATATCTATGGTATTTATTGATCTTTATGTGTTCTATTTCCTTTCTGATGACTTCCAATTTTCCTAGCTTCATACTTTGTACTTCCCACACTCCTAGTTATTAATGATGTTTGCAGCTCTTTCTTCTCATTTTGAGCCATGACGTATCAACAAATGATGGTCCCCAAAGCTTTACTCCATCCATGCAATTATGGTCTACCCTACTTTGAGAAGGCAGCTCTTCTTCAGGCATGCTTCCATTGCTATTTAACCTGAGAGGCTCATCTCCCTGCACTATATTTTACAGTGTTTTGCAGCTATTCCTAAGATTTTCAGTGAATAATCCATCAGAAGAAGGCAGTCTTAGTCTGTTCCTTCTCTGGAAGCTCTACTAAAAACTTGTCATCTGGATGAGCCTGTTGGTGTTTGAAATGCTGGCACTGAAGGAGAAGTGGTGGTATAGGTTTCTAGTATTCATCCATTATCTCATTCTCTTCTTCTTCCAATCACACTTGAAGAATAAACTTCCAAAAACGTTTTTCCTTCCATTCCTATGAAATGATAATAGATTAGGAAATGAAACTTGAATAACCATGAAGTGTATAGCTTTGGAGCTGAGATAGTTAAGAATATACACACTATGTTTGGCACTCGCTTGTTCTGTAGTCATCCTGGAAAATGCATGTTGAATCAGTGCTTTTATAAAATTAAGGACTCTATATCTCTAGATAATTGCATACAAGATAATTTATGTGGAGTTTTGGTCTATTCATATAGGATTTTGTGAAATCATTTTTGGAGAAAGATGAGGCGTTCTATTGGCATACAGAGCTGTAGCCACAAAAGTCCACACGGAAGTTCTACCCTATCCGACAGGCTCACGATGTGTTGACTCCATGGCAGTGAGTTTGCGTCTTTGGTTTTTCCGCATTTAATCATTCGTTCAAATTGCGTTTATTTTGTTAGCCTCCGGTTACAATATATAGCCCTGGTGACACTGTTGGCTAAGCTTCAGACTGCTAGTTGGAAGGTCAGTGGTTTAAATCCACCAACTTCTTAGTGAGACTATAAATTCTCTTGCTGGTTTACAGCCGTAGAAACCCTGTGTAGGGTCAGGATGCCTATGAGTCAGTAGCCATTACATGCCAGTTTTGTTTTCATTTCCCCATTGACACATAATAAGAGCTGTCAGTCTGTTCATTATTTCTGATAGAAATGAGGAGTTTTCATTAGTAGAGTTTTTGCTCTTCCTTTTTTTGGTCCTTAATCTAAATTCATTACCCTTGAGAAATCTAGAGTCTTTCAGTAAATCATCTTTAATATCTCAACAACGTGCTCAAATTCTTCCTCCAATTATAATAAAATTACTGTTGATTATATGCTGAATAAATCTTTTTAAACAAGCTGTGATACAATTTTGTGTAGGTAGTTTTGAGTAAGAAGAAATTCCTGGTGAGTATAGCAAACTTCATACAGGAAAATAAATAAAATATAAATAATAGGCAAAGACTACTTTGTCCAGAAAACTGACTTAATTAAATATACACCAGGCAGAGATATTTACTTCAATATTGAAAAACACTTTTGGATTTTCGATTCAGAAATAGCTCATGCTATTAACTAAGGCTTCTATTTCTACACCATAAATTTCATTTCCCCTCTGATGTCTACTAGTAAAGCCAGATTTTTCTTAATGCATGTGAAATTAAAAATTAAGGATTCACCCTTAGAGAAAAAAGTATAGTCACATTGAGAATGAGAGTTGATTGAGAGTTCAGTTATCTAAGCATATTTTTAGGCTTCACCTAGAGTGTTGGTTTTAATAATAAAAATTTAAAAATAACCACTGTATGAAAACAGCAAGGGGTTATTTAAATGGCTACTGAAACTAGGCAAAAATATAATAGGCACAAAGGAAGTGGTTTGTTATTATTTTTGTTTTATTTTAATTCCTAGGGCCGTCGATGCAGGAGACACAAAGGAAACTAGAGTAAGAATCTGGAAATGTGTCTCATAGAATTGTCAACTGGAATAAAGAAAACTAACTATTCCCTTTAAAAACAGCCAGCAGTGATTTTATAACCAAGGAAAAAATATGAGCATACAATTACAATTATACAGGGAACTACTGAACATTTTCACAAAGTGTGTGAAATATTGACAGGATTTCACATGCGCTATTTTAAACCATGGAAGCAGCAGTAAAGAAATCAAGCCACATACTGTATTGGGAATGTCTGCTGCAAATGACTTCCTTAAAGTGTTAGAAGTAAAGCTGTAATTTTATAGCTAAAGTGTGCCTAACTCAAGCCATGGTATTTTCAATTGCCTCATATACATGTGAAGCTGAACAAGAACTAAAGAAGAACGAGGAAGAACCAATTCCTTTACACTAGGATGTTGGCAACGAATGTTGAATATAGGTTGGCTGCTGGAAGGAGGTCTGATTTTTTTCCCTCCAGAAGTACAGCCAGAATGCATTTTAGACATAAATAGAGGAAGACTTGCTCTCTACTGCTTTGGACATGCGATCAGGAGGGACCAGTCACTAGAGAAGGATATCATGTTGGTGAAATAGAGGATCAACAAAAAAGAAGAAGACACTTGAATAGATGGATGGATCAAGTGACTGAAACAAGTGTTCTCATGCATAGCAAGGATTGTGAGGATGAAGCATGGCCAGGCAGTGATTCATTTTCTTGTTCAAATGGGCCTGCTATGAGTTAGTACCAATTCTAACCATTAGAGTTAGAACTCCTCTAAGAATGAGTTAAAAATCTACAGTTAAAAAATCAACTCAGAGATGTTAAATGACTTCCAGGTTTACTGAGATAAAAATAAAATATGGATTGAAACTTCACATGTCTGATTACAAGCATCATAATATTTCCACAGTCCATTTTCATATCATCCAGGCTAATTACTTAAGAGAAGGAAATGGCAACCTAACCCGCTATAACTATAAGACAGAGATTATCTATCACAAGTCCTATTCCAAGACTCCTATTAGGCAAAAATCGTACAGCAGCCAACTAATAAGAGGAGAAAAGAAAGTGGGGGGACATTTCATGGGTAGATGGGGAACAAGGCACTAACCCACCCAAGGGGAGGGTGTTGTTTATATCTCCACAGGAGAAGGAGAGAGAGACCAGGCTTCAACCCGATGCGCCAAGACGCACGTACCAGGGAACCAATAGAGAGGTCTGCGAGGCCCACCCCAACCGCAACTATGTGGACACACCCCGCCTCAGAAGAATGCACTTCAGAGGACAGCACTGTGGCTATAGCTTGGGGAGAAGGGCGCCTCTGATTGGAGCACACAGGAGAAGCAAAAAGGGATGAAGAGTGAGTGGAACACATCCTGGCCCACCAAGCCCTGAGGATGATATTCCTGCTCAAAGCGCACAGCACACAGAGAGAATCATAGGGCGGACCCCACCAGGAGACACGAAGTCCCTCACTAAACCATGCTTGGGACAATACTAGAGACACAGTGCAGGTTTTGTGCACAATCTGACCCAATCACGCTGTGGTGAAACATTAAGGGCATGCAACAGAGCAGCAAGGGGAGCAAAGTGATGAAATCCCCAGGGAATACCAAAAATAGAATTGGGAGACAGAGTGTAGCACCCCATCAGACTCAACTGGAAAACACATGTAAAGGCCAACAAACAGATATTGAACTATTTATAGGTTTTCCCATTTTTGTCACCATCTTTCTTTTTGTGTTTGTTGTTGTTATTTTTATTGTTTTGTTGGTCTTGACTTCCTTTTTTGTTTTATTTGATTAGCTGGTTTTTTTGCGCTGATTAATGTATCTGCATGTCTATCTAGATAAGATAGGCGGGATAAATAATTTGGAGATGAGAAGAATGGGACCAATGGTTTTGGGGGGATATGGGAGAAGAAGAGGTGGGAGAAAGGGTGGGGGAACCAACCCAGGGACAAAGGAACAACAAGCAAACTAAAATCAATGGAGAGAAGGGCATAGGATGCCTAGTGGGGCTTAATCAAGGGCAATGTAACAGCGAGGAATTACTAAACCTGAGTAATTACTAAACATGATGGTGGGACAAGAAGAAAGTAAAAGGAAATAGAGGAAAGAACCAGGAGGCAAAGAACATTTATAGAGGCCTAAATACAGGCATGTAAATATATATACAACGAGAGGGGAATAGAACTATTTACTCATATCTATATGTTAAGAATCAAGTTTGCAGATGGGCATTGGGCCTTAACTCAAGTACTCCCTCAACACAAGAACCCTTTGTTCTAACAATCCGGCGTTCTGTCATGCTCACCTACCCAACCTGATCACTGAGGACAAAATGGATGCATAAGCAAATGTGGTGAAGAAAGCTGATGGTGCACCACTACCGAAAGATATAGCATTTGAGGTCTTAAAGGCTTGGAGATAAACAAGTGGCCATCTAGCTGAGAAGCACCAAAGCCCTCATGGAAGAAGCACACCAGCCTGTGTGATCATGAGGTATCAATGGGATCAGGTACCAGGTATCTAAGACCCAGAACAAAATCATACTCAAGGTGAATGGGCAGGAGATGGGTATGGAGCGGAGACCCAATGCCCATCAGTAGACAATTCGGACATCCCCCTACAGAGGGGTCACAAGGCAGAGATGAGCCAGTCAGGGTGCAGTATTGCACCGATGAAACACACAACTTTCCCCTAGTTCTTGGTGCTTCCTTCCCCCAACTATCATGACTTCAATTCTACCTTACAAGAACATGCACACTGGTACAGACAAGTGCCCGCAACACAGGGAATCCAGGCTAGAGCACCCCCCACCCCCGGAAGGCCAACAATGAGAGTAGAGATACCAGGAGGATTAGGGGAGGGTGGGGGTGAAATGGGGAATTGATCACAAGGATCGACATATAACCCCCCTTATGGGGATGAACAACAGAAAAGTGGGTGAGGGGCGATGGAGGACGATGTAAGATATGAAAATAATAATGTAAGATATGAAAAAAATAACATGAAAGTAATAATAATATGAAAATAACTTATCCAGGATTCATGAAGGAGGGCAGGCAGGGGAGAGAGGGGGAAGAAATGGGGAGCTGATGTCAGGGGCTCAAGTGGGAAGAGAATGCTTTGAAAATGATGATGGTAGCATATGTGAAAATGTGCTTGACACGCTGGAGGAATGTATGGATTGTGATAAGAGATGTAAGAGCTCCCAATAAAGTATTTAATTAAAAAAAAAACATGTTCGTTAAATTAGCCTGAACATGATTTCTAAGAACGAAAATTAGACCTACAAAAATGTACACTAGACATAATGTATGCACCTCAATGATTGCATATATATAAAATGGCAGCCACTAAGTTAAAGTTCACACCTTTCTGATATTCTTTGCTTTCCACCAAGATTGATCTGACATCAGCAGTGATATCCATTATTCCATGTCCTTTTCTGAATCTGGCCTGAATTTCTGACAGTTCCTTGTCAATGTACTGCTGCAATCATTGTTGGATGATCTGCAACAAAATTTTACTTGCAAGTAATATGAAGGATATTGTTTGAATATTTGGTTGGCCTGCCTTTCTTTGGAATAGGCATAAATATAGATCTCTTCCAGTCAGCTGGCTAAATAGCTGTCTTCCAAATTTCCTGTCATAGACGAATGACTGCTTCCAGTGCTTCATCAGTTTGCTGAAACATTTCAGTGATTATTCCATCATTTGCTGGAGCTGTGTTTTGGGCTAATGCATTCTGTGTTGCTCAAACTTCTTCCTTCAGCACCATTGATTCTTGCTTATATGCTGCCTCATGAAATGGTGGACTTCTGACTAGATCTTTTCGGTACCGTGACTCGGTGTAGTTTTCCATCTTGTCTTGATGCTTCCTTTATCACTCAATATTTTTCCTAGAGAATCCCCTCCAGGGATAGATATAATGTTATAGATGTCGTCACAAATCATTGCTGTGGTAATTAAGGTTGTCTTGTGTGACTCCTCTAAGAGAGGCTACATGGACGCTTATATCTGGTTTCTTATAGACTTTGCTAATTCTCCCTTTCCCCTTTGTTCGCTCTGCTAAGTATGCTTTTGTTGAACTACAACTACATGCTCAGGCCTGTGTGCCCTCCAAGAACATTTTTGGGAAGACCTGTATTCACCATCTGTGTTAGTCTGGGTACTATAGAGAAACACATCCACAGAAACTCATGTATAAAAGAGAGTATAATATAAAAGGTAAGTGCACATCAAGGAAACATCCCAACCCAGTGCTGCCCAAACCCACAAGTCCAATATTAATCCATATGTCCGACACCAATCCACAAAGTCCTCCTCCATCTCACAAAACACAAGCAATGACATGGACTGCAAGAGGAAAGCCGAGTCAGTGAATGTGTAAGCAACTCAGTGCTGGCAGGGGTATCCATGCAGCTGCTCCAGCACCCAGGACTGCATCAGGGTAGGCTTCTCCTCGGGGATGTCCTGCAGGAAGTAAGCCTTCCCAGCTGAAGCAGGGCACTGGCTAAGGCAGCTGCACCCTGGTCCAACCAACGCAAAGCAAGAGACCCAAGAACTCTAAAGGTGAGGATCACTGAGCCATTTATTCCTCTGCCCTTCAATTAACCTCAAATGTGTTTATTGGCCAGGTTGGCACAATTAACTACCTCACCATCTATTATATTTTCCTTGGTGACATGGTGGTTATGCATTGGCCTGGTAACTGCAAGATGAGCAGTTCAAAACCACAAGCAACTCTGCAAGAGAGAGGGAGCTTTCTACTTTCATAAAGAGTTACAATCTAGGAACCCCCGGGGGAAGTTCTACCCTGTCCTACAGTGTTGCGATGCATTGGCATTGACTCCATGGCTGTGAGTTTGGTTTTTGGAGGAGTAATTCAGGATTTGGTGGCATAATGGATTACTTATTGAGCTACTAACTAACCGTTCAGCAGTTTGAACCCACCAGCCACTCCTGAAGATAAAGAGGAAGATTTCTGCTTCCATAAAGGTCAACAGTCTCAGAAGCCCAGAGGGACATTCACATCCAGTCCTATAGGGTTGCTGTGACTCTGGTTAGACTTGATTGTAGTGAACTTGAGACAGTCTTTTGAGAGTTTAATGTATTGTATTCAATTTGCTTCCAATATTGAATTATTTGTGTGTATATATGATTTACTTGTGAAGCTCAAGGATTTCAGTCTTTAGCATGGATTGCAACTCAACGTAAGGAAGACAAAAATCCTTAGAATTGGACCAATTGGACCAACATCATGATAAATGGAGAAAAGATTGAAGCTGTCAAGGATTTCGTCTTGCTTGGATCCACAATCGATGTTCAGGAAAGCAGCAGTCAAGAGATCAAAAACTCATTGCATTGCACAAATCTGCTGCACAAGGGCTGTTTAGAGTATTGAAAAGAATAATGTTATTTTGAGGACTAAGTGGCCCCTGACCCAAGCCATGGTATTTTCAATTGCCTCATAGGCATGTGAAAGTTGGATAATCAATAAGGAAGACCAAAGAAGAAGACCATTTGTGGTGCTAGTGAAGATTATTGAAAATACCATGATCTGCTAAAAGGATAAAAATGCCAATGGAAGAAGTCCAGATAGAGTGCTCCTTAGAGGCAATGATGGAGAGACTCTTTCTTGCATATTTTGGACATAGTGTCAGGATAAGCCAGTCCCTGAATAAGGACATCATGTTTGGTAAAGTATAAAGGCAACAAAAAGAGAAAGGCCCACAAGGAGATGGATGGACACTGGATGAAACAATTGACTCAGGATAGGAATGATTGTGAGGATGACGCAGGACCAGCAGTGTTTAATTCTGTTGTGCCTAAGGTCACTATGAGTCGGAATTGACCCAGTGGCACCTAACAACAAGAAGAACAACATACATGGTTTTAGGGTAGGCACTGAGGATACAATCTTGCACTTCCCACAGAAATCCTTTGAATTGTCTGTCTGTAAAGGAGTACAGTGTGATGGCGTTTTAGATGAAATGGTTCTTTCTGTTTTTGACATTGCAATACAGTTAACATCTTTTGCCCATTAAAAGTCAATAGTCTGTCCCCGTAATTATGACCACCAAATACCCCATAGACTATCCTGATGCAGGATACTTTGTTCTCCATTTGAAAATCATTATAATTTAACTTTAGCATAATTAAGTCTGATTTCGGAGTCTGTAAGACATCATTCCATTATATCTCTTCTGAGTGTTTTTTTTTCTTTTTGAAAGCTCAATTCCTTCTTTATTTTCTAAACTACTATCTTTGCTTCATCAAACAAATGAAAATATGGTTCTAGAGTGGATAATCTTATTCTTGGAGACTGAAGACTTCAGGTTAGCTTCCTGACACTAGTACTTGCAAAGCCGTCCCATACTATTTACCTTCTAGGTTAAAATTTCCTGTCTGAGGCAAACCACCAATTCTGTGCTCATTCGCCAAGAACAGATGAATAGTCAGCCTTGAGTCATCAAGTAATGTCCAGTTTGGTTACCGGCTATAATCACTTCCAAAGTATCTTGTATGAATCACTTAAATATCTTTCCTTTCCCGTCTCTAAGCCTGTGTTCTTTCAGAATCCCATAACTTCCACTTCGTCACCAAAATCTACTTCATATCATGACTGTAGCAGACCATTGTTTTAAAGTAAAGAAACATTTATCACATTTAGGTCAAGAAAGTCTCAGAACATACTGAGGTGTCCAAAAGTCTGAATCCAAGCTCCATTCAGGCTGTGAGATCGAGGCCATGTCCTTCAGATTCACAGCTTGTGTTTTATGTTACATATGGATCCAATTTGAGTAGACTTCCTGTCCCCCAGCCGCGATAAAGTCTAGGATTAAATACAAAATGATACTTAGTTGACTTTTGTCTGTGAAGTAGAAAACTATCAATATTTACATTTTAAACATAGGGCATAATTTACATGACATGTAGTTTTTATTTGTCATGATTTTATGATTTACACTTAGAGGGGTATGAGAAAACCTAGGGAAAAAGTGTACTGAAGTAACTTTTGCATCACGTGGATAGAAGATTCTCTATTTCTCCAAATTATACTTTGCACAACCTTATTTTGTTATTTCCAAAGTCCAGTGTCTATGAAAGTTCCACAATCACATACATGAATGACTCCAAATTAAGACCCTCATTATTTGAGTGTAAATCCAGGCTGATGATGACAAAGCGCCTGTACATCAAATAGGCATTGAAAAAAAGAAGAAAGGAAAATAAAATACAAGTTAGCTTTGTTTTTAAAATTGCAAATCACTACTTTCATCCAGTTCTATTAGTGAGATAAGGCTATATGTAATCATGCACTTCATATGTTAAGCTATTTTCAACAGCTGTATATATGTTTATATATATACATACTTATGTCTATATACCTACTGTAGTATACAGTTGAGCACATGTTGTAAAAATATAATTGATGCATCAGTATAATAATATACTACAGTATAATAATATACTAAAGTATATTTCAATATAGACATGCATTTAGATATAGCTTTTGAACATGAATTAAATGACTTAACTCTATTATATTAAATTCACCCATCCACTTTTCCATGAAATTATGTTTTATAACTACAAATCTTGTTTGTAAAGTCTGTATTGTTATAAATTTACTTAAACTGGAAAATGCAGGCACATGTCATGATTCTATTACAATGTGAAGATTCACCTCATCTTTGGAAGATGATCATACGTCAGCCCTTGGCTAAAACCCCTCAGTACTTACTCATCTCATGCAAAGTAAAACCAAAACACTTCCAGAAGCCTAAAGGCACTAACATGATCTCTCTCCATTGTTCCTTCCAGATCTCATCTTCTCTTCAGACACTCACTCTTCTCTAGCCACACTGTTTTCTTGAATTTCCTCAACTTTCAGGAATGCTCTTAAGAAATTTCCCCTGGTCATTTCGTCTGCAGTAAGTGGTGCATCATATCCTTTTGGATAGCGCTTACATAGTCTTCAAGTATTTGCTCAAGTATTACCTTTTCAATAAAAACCACAATGCAACGTAACTCATTTCTCAGTTCCCACACGCTAGAATTTGTGATGTATCTCACTCTGCTTTGTTTTTCTATTTTCTGTAACAGTTAGCTCATTATCGGGAATGATGAGGGCAACAAATGTATGGATGTGCTTTACACTATTGATCTATGTATTGTGATGAATTGTATGAGCCCCAATAAATTGATTAAAAAATAATAATAACACATGATTTACTTATTTATTCAATTTTTAAATTAAAAATCATTTTACTGGGGGCACTTATAACTCTTATTACAATCCATACATCGATTGTGTCAGACATATTTGTATTTATGTGGCCTTCATTCTTTTCTAGACGTTTACTTTCTATTGAGCCCTTGGTGTCAGCATGTCTTTTTCCCCCTCCCTCACCCTCATGACCCATTGATAGATTATAAATTATTATTATTTTCATATTGCACACCAAGCACTTTCTTCCTTCCCCCATGGTTTATGTTTATTATTTATTGCTTGATTTTTATACCATATTAGAATATAAAAAAATAAAGAATAATTGTGTATCTGTTTTATCATTTATAAATAATATTTCGATTGCATAAAATAATTATTAGAAACTAAGTTCTTAATAAATATTTGTTGATTTGAAGAAGAATAACATTATTAGGTGATAATGAAGTTGATCATAGTAAAGTGATTATCTACACTATGCTAAATACTTGACTTGCATAATTGGCCAAAGCCTCTCATAAACACTATGGTACAAAGACATTATGTTTTATTTTATCAGGGTAATATTGTGGATTGAAGAGTTAAGAAAGTCGTACAAAATCATGAGCTAGTGGAACTGAGACTTGAATCAACATGTATCAGGCTTCAAGATTTCTGGTATTATCAGAGTGCAAGTTCAGGTAGTAGATAGGAAAATAATCAATTATGATTCATGACCCAAAGTACAACACAATGAAATATCTGTCATCTTCACAGGTTGCTGACAGGTTCAAGTGCAATGTTAGGAATATCGACCGACGTGTCTTACCAAGAATTTTCCTTACCTTTGTCATCGCTCTACTTCATAAAACATAATGTCCTTCTCTAGTGATTCATCCTCCTTGAGGATATGCACAAAATTAAGTTTATTTTCCCCTTTTGACTTCATAATTCCAGGCCTTTGCATATTTAATATAATAGTCAAATCTATCTTTTTTACATTTTGTTGTAATTCTTTCGTTTGTCTTTTTTGAGCTGTCTTTCAAATTGTCATTATGTTCATGCAGAATTGCTACATAGACCAAGAGGTGGCCATACAAATAGAACAAGGATAAGCTATGTTTTAGAATTGAAAAAGGTGTTCTTCAGGATTATAGTCATTCTGTTATACATAGAGTCATTATGAGTTGGAACAACCTTGACAGTGCTTAATAACAACCACGATACATATATGGACCTTGCAAGAAAAAATACAAAAGAATCAAATTGACTATACACCTGTGGTAAGAAACAATGGAGAAACCCAATATTGTCAGCAAAACAATGCAAGGGACAAACAGTGAAACAGACCCTCAATTACTCATGAGCATGTTCAGGTGGACGTAAAAATATATTAAAACAAGTCTACAAGAGCCAAAATACAACTTGGAGAATACCCACCTGATTTTAGAGAACCCCCTCAATATCAGACTGACACACTGAGTATTACTTGCAGAAGACCTTATGAGCTGTGGGATAATATCAAGGAGCAACATACTGGAAAAAAGCAAAAGGCCATTAAAAATGCAGGAAAGAAAAAAATTACAAGATGGATTTTGAAAGGGTCTCAGAGACTTGTTCTTGAATGTGTACTAACTAAAACAAATGGAAGCAATGGTGACGTAAAAGGACTGAACAGAAAATTTCAAAGGTAGCTGGGAAAAAGTAAAAGATTAGAATAAGAATAAGTATTGTAATAAAATATGCAAAGGCATGAAGTTAAAAAGCCAAAAATGAACAACCTAAGCATACCTTGGGCTGAAATAAGTGAAGAAATGCAGGCTCCAAGTTAAAATATTGAAGGATCCAATAAGCACAATTTTGAATGATGCAGGGACATCAAAAGAAGATGGAAGGAGTACACAGCACCATTGTACCAAAACTAACTGGTCAAGTTTCAATAAATTCAAGAGATAGCATATGATCCAAACCGAATGATATTGAAAGAAGAAGCCCAAGCTGCACTTAAAGCATGAGCAAAAAAAGATAGTTCCAGAAATTGGTAGAATGGCAAATGAAATGTTTCAATAAAATCATGCGGCAATGGAAGTATTCATTGTTGTTGCTAAATAATGGGAATGACAGCTACCCGGTCAATTGATTGGAAGAGATCCATATGTGTGTCCTTTCCATAGAAAGGTGACCCAAATAAGGTGGAAAGTATCAAACAATATCATTACTATTATAGACAAGAAAAATTTTGCTGAAGATAATTTAAAAATGATTGTAGCAGTTCATCAGCCGTGATCTATTAGAAATTCAAGCTGGATTCAGAAGAATCATGAAAAAAAAGGGTATCTCAACTAATGTGAGATTGATCTTGATTAAAAGCAGAGAATTTGAGAAAAAAGTTTACTTGTATTTTCTTGACTATGCAAAGGCACTTGACAGTGTGGATCATAACAAACTATGAATAATCTTAAGAAGAATGGGGAGTCTAGAACACAGAATTGTACTCATTCAGATCCTGTATACGGACAATCATTAGGACAGAACAAGAAAATACAATGTTTAAAATTAGGAAAGTGAATATCAGAATTATAGTCTGTCATCATACCTATTCAATCTGTATGCTGAGAAAATGATTCCATAACATTGGACCTAGCTAACAACATAAGGCAAAGAAAAGACATGAAAGGTATTACCCTGCGGAAGGAAGAGGTGAAACTATCATTATTCGCAGATGATATGATTTTATATATGGAAAAATCCCAAAAGCTCCACAAGGGGAGTCCTGGAAGCAAGAGAGGAATGTGGCACAGTGGCAGGATAAAATATCAACAAACAGAAGTCTATCGGACTGCTGTACACATCAGACAAGACCAGAGAAGAGGGGATCAAAAAGGTAGCACCCATCAGAATAGCCAAGCACAAATGGAAATATCTAGGAATGTACTTGATTAAAAAAAGCAAACAAATGATTTGTATGAGGAAAATTACAGAACACTATTACAAGAAACCAAGAGTGACCTCAACAAAGACTCAATAGAGTAAAGATGTCCGTTTTTCCCATGGCATTATATCAGTTTAATGCAATCCCAATACAAATGCCATCATCTTTCTTCAAAGAATTGGAAAAACTGATTAACAACTTCATATGGAGAGGGTAGAAGTCCAAAATTAGCAGAGAACTCCTCAAGAAGAAGGACAGAATCAGTGGGCTTACTTTACCTTACTTTAGCACATATTATGCCACAGTGGTCAAAACCGCATGGTAATGGTACAATGTCAGATACTCAGACCAATGGAAATGAAGTGAAAACCCAGAAATAAAATCATCAGCCTATAGGCAACTGATCTTTGATAAAGGCCAAAAAAAAATATCAAATGGGAAGCGGATGCTCTCATCAACAAGTAGTGCTGGGAAGAAAAAAAAAGCATATCTACCTGCAGAAAAATGAAGCAAGAATCTTACCTCACTCCATGGACAAGAATAAATTCAAGGTGGAACATAGATCTGGAGGTTAAACCCCAAAATATGAGGACCTCCAATGAGGGAATTGGGACAAACCTGAGAACTTTGGCGCAGAGAACACAAAAGCTATCAGAAATAGGGAAGGGTACAAACACAGAGGAGGTACAAATTGACAAGTGGGATATTCTGAAGATAAAACACCTGTGTACATGCAAGAAAATTCACTGAGAGCAATAAGAGAGGCCACGAAATGGGAAAACATCTTTAGCAATGACACATGAGACAAAGGTCTTATTACTAAAATCTAGAGTACTCTGCTAGCTTACAAAAAGAAAAACACTACCTGCCCACTGAGGAAGTGATCTATGGTTATGACAGAGAATATTGAAACTATCTTGGACAGCCAAAAGAACAAACACATCTTTTTTGGGAGGAGTACAGCCAGAATGCTCCTTAGAATCAAAGATGGTGACACTTCATCTCAAGTACTATGAACATATTATTAGGAGAGATCAATTTCTGGCAAAGACCATTAAGTTTAGTAAAGGAAAAGGTTAAGGAAAAAGGAAAATCTTGCATGATGTGGATTGGCACAATGCCTGCAACATCAGGACAGTTGTATGGGTGGGTTGAGAGTGGGCAGTGTTTCTTTCTTTGGATGTGAAGTCACTATTAGTCAGAACTGAAACGATGGCACCTAACAACAACACAACGCCGTGTTATATGTCTCAAATCTCATATGCAACTTATTGTAAGTTAATTTCATTCTTTCTCTGACATATGGCCTACAATGAAAATTAACCTAGTTTATATGTTCAGTTTGGCCTTTTTCTTTTATTTAACTTATTTGATTTTGGAGCACTCTAAATTCTGACACTTGAACTTGTGAATCATTTATATATCTTATTTGTGCAACTTCCTTTACATTGTATTGTGCATCTTCTCTATCTTCTGGTGAATAATAGAAATATTATTATAAATAATATTTATAATAAAAGGGAAAGCAGTAATAAAAGGGAAAACAACTGCCAATATTATGATCAGATTAAAATTTTGATATAGCTTAAGAAGTATTTGGACAGAAGTGTCATTTATATTCTTAAAGTTTTAAGTTTAAGATTGGCTCCTGACTCAGCCTTCATGTCCTAAGTGACAAGAATTACCTAGCATGAATTGAATATGATATTATCTATTAGCAAAAAATCTAAGATTCCCATTGCAAGGATAAGAAAAATGCAAATTCATATTTATTATTTCTACTATACTTTCTTAGACAGGATGCCACATATACCACTAACAGTATATTCAGCACTTTAAAAAAATCTCATAAAACAAAAAATAATTACTTTTGTTCTCATTACATGTGTCAATTTCATTCAAAACATATTTTATACATATGATGTGTTGTGGAACAACACTGACTTCTCTTAATAGAGCAGTAACATATTTCATGCAATATCACTTGAGGGGATATATCTGCTTTTATTGCGATTATGCTTGCAGATAAGATATAAATAGAGTAAAATCTGAGTGTGTAGAAAAATGGAACTATGAAATAGAATAATATCTTCAGCAGAAATTGTTTAAACATAGGAACAGAAAACTGATATGCTTGGCGCAGAAATATCAAACTATCTTAAGTATTAAGAGGAAGGCTATAAATAGCTCGGTGAAAAGGTTAAAGATTATAAAAATGGGAAACAAATATATTTCCCAGCACCATGTCTAGTAATAGTTACGTCCTTACTCTGATCCTTTAACGTCATTACAATAAATCTTTCCATGGTCAGTATACCCTAATTGATTATATATCCTTACATAATATGATTATTAGGAATCCTTGGTGGTTTAGTGGTTGTGAGTCAGATCACTAACCACAAGCCTAGCACTTCTAAACCACCAGCCACTCTCAGGGCGAAATATGAGACTGTCTATTCCTGTAAAGGGTTTACGGAATTGGAAACTCACGGGGACAATTCTACCCTGTCCTGTATGATCTTTATGAGTTTAGAATGGACTACATGGTAGTGAGAAAGAAAAATATGAATATCTGTTTTCGAAAGTTTATCAGAAGGAGAGAAAAGAAAATATTCTAAAATTGATTGTGATAATGATTGTACAATTCGTCTTGATATGATTGAATTATTGCATTGTATATGTGGATTATATGCCAATAAAACTGTAAAAAAATGAAAGAGAGAGTGAGGCAATCTGTTGTAGCTGAACATGGAAATTAATTATATTCCTTAAGTGGTTAATTCTATTCAATAGTTGGAAAGTAAATTATTTTAATTCATGAAATAATTATAGAATTAGAAAATCATTAAGTTATCAATGAGCTATAAGTAAACAGATGCTTTACTTAAAAAGATTGATGAAACTTTCTGAGATGAGTGAATATGTCAGTTATGTAACCTTGTATCATCTGCCACTTTTCAGATGGTCTTGACCCCTAACCCACTCTCATTCCATTCCCAGGCCTCCCTCCAACTCAATCATCACCAACTAGTTAAAGACTTCCTCTCCTTCATTATTTCTGATTCTAGTCTTCAGGGTAGCAGATAGAATAAGGTTAAAGTACAGAGTGAGTTTCGGTAGTTATAATTATCTTTTTTTTTGCAAATGATGTAGCTATAAAATTGCATAAAAACATAGAGTGTGCATTTTAGAGTCCAGAAAAAGCATTATGTTAAACCACTAATTAAAATGGCTCTCTCACAACTAAGTTTTATACTTCTTTCTGCCTAGATGCACACTGTCTTGCCCACAATGACATAGAGATTATTCCTCAAAACCCTTCCTTTCATTCTTCATAGAAAAATGCCTGCTTCTATAACATAACATTATAAGATATAAGTACTGAGTTTTTTCTCTCCATTAGGAGACCAGGCCCTCCTTCCAACCATAAAGCAAGATTTTCAATTTACATATTCCCCACATGTACAAGGCCTTACAAATAGGCAATAAACATATTATATTATGATTAGATACTAGATGTATAATAAACACTTCTCATAGCTCCCTGGGATTATATTACTGAACTAGAACTGTCTAACTTGGTGGTAATGTCAGTGCAAACAAATAAAAATAGACTTATAATTCATATTTTTTCCAGAGACAACTAGAACAACATACTTGTCTCCCTTATAATCTTCCCCTTTATTGTTTAATTTATAGATATTTGCTTACAGTAATAAAATCTATATTTCTTTTAAAAATATGACTCAGGAAATCCAAATATACAGCAAGTAAAAGCCATTAAAACTTTTATTTTCAAGGCTACAAAATTCAGCTATCAGCTAGCTCTTTTTCTGATACTCCTAAGACCAGGATTGCACACCGTTTCGAAGCCATTTTGTTCTACTAAGTTCATTTCTTACTTTAAAGAAATCAACGAACAGATCAGAATTTTGGTCACTTTTTAACCCAGATTCTTTCTACAGTAGGCACATAAGTGTGCAGCAATATATTTGAGGGGAAAAAGGAGGTTGATAGGATTTCTTTATAACTTTTTTTCTCTCTCTGGAATTTATGGAACAATGTTTTCCTAATTTTTCTGTCTGCAATGTTCTGGGGTTTTTTTGTGTGTGTGCATGATGAAATTTTTCTTTCTGTAACTTGTAATGACAAACTTGATTTTTTAAATTCCGGTGAATTACTCATGTTTAAATGGTTGAAGGATAATATTTTAAAGTTACCAACACAGGGAATCTAGGACAAATGATCCCTTAAGGACCAGTGGTGAGAGTGGTGATATCGGGAGGGTGAGGTAGAAAGGGGGAACCGGTTATAAGGATTTAGTATAACCTCCTCTCTGGGGGAAGGACAACAGAAAAGTGGGTGAAGGGAGCCATCAGGCAGTGTAAGACATGACAAAATAATAATTGATAAATTATCAAGGGTTCATGAGGGAGGGGGGAGCAGGGAGGGAGGGGGCAAAAATGAGGAGCCAGGGGTTTACTTGGAGAGCAAATGTTTTGAGAATGATGAGGGTAACGAATGTACAAATGTGCTTTATACAATTCATGTATGTAAAGATTGTGATGAGTTGTATGAGCCCTCAATAAAATGATTATAAAAAATAAATAAATAGAAGTTGTCCGTGACCTCTATTTTTGGGTTGGAAAGTCCAAGGCATATGTGAAAACAGCACAGAACAAAAACAAAAGCAAAACACCCACTACCATCAAGTCAATTCCCACTAACAGCAACCGTATGTAGTGTTTCTGAGGTTGTAAATAAAGTTTTATGAGAGCAAATAGCTTATTTTTCTCCTTTGGAGCATCTAGTTTGCAGTAAGCCATTCAACACTGACCTGGCAGCACCACCAGAGTTCCTGAGTCCTATGTAGTGAGTAAAAAGCTGTTCTCACACAAAAAATGTCTTACTAGATATCCAAATTGCTAGTCCATGCTTAAAACAGAAAATGGCCAGCCCACACTGGTAATTAATCTGCAAGCAGTGTCATAATCATGGCAAAAATGGAGCACATTTGAGAGTTTGTCAGCATGAATTTTGATACATTAACTGCAATGTACTGTGATATGCGTGATAAGTTCTTTCAAGGATAATCGAGTGATTGTCATATTAACATTTAGCTTAGTATAACCGTCATCATAGATGTCAGAATGGGTCTGAAACTTATCCTTAATCGTCGAGTAGCCAAGGCACAGGGGAGAAATGTTAAACTAATAGAACTGAACAGAAAATTTCAAAGGGCAGTTTGAGAAGACAAAGTAAACACCGACAAAGAAATGTGTGAAGAGCAAGGGTTAGAAAACCAAAAAGGAAGAACATTCATGGCATAACTGAAAGAACTGAAGGAAAAATAAAAAGCTTCTTTTTCAATTTTGAAAGATCGTATAAGCAAATGATTGAACATTGCAAGAAGCATTCAAAGAAGATGGAAAGAATGCCCAGAGTCACTGTACCAAAAAGAACTAGTCAGCATCCCACCATTTCAAGAGGGAGCAGGTGAGCAATAATACTGAAGGAAGAAGTTCAAAGTGCACTGAAAGCATTAGCCAAAAGCAATGCTCCTGAAATTGATAGAATGCCTAGTGACATGCTTCAACAAGTACTGAAAACACTCATCAAAACCAAGAAATTTGAACGACAACTAGTTGGGTAAATGGCTGGAAGGGATTTATATTTATATCCATTCCAAAGAAAGATGGCCCAGTTGAAAACTCAAATTATAGAACAATATAATTGATATCATAGGCAAGTAAATTTTGCTGAAGATCACCCAACAATGATTGCTGTAGTACATTGACACGGAACTGCCAGAGGTTCAGGGCAGATTCAGAAGAGGATGTGGAATAAAATATATCAATTCTGATGTCAGATGGATCTTGGCTGAAATAGAGAACATCAGAAAGATGTTTACTTGTGTTTTATTGACTATCCTAAAGCATCCAATTGTGGGTATCAAATAAGCTATGGATAATCTTGAGAAAAATGTGATTCTCAGAAAACTACATTGTGCTCACTGGGTGCTTGTTCATGGATCAAGAGGCAGTTGTGCAAACAGAACAAGGAAATACTTTATGGTTTAAAATCAGGAAAGATGTGCATGAGAGTTGCATCCTTTCACTGTACTTACTCACTCTGTGTGGTTATCAAATATCAGAGAATGTGGGTTAAATGAAAGAGCATGTTGCATCAAAATTGAATGAAGATTATTAACAACCTGAGACACATAGATGACTCGATTTTACTTGCTGCTAGTGAGGAAGACTTGAAGCACTTGCTGATGAAGGTCAAGCATTTCAGACTTGGGTATGGATTTCAACTCAAAGTTAAGAAAACCCAAATCCTCACAACTGGACCAATTAATAACATCATGACAAATGGAGAAAAGATTGAAGTTGTAAAGTATTTTTTCTTGCTTGGATCCACAATCAATGCTCATGGAAGCAGCAGTCAAGAGATCAAATGCATGACACATTGCATTGGGTAAGTGTGCTGAGCGATAACCCTTTAAAATGTTGAAAAACAAGATGTTTCCTTGAGAATTAAGGCACACCTGACTAAAGCCATGGTATTTTCTATTGCCTCATATACATGTGAAGTTGCCTATTGAAAAGGGAAGACTGGAAAAGAAATAATGCATTTGAATTATGCGACTGATGAAGAATATTGAAAGAACCATGGATTGCCGAAAGCACCAACACATCTCTCTTGGAAGAAGCACAGGCAGAAATCTCCTTAGAGGCAAGGATGGCAAGACTTCCTTTAACGTGCTTTGGATGTGTGGTCAGGAGAGACCAGTCTCTGGAGAAGGACAGCATGCTTGGTAGAGAAGAGTGGCAGCAAAAAGAGGAGGACCCTCAACAAAGATGACGGACACAGTGGCAGTGTCAATGGCTCAAGCATCAGAGCCATTGTGAAGGCAGTACAGGACCGGACAGTGATTCCTTCTGAGACGCATAGGCTTAGAACTGACCTGACTGCACTTCACAACAACCTGAAATTCAAAAGAACTTTCTGCAAATGTTATGGCCTAGGCATCTGCATTTTACAGAGGTACCCTAGATTAGCTTCCAGTAATATTGTTACATATTTTGTCTCAGGGGGCGTCCCTTATAATTTAATTTTTCTCATTTCATTTACTCAAAGTATGAAGAGCCGAAATCAAAGGAGAAGGACAAGGAGATGAAGGTGATTACATGCTCTGTGTCAAGGATTGTTTTAAGGAACTTTTGAACAACATATGTCTAATTCTCAAAACTGACTTGTGAAACATGCTATCATCCCCATCTACAAGATGGGGAACGAGAATAATCAAGAGGCTCTAGATCCTATTTACCATCCTATAACACGAGGTTAGTCCCTAAGTGGTGGAAGAGGTTATAATGTTTAGCTGCTAACTTAGACTTTGGATGTTTGAGTTCACCGAGCCGTGCCTTTTTTTTTTTTTTAACATTTTATTAGGGGCTCTGTTATCGCAATCCATACACACATCAATTGTGTAAAGCGCATTTGTACATCATTCTCAAAACATTTTCTCTCCACTTAAACCCCCAACATTAGGTCCTCATTTTCCCCCTCCCTCCCCGCTGCCCCCTCCCGCATGAGCCCTTGATAGTTTATAAATTGGTATTTTGTCATATCTTGCCCTGTCCGATGTCTCCCTTCACCCACTTTTCGGTTGTCTGTCCTCCAGGAAGGAGGTCACATATAGTTCCTTGTAATCGGTTCCCTCTTTCCTACCCATTCTCCCTCTACCCTCCCTGTTTCGCCACTCACACCACTGGTCCTGTAGGGCTCATCCGCCCTGGATTTCCTGTATTTTCAGTTCCTATCTGTACCCGTGTACCTCCTCGGGTCTAGCCAGACTTGCAAGGTCGGAGTAGGGAATCAGTGGAGAGGTCTAGGGGGCTGGTCCCAGCCTCAAATACTAAGTGGATGCCTGCCCCTCCCCCAAGAAGAATTTATCTCAAAGGATGGCACTGAATCTGCAGCTCCGGGAGAAGGATATATCTGACCAGAGCACACAGGAGCAGATGACGGGGGAGGAGGAGAGACTGGAGCACATCCTGGCCCACCAGGCCTTGAGGACGATGACCCCAAATAGAGCAGCCAGTCCACAGAGAGGACCACATGGCGAGCCTTGCCTTTTAAGAACAAACAGCTGATCGACTTCTGAAACATCAGCCACTGAATCCTCATCAGCACGGTTCTACTCTGCCACATGTAAGGGAAATGCATAGAAATTTACTCAATGGCAATGGTTTTCCAAGCACAGTTTTTTGTTTGTTTGTCACTCGAATTGAATTTAATAGCTGCACAACTATGAAAAATCTCTCATCAGCTCAAAGCCTGAATTTCTTAACTGATAACACTTATCAGGTAAGTGCTGGATTGTCAACCACATTAAGGCTATATAATAGAACAGGTAAAGAAACACCAGGGGCAGAAATTGTCATAATAAGGAGTGTAACGAACTAGGATACTGTTGTAGTAGTGTTATGGCAGTAGTCAGGTTCAAGGATCAGATTTATTTCCTTTCCAAATTATAAGGACATTAAAGTTTTAAACTCTGAAGTATTGATTTGCCCGATCCTCCAATTATTTTAGATTCATTTAAAATAATTCATAAGCTATGCCTTTTTCCCTTTTAGTACCACATATTAATCAATCTTTTACTTATTGAGTCATTTCCTTTAGAATGAAATCCAGAGAAATAAAATAAATTGAGAAAACTGAATAGAGAATTGTCCAGAGCAGATCCCTATTTTTTTGTTCTAACTCAGTAGCCAGACTTTGGGTGAGCATGCTCTTGCAACAGTGTGAGAAAAAAACACTCCGACATGCCAAGGTCAACTGCCCAAAGGGAAAGCAAATAATAATACCCAACATCAAAAGCTACTTCTCGCAGTTCTACTTGGAAACAGAAAATTATAAAAACATAATTTACCATCACCATAGAACAAAAAAAAGCTCTCAAGTGTTTTGTGAAGGCAAGAATAATTCTGAAACTTTAAAAATTTTCAGCTCAAATGAGACCCCTGATTAAAATATTTTTAAAAGAAAAATAACATGTTTAAGGTGCCAGGAATACGGATAATTGCTGATGAAAGTCCCACATTGGAACCATAATTCAAGAAGAACATTTATTATACTTGCTTTTAGGTGTTAATTTATGTGGGGTTTAGAAAGTATAACTTTTAACTAAACCTCCTCAGAATCTATCCTGGAATTTAGAACATGAACAGAAGAAATGTTTTCAATCATCACTCACTTCCACTTTCTATTTTATTGTAAGTTTTATTGTAGGTCTAAATACTTTTCTCTTAATTCTTTAAACTGAAATCATTTACTTACTTTTAAACATAGGGGTTTTTAAAAATCTGTTTGTTTTTACCCTATAATTATGGCTGAAAATGCTAGTCCTGCTTATTATGTGGAAACTTGATCATATCTCTAAATACTAGTGCAAAGTAAATTTCTACAATAAGTAATGGTTTGCTTTAAATATTATTTTAGCTTCTTTGCAAGTATATTTGGGATCTGAAACAGGGGATGTGTTTTGTGAATAATTTGACTCCTGTTTTGTTTTTTGGTAACTAGTCTAACACATAGATGAATAAACTAATGTCTGAAACCAATGAAGCAATATTTTTAGAAGACCATACTTTTCTGGAGGAAAATGCCATGGAAGTATTAGCCAATTAACACCCTGGACTGTAAAGGGATGAGTTATGAACTGGTAATTTCCCATGCAGAACATGGAACAGCAGTCATGTCAGGACAAAACTTTGTTTAATTTGGAGCTAAGTAAAGAAAATTCACTCACCTATTAAATATTCTTATCTGAGGAATTTAAGTTATTCTTTAAGTTGTTTGACATAACTCTAATTTATATATTTTATAAATGAGATTCAATTATACATGCATCATATACATGTCTATATAAACACATTTACTGCAGTATTTATGTAGGTCTATGTTGAAAACACAGAGAGATATATCTAATATACTGAAAATAAATAATAGAAGCTAAGGCAGTGTATTCAGAAGGTACTAGTAGACTTTCATTCAAAAGTAGCATTCCTTTGTTGCTTATTATTAAAATTCCATAGTAGAGATTTGAAAGACAGTCTATTAGGAGCCATGAAAGGTTGCTAAGTTTTCTATGAGTGGGATGTTTGAACGAATAAAGAGTGAAGGCAGAAGAAGGTCACAGAAGAGTTAACAGAGGGACTGAAAGGACTGACCAGAGAATGAAGAAAAAGAGCCAAAGTTGCTTTGCCATGGATACCCAAAAATGTACCAAATATAGAAGGAGGAGGCTCTACCTGCGTCTGTACTCTAACTTTCATTACATTCAGATCTTGATTTTGAATGTACGCCCCTGAGAATCCATAAATTAAAATAAAGTAAAAGCCATCTTTCAAGTAATCTTTAAGTCCACCAATATATTTTTAAATGCTTATCAAGAAAATCTGAGTTACTTTCATATTCATTTCAAATTCATGTTCAAATACATGTTCTTTCTGTCAAAAGAAAGGGAATTATTCACATATAGGTAAGAATTATATTAGCATGATTATGAGCCATTTAAGAACGATAAAGTACAAATTTTTATATGTTAAAAAGTTATCTTAAATAATTTTTCTATTTTAAACTTATTGTTTTTAAATACTTGTACTTATATGCCAAATTATAATTATACTCAAAAGACATTGCAAAGAAGTAGTACAATGTCAAAGCCAAGAAAATGATAGTGATAAAATTCATAGTGTTAGGATTTTAGTAGTTATACATATTATTTGTGTATATGAGTGTGTGTGTGTGGTGCTAGATAATTTTGTCACGTGTATTTTTATGTACATTCAATATAATCAAGATAAATAAGAAATAGGAGGATAAGTGTGGGTATAAAGGAGAAATAAGACAGAGTCGTGCAGTGATTTTATAGTTGATGAGTTATTATGGATATAAACTCTAAAATTATATATTAAGAATCTGTACATTTTATTTAGAATAGAAGTTAATACTGTTGCCCCTAAGGTGAAGTTCTCCCCTCCCTGAGCAAAATCAGACAATTTAAGCAAGTAAAATGGTGTATTTAAAAAACAAATGTGTAGCAAAATCACCGTCTTGCATTCTTTTCAAATTCTTATCATTTAAATTAAAGTGACTTGAGAAATAAATAGATTTTTTTTGAGAAATAACTAGAATTTAAATGACCTCTGCTGTTTGTTAACCTTATTATTTGCTTTAACACCAAAATGCTTGTATTTACTGGAATAGAAAGTTCAGTTATTTATTGCCAGTTATTGTGGAAGACTTTTGTTCTTTGTGTTTCTCAGCTCTGCTATTCTTAAGAGCCAGGAACTCTGACAGCTGCTGCCAGCCCGGTGCAGTTTATTTAAAACAATAGGAAGTTGCCTAGCAACCGCACATCTAACTTCTGGTATCCTGGAGATTACATTCCAAGCACTGGCCTCCTCTCCATAAACTCGCAGAAGAAATACCCACCTCTACCTGCCCCCACATATGTTGAGAAATCACACACACACACACACACACACACACACACACACACACACACACACACAGTGACTGCACCTTCAAATGTTAAAAAAGAGAATGTTTATAAAAAGTTATCGATTACTTTAAAACAAAAGTAAGAATGTATGGGACATACTTCTTTGTTCATGGACGATGTTCCATCTACATCGTTATCGAACTTGGAAAAGGGGAGGCGGGATTGATTCTAAGAGAATAGTAAAAGATACTCGCAGGTTATCTACAGCAGAGAGTAATTATGACATTTTTTTTGAACCTTTAAATGATTTATACTATACGATACTTACAGGTTTTATTTGCAAGGTTTAAAACTATGTTTAAATCATTAGATGAGACATGGCTGATCAGGTTGAAAGAAGTGAAAATCCAAACAAGTGTATAAAAATCTTTTTTTATTTTGATCATAAAGTTAACTATTTTGATCATAAACTTACTATAAGGACTATAGTAAGAATGAAATAATTAATACATAGAAATATTAACTGTCTACTTCACAAAATCTTATAGAAAGGATGAAAAAGTAAAATGATCTATCATTCCTTATTAATTCATTTTTTAAATTTAGTTCAGCTATGGGTTGGAAGAACAGAAAACAAAATATGGAAAAGAAATTTCTTTGTGTGTTGTTCTCTGGATAATAGATTAAATTATAATAGATAGAAAAATGTATAACAGTATTGACTAAGATCCTAGTGGTACTTTAGGCACATTGGCACATTACACATGTATTGATGTAACTGTTAATGTAAAAAATATAAAAATAAATAAACAGGCAACAACAATGACAACTAAAACACTAAAAATCAACATCAAGAAAAAAAATATTTGGTTTGACATGATGCTCAGTAGGAATGTAAAAACTGGATGTAGGTGGCAAGAGAGGAAATGGGGTTTGATTTAGACCATTGAAGTGAAATCATAACTTTAGATATTCATGCCATGGAAGCATTAAGGATGATAACTTATAATATCGTAACATCTAGAAAAATTAATATTGGAATATTTGAGCCATGGCACAAAGTCAAGGACCTAGCATCTGGAGAACAGCATCATACAGTGGGAAAAGGCTAGAAAAAGTTGTACGGAGAGGAACAGAGGATAAAAATATTTCTGGGCCTTTGCAGGCATGACAATCCAATAGTCAGAGTCTCAGTCATTTAAAATAATAGATGGTTTCAAAATTTATGAAAATATTTTTCAAAACGTCAAACTACAAGAAAGTGTCAAACCTCCATTTACTAATAATCTGTGGCTAACCAAAGAGAAGACTTATTTTATGATACATGACATCATTTGGCATTATGCTTCTGCATTACATTTATTAATATGTTTACTACAACATATTAATTTTAAATTTAATATCAAGTTTCAAATGTAATATTGTGTAGTAATGTCATGATGTTTTCTTTTTCTTGTATGTGAAATTGTTGTTTTTAATATTAGGTGCTATTCATTGGAGCCTTATATACAATAGAAGGTAACAGTGGTAGCTACATCACATCATCTGGTGTCAATTTGGGACCTGAGAGGATTAAGAATGAAGTCCACAGATAAGAAGCACACGAGCCTGTGCGAACACGA
>NW_022109768.1:441667-443524 GCF_000313985.2 Echinops telfairi
TTTACAAAATAAAATAAATCTCAGAAAGGAAGATAGAAAGAAGGGAGAGATGGGACGGGTGAGGAAGGGAGGAAGGCAGAAAGGAAAGAAGGAGGGAGAGATGGGTGAAGGGAGGGAGGGAGAAATCAATCAATCCAACGATGTTGAATTGGAGAAATATGCTACAAAAGAGCTCTTTTACTTTTCAAAATGTTTAAGTTATTAGCTCTTCATTTCCCCTCAACCTTTCCTGTCATACCCCCAAGAAACCATTAATCCAGCTGCTGGCTCTGTAGATTCATTCACCCATCCTGAGTTTCATATACCACAAAAACCCAAAAAACAAAGAAACAAAAAAAGCTAACCAAAAATAACAAAATGAAATAGAGAAACACACTAGTTGAAAAGAAAGTAGAAAATATTAAAAACCAGTACAATTTTAAATTAAGTCAAAAGGAAATCAAATAATAAAGTGTCAAATTTTGCCCTAACTACATCTGCTGTAATCTACTTTCCAATATACAGCAAGCCTATTCATTTCCCTGGACTGGGTTCAGAGGGGATTCACCAGAGGCAGAATGGGAACTACTTACAAGGAATACAAAACAGAAGAAATTTTTCTAAAATTTGCTGTGTTGATTCTACAACTCTTTTTGATATGATTGAACTATTAAATTGTATGATATGTGGATTATATCCTATAAAACTGTTAAAAATAAATAAATCTGTTTTTTCTTTCTTTTTCATTATAATACTGATGTTATTAAATATTTCTTTTTGTAAGATTGTCTAAGTTTTCTAAGCATAATGCTTTCTACATTTGTTGATGTTTTTTGGTATTTAAAAGAGTTGTCATTTTTTATTGATGCATACATCATATTCCATTGGATGAATTTGTTTATATATTCCTCTCTACTAGGAGTTTTGGGTTGTTTTCATGTTTTTGCTATTATGGAAATTGCTGTGATAAACATAGGTGTGCATAAATAAAAATATAATGTTTAAAAGTAAAGATGTCCTTTTGAGGATTAGGATGCCTTTGCTCCAAGTCATGGTATTTCCGATTGCCTCATCTATGTGAAAGAGCTGGACAATGAATAAGGAAGACAAAAAAAGTATTGATGCAATTGATGCCTTTGGATCATGGTGTTGGGCTGGGTTGTGGAGAACCCATAAATTTGATTCTGATTCCTAGCTACCATATATATATGGTTTCTAAGACTATAAATATAGGAACAAATATCTTCCTGTTTCCCCCAGGGAGCAGATGGTATTTGAACCACTGACCTTCTTGTTAGCAACCCAACACCTCACCAACAGCATCACTGAAGGTATATATATATATATACAAGGGATTGCTAGAAGAATGGATAAATCTATCTTTAAGAAGTACAACCAGAATGCTCTTTAAAAGCAAGGATGGTAAGACTTCTTATGATATATTTTGGATTTTATCAGGAAGGACCGGTCCCTAGAGAAGGCATTTTGGTTGTCAGAGAGTCAGTGAAACTGATGAAGACCCTCACTGAGAAGTATTGTCCTAGTTGCTGCTAATTTAATAAAAAATAACAACGATTTTTAGAATGGTGCGGGTCTCTGTGCTATTTCTTTCTGTTGTGAATGGAGTTGCTACTGGTTCAGTCTGACTTGGCAGCCCCTAGTAATAATATCAAACCCTTAACATATTTTATGGAAATTGTATTTACTTTTTAAGCACAGACCTGTTAGTGTAGCGCTCATTAACTTTTCTTTTTATTATTCATTTATTATCATGAAAAAATTAGTTTCATATGAAGAATTATTTCCTTAAAAATTAACCCCTACTAGCATTTGAATTTTGACCAACTTGTGTATACAGCTTGATTCCTTACACAAAAA
>NW_022109768.1:444581-446883 GCF_000313985.2 Echinops telfairi
AAGGGGGAACCAATTACAAGAATCTAAGTATTGCCTACTCCCTGGGGGATGGACAGCAGAGAAGAGGGCAGAGGGAAACATTGGACAGGGTAACTTATGACAAAACTATAATAATTTATGAACTATGAAGGGTTCATGAGGGAGTGGGGAGTGGGAAGGGAGGGGGAGAATGAGCAACTGATATTAGGGACTGAGGACAACAGTGATTATGACCTCTGGTGAGTTTTAACAGTTCTTACTTCAGAACCAAGCTATTCTGTTTGATTTCTTGTTTTGTACTGATGGAGTTGATTCTGAGTCATATTGACCCTATAGGACAGAGTCATACTGTCTCATATTGTTTCTAAGGTTGCAAACCATTACATCATCAAGTCTTTTTCTTCTACAGAACTGATAATGGGTTTGAACCACCCACTTTCTTGGAAGGAGCTGAGTAGTTGTGCCACTAGGATTCTTACCCTGAATTATAGACTGAAATAACTACGATTCCAAGTCAATTTCCAGATTTATCAAGAAACATTTTATTTGAAATACATGATGATAATAACCCTATGCACGGTTTTTAACCAAATATTAAAACTAGGTCTTGGTGATAAAGTAATTCTTCTGAAAGCACTATACTTTTATATTATTATTCTTATGGTCAGACACAGGTTCAACAATATGAAATTGTGTAGATTTGATGAGATTTTTCCTAAAACTAACAAATCCCTATGGTTTGTCCCAAACAATGTCTTAATGTGTACCTAAAGATACACAGATTGTATTTTAGTGAGCTGATGGTTGAATAAAAAAATGATCGCTCATATATAGCATTTGCTTAGACTTTAGCTTTATCTCATCAGTATCTTGGATTGAAGAGACTAACCATGTAGGCAATATAATCCAGTGTGCCTAATAAACACTTGTCTTTTGCAGACATGATATGGAATAGTGCAATTTTTATTAATTTGCTTTTATAAGCAACTTGTTGCTTCAGGCAGGACACATTCTAGAGGATGTGTCGTTGTTCTGTGCCTTCCAGTCTGTTCCGACCCTGTGTACACCTGCACCAAACACTGCCGAGGACTGTGCCATCCTCCCAGTTGTCCTTGTGTTTGAGCCCATCTACGCAACCACTGTGTCAATCCCTCGTGTTGAAGCTTTTCTCTTTCTCACTGCCCCACTACATGACCAACCACACTGTCTTTCTACAGGGATTGGTCTCCCCGAACAGCACGTCTGCAATATGTGAGATGAAGGAGCATTACCTAGATTTGTTTGTTCTTTTGGTAGCTCGTGGGACTTTGAACATTCTTCACCATTCCCATCATTCAAATGCATCCAACTTCTTTGGTCTTCCCAATTCAATATCCCACTTTCACATGCATATGAGGCTATTAAAAATACCATGGCTTGTGTCAGAAACATCTTAGTCCTCAAAGTAGCATCCTTGCTATTCAACACTTTAACGAGGTCTTGTTCAGCATATTCACCAAGTGTAATGCATCATTTGATCTCTTGACTGCTGCTTTCATGAGCATTGATTGTGCATCCAAGCAAGACACAATTCTTGACAACCTTAATCTTTTCTCCATTTATCATGATGTGATCTACTGCTTCTGTTTGAGGATTTTGGCTTTCTTTACATTGAATGGTTTTCATATAGAAGGCTGCAATCCTTGATCTCCATCAAAAATCTGGAGGGTGTAGATGGCATTTATTAAAGTTAAAATAATATGGAGTTATTTTGTTTCTTTTTCTGATTTTGTCAGTTAAAATAAGATAAGCAAATCAGTCAATATAACATTATTTTAAATATATTCACTAATGAGATGCAAACAAATTCTTGAAAATTGTGCCATCATCAAATCCATTCCAACTCATGGTGACACAATGTTGAGTCCAAGGCCATTGTGGGATTCGCCAGTTTGCAACAGTTTGGCAGAACCAATGCCTAATGTTTTGTTGAACTGTTTTTTAAAATGGCACGTGTATATAATGTAAGGAGAAAATTTTCCAATTAACCAGAGGATGACACAGTGTCATTCTCTTCAGCTTTGTGTTATGCGCCAAATTCCCACAAGATATTATGAGCTGTGGTAGTTACATAATCTGTTGTCAATTTGAAACTTATGAGTGAAGGGGTGGAGTTTAGCCTGTCAATCAGGTCAGAGCTTGATGACCTCTTTTGGAGGCACTAAGGAGATAAATAGCTCATTGGAGGTGGGACACATGCTCACTTCCTGGGAGCCATTCAGCTGACAAGACACATGGGACTACGCTAGTGCCCTGAGCTGGAGGAGCCGCCTGGAGATCCCTG
>NW_022109768.1:447231-451933 GCF_000313985.2 Echinops telfairi
GGATCCAACTCCTACAGTAAAAAGATAATTAAGGATAAATCACCCAGCCATGGTGCTCAGAAAAAAGAAAAGAATATTGCAAGTGAGGATGCCAATCAAGAAACAATATGGAAATATCTTAACATTTTTACTGTTTTTTTGTCAGGTTTTATTTACTATTTTTATTAATATCTTAATACATATAATCTGGATTTGTGTACTTCCTTTATTGATCTTATTGAAATATTAATGGTGTGAAGTAATAAGCTGCCTTTTGGTATTTTTTAAATAATTAAAACAGTTATCATGGCATTCAACCAGTTATTAAATTATTTGGATCTTACCACTGATCCAAGGTTTTAAATATTTATGGGTACAGACAAACTAATCTTTCTCCTATGAAGCAGCTCCTGGTTTTGAACTGCTAACCTTTTAATTAGCATTTTAGGACTTTATTCAGAGTGAGAATATTTCCATAAGAGATAATGTATATAAAATACTTTAATGTTACTTCAGTTTTTAATCATTAACATAACATTCCACTAAGGATCAGTAAAATCCAGTACTAAGAGAAACTCAAATATGTTTCATTAGATTACTCCCCTTGTTTTTGAACTGTCTTATATTAAAATCAAATTTTAGGTTCTAGTTCCAAGTGCTTTGGAAAAATGTAACTTTCTGGTTTGCAGAAAAAACTTTTAGAATGATTTATAAATCTTTAGAATTTCCAGACATAAGGTCTTAGAAACCTCCAGATACCAAATGCTATAGTATTTACTAACAATTTGTCAAGTAAGAAGTAGCAGAGGATTAAATTTCTCCACAGACGCAGAACCTGAAAATTTTAAAAAGCCTGCTTTACAGAAGTCAGTTCAGTTTTGTCAATCCTGAAGAATTTCACAATTGCATTTTAAAGTGTACCTGAAGTCAAAGTCACACTTTTTAAATCCTACTTTGTTACAAATTAAAAATGAATATTGTTTCCAAGTTCTGTTGGCGATAAACAAATAGAAAATGATTACAATGATCATCATAAACTCACTTTCTTAAAAAATGTTATGAACATTAACAGCCTCATAAAAATTGTTTTTACAGGTTATTTGTAACAGAAGAATTGTGGTAAATAAATAATAAAAATAGAAACAAAATAAATGAGTTGACTTATTTTCTTAGTTTATGGAAACCTCAGTGTCTCAGTGAATTTTTCACATTTTCCTCAAGCCAAAGAAACTTCCAAATGTCCACTGTGGTGGTTATATAATCTGTTGTCAATTTGAGACGAGTGAAGGGGTGGAGTTTAGACTGTCAATCATGTCACAGCTTGATGACGTCATTTGGAGGCACTAAGGAGATAAATAGCTCACTGCAGGCAGGACACATCCTCACTCTTTGGGAGACATCCCCGCTGAGATGATGGAGAGAGGCTGATGAAGCCAGAGCTCTGGAGCCAGAGGAACCACATGGAGACCCCTGCCAGGGCTGAGATGCTTACAATGCCTCTGGATCCACAAGACTTCCCAACCACTGACCTGTGATCTTCCTGCATTGAGCATCATTGCATGTGTTTTGTGAGTCTGAAGAGGACTTTATAGATTGGTATCAGATGTATGGGCTAATATTGGGCTTATGGACTTGATTTGGACTGGGTTGGGATGTTTTCTTAATGTACAATTACTCTTTCTATAAAGCTCTTTCTTACACACATATAATTGTCTATGAATTTGTTTCTCTAGTCTACCCAGACTAACACATCCACTTATTAAATAATTAAAACTAGTGGCATTGTTGGGTAAACATTACTAACCACACGGTCTGTGGTTTAAACTCACTAGCTGCTCTGCAGGAAACAGGATCAGGCTCTCTGCCCTGGTAAAGATTTACAATGTCTCAAAAGACTATAAGGTCTTTATGAGTTGGAATGATTGAAGGTAATGTTAAAAATAATAAATTTTATTAAATATTAATAGTAAAAATTAATTTAAATACACTATCCATAAAATAAAAATGTAATACTTAGATAAATAAATTAACTAACTATCAACGTGTACCTGTGTGCGCTACACAACTTCTCAGTCCTTGAAATATTAATGAACAGTGACACCCTCATTTCTTAGGACACACTGATTTCCCAACAATGTTTATTTTTTATCAAGAAGCTAAATACCAGTTTCCCCCAAATATAACATCACCATAAGGAAAACATCAAAGATAATGTTAAAATTATCTTGAGATAATAGTTTAGACAGGGTTCAAGAGATATTAGGTATAATTGTGATTTCTTTAAAATATTAACATACCTAATGGAGCTTTTATAATAGGTCAAGATATTTCTTGTGCCCAATAACTGTGGATTTAGTAAATTCCATGAAGTGATATTTAATTTCATTAAGGATTTTGAATAGCAATTTATAACTAACCTAGGAGTAGTAATGGAATCTGATACTGTATATTAATATTGTAATGAACTTTAAAAATAATACATGTAGTATATATACTTACATTTAAAATGGAGAAAGTAATGATTTCATAAAATTATGTCATTGAAACTTATTTTTGCAGTACAAATATAAGAGAAGTTACTTTGAAGGGATGTTAAACTTACTAGCTTGTTTTTAGTTTTTTGAAATTGAAAATAATGTTATCACTATTAATGTCTGTGTCAGAAAGAAACTTCACACTAAACTAATGAAGAGATGTTTTAAAGTAGTTTGGTTAAATTTTACAAAGTTTTGTATTCTAATATATAAAACAATACATGAAAAAAACAACTGTTCTTCAAATTTGGTGTTCTATACACAAAATTTATTAGTAAATTCAAAATGAGAAGAAATACCTACCATCATTTAGTAACCATCAGAATTTGTAATGCATAAAGTGTGATACTAGAAAAACTGGAAGTCATCAGAAATAAAATGAAATGAAATACAATCAAGATGGATACTCTAGGCATTAGCATTAGATCTCTGAAGTGGATTGGTATTGACTTGAATCACACAGTTATTTGATTAATTATGCCAGAAATGACAAATTGGAAAGGATAGCATTTCATTCATCCTCAAAATGAATATTCAGGTACCTCTTCTGAAGTATAATGCTGTCAGAGATTTAATAATATTGCTATATGGTCACAAGAAAGAGCACTTAATATGACAGTTATTCAAATTTATTTGCTGACCACGAAAGCTAAAATGAAGAAATTGTAGCTTGTACTAACAACTGTACCCTGAAATTAATCAAGCATGTAAGCAAGGTGTATTAATAACTCCTGATGATTAGAATTCAAAAGCTGGAAACAAAGGAGGGAGTGTATGACAATAATTTCTTTTAGTAGAATTAATACCAGACTAATCCAAAGGATTTGGAGATTAGAGATGTTCTAAATATCCAACTCTTCCAAGGTGCTGTTCTCCTCCCTCTCCTCTCCACTCCTCATGTGTATTCTCTTGTTCCCCTAGGTTCTGCAATTGACTGCAGCTTCCCACAGAAACTCACAAATCTTGAAGGAAATGTCTCACATGGATGCTGTTCAATCCCACATGTCTCACATGGGTGCCGCTCATTCTCCTATCCCAAGGTCAAGTCCAGAGCCAGAAGCCAAAAATGTCCAAAAGTTAAAGTATGGTTAAAGTATGTCTTTTTACTTCTACCAAAGCTTGGTCAGGAAACAGGAATGGCTTTGATGGAAGGGTAGTATTGTCTGTTCAAGACAAACAAAGGCTTGTGCCTGTAAGATTAATGTGTCCAGCTCTTATCTTACAAATTGAATGAGTTTGAGACGGGCATGATCGGCAATGGGAAATTTATAGATAAAAGATAACAGATAACAGTTAGGGCATATATACTCCAGGACTTGGAACTTTATTCGAGGTAGATTTATGTACATGCCCTGTTATGTATCCTGCGTCTTGTGACAGGTTTCTACACAAAAGGATAGTTGACCGTTATTTGGAGTATACAAAGAAACACTAATATAGCAGCCAAGCTGTTCACAGACAGGAGGGGAGGCCAGTGTAAGAAACAGGGACTAACTGATATCTTGCAGATATCGTTTCAGCAGCTTGGCCAAGGAACAGAAGGGAAAGTGTCCTCCTTATCTCGGGCGGAGAATCGAGCCAGCCACTGCGTCACCAGCTCCTGCAGTTGAACCCTCACCATTTCCCACGGGCCTTGACCCATGGAAGGTGGGAGTCCTGTCCTGTTTGCCTAAGGAGTAAACAACTTTGGCCCCGCAGGTGCCTTAAATCACATCTTCTAGGATAGTGGTTCTCAACCTTCCTAATGCCGTGATGCTTTAATACAGTTCCTCATGTTGTGGTGACCCCCAACCATAAAATTATTTTTGTTGCTACTTCATAACTGTGCTACTGTTAGGAATTGAGCAGGTGAGCACACAATGATATGATTTTTTGTTCTTTGATACCTGATACCTGATCCCTTCGACACCTCATGATCACACAGGCTTGTGTGCTTCTTCCAAGTGGGCTTTGTTGCTTCTGAGCTAGATGGCTGCTTGTTTACCTTCAAGCCTTTAAGCCCCAGATGCTCTATCTTTTGAAGCACCATCAGCTTTCTTCACCACATTTGCTTATGCCCACATTTGTCTTCAGCTATATTTTACCTATTGACCTTTTTGATGAACTTGGAGCATTTTTTTAATCCGAAAACAAGACCTCAGTTCGAAGCACTTTTCAGCGATAAAAGTGAACTGCAGAAAATAGCTTAC
>NW_022109768.1:453032-466578 GCF_000313985.2 Echinops telfairi
TGACTTCAATAGTTGTGTAACCCTTCTTGTTGTTGCAGGTTGTTATGTATACAATACTGACTCACAACAATCCAGAGTGCACAGAGTATGCATTGGCCATTGCAGAAAGATATAGATTATTTCTGGCAATATAAATGTTCTATTAGACAGTACTGGTGGTAACTTGCAAGATTTGATGACATATATGATATAGGATGCAAGAGAAAAGCAGTAATCAAGGATAGTATTTTACTTGGGTCACTAAAAACTTGAGCTTGCTGATACAAGAAAATTGGGAAAAGTGCGGGTTTGAAGAGACTCCATGGGCTCAGTTTTTGAAATGCTAAATTTGGGATGTTCATGTGGTATATAAATGGGGATTTTTAAATCAAGTAAGCAATTAGAATTATGAATCTAGATTAGCCATATACCATTAGCCTTGTTTTGCAGAATAACATGGAGAGACACATATGAAGCTACTGCTTCCAGCTTAGTTGAAAATGTAGATGCTCTTCCATTCACTCCATAAAAGAAGTGGTTTGGGAAAAATCATTAAAAAGATGAGAGATAAGAAGAGAGGAGAAAGGGGTTGTAAGTCATCTAGCATTCCTTTTGATTTTGGTCATGGCTCCCAGGATTATTCCTACCCAAATATAGAAGACAATAAAGTTTTTTACTTTAATTTGAGCAGTTTTATTGGCATATAACTCACATAACATACAATCCAGGGGGTTACAGATATTAAAAACAGTATGCAATCATTATGACACTTTTGGAACATTTTCTTCTTTCTTTTGCTCATTATTAACTCCCATTTTCCAACACCTCCCCAGCCACAACCCTAAGAAGCCACTAATCTAGTTATTGTCTCTATACATTTACCGATTGTGGATTTTGCACATACATGCATATATACATATACATATGCACATACAAAAATAAAACAAAATAAAAACCCAACAACAATAACAAAATAATACAGGGAGAAACTACATTTGAAATGATAACAGAAAATAAAAACTAGAATAAATTTAAAATGGGTCAAAAGAGGGAACAATTTTTAAGGTGTTTAATTTTCACATAATTACATCTGCATTAGTCCACTCTCCAAGGTACTGTATCTGATAAAAAGGCTACTCATATCACGGATCAATGGTCCGAGGGCTTCTCTTGAAGTTTAATCCAGCGGGGTTCCAGAAACGAGATTGTGGGCTTTCACTGTCATTCACAGCTTTCTACAAACTTTCTACACCCTTCTCGGTCTTAGATATTATTATTTAAAATTCTTGAATCACAGAAATTGGTGTGCTTCTTCCACATGGACTTAACTGTCACCTCACTTAGATGACTGCTTCTTTTAAGGCAAAACTTTAAAAGCCCAGACACTATTCTTTCAGATAGCCGGGCACCATCTGATTTTTTCAGCGCACTTGGCTATAGCACCCATATCTCCATTGACCTCTTCATGAGGGAAAACATCAAGTAAGGCCACATCATAAGAACTAAGTATTCTCAGATCAGGGCTATGATTAAGTGCAAGCTCAAAATCCATTAATGTATTTATGGTCTTTGTCCCTGGTCCACTTTGGAGACATCATTATCATTTTATTGAGAAGCTTTATAGATCATTCTCATGAGGAATATAGTAATTCTATTGATAGTATCATTAATTTAGCCAATGCTACAGAATTTCAAATGCTGTATACATGTATAGAAGTGTACATGTATAGGACAACTTTTAAGACCAAATACATCAGTTGTTGACCTGTACAGATAAAAACATCATGTGACTTGAAATTATTGATTCAATGAGGATTGAAGATAGGACAAATCTCTCAATAACACTCATTTACAAATGTAGAATGCCTTCTATATTAAGGCATCCTACTAAAAAGCAAATGCAGCATGAAAATATCAAATACATTGTAGTCCAGAGCCACCAATCCTTGAGCTTCCTTAAAGCAAGGTATCCAAACCAAAGTCCAAGGACCTCCAAATTCATAAGCTTGGGAAGGTATTTCAGCTTGAAGTCAAAGTTCAGTTACTTCAATCTGCTTCAGGTGAGTTTAAGGTAAAGTCTGATGCACTGATTGGTGTTTCCGTATCAGAGTCTTCCAGTGTGGGTTATGAAGGACATTGTGCACCTTGAAAGGTCAGAGTCTAAAGTCCCAGTTTTCTACAGCATGTGACCTGGGTACCAAGAGCTGAATAAGAACTATGTCAAAAGTGTCCAATTAGGAATATACCAAACATATTCTCCCCTTGCGGATTATATAAGTAATGTTCGGCATTTTTCCCGATTTTGCTAGCTTCGTTTGTTGAAAAAGCTGACACTTCCTATTTAATATTTTGTGAACCTTTGGTGAAGATCAGTTGCCTCTAATTAGAGGCATTTATTTCTTGTTTTCTATTCTGTTCCATTGGTCTACATATCTATCATTGTAACAGGAGCGGTCTGTTTTGAATACTGGGGCTGTGTAATAGGTTTTGAAACAAGTAGTGTGAGATTTCCTACTATACTATTCTTTTTAAGGAGCTCTTTACTTCTTTTGTGGGGGAAAGATGAGGCTTTCTACTCCAGTAAAGAGTTACAGTCTCAGGAACCAATTAGAGCAGTTCTACCCTGCTCTATCAGGTTGCTCTGAGTCAGAATCAACTCAACTGCAGTGAGTTTGGTTTGGGGTTTTGGTTGCTTCTCAGCTCTCTATGTGAAGTTGATAATGGTTTTTACATATCTTAAAAGAATAAACAAAGAACAAAAAAATATCATTGTAAATGAAGGGGGAGTGCAGAGTGGACACCCAAAGCCCATCTGTAGGTAATGGGACATGCCCTTACAAAAAGGTCATGGAGAGGAGACGAGCCAGTCAATGTGCATTGTTGCAACGGTGGGATATACAACTTTGCTCTAATTCTTAAATGCTTCCTTCCGCCACTATCATGATCCCAATTCTGGCTAGACCAGAGGACAATTCTGGCTAGACCAGAGACAAATCTGGCTAGACCAAAGGATGTCCACTAGTACAGATAGGAATCGGAAACACAGGAATCCAGGACAGATTATCGCTTCAGGACCAGTGGTGAGAGTGGTGATACCAGAGGGTGGAGGGAAGGTCAAGTAGAAAGGGGGAACCGATAGCAAAGATCTACATATAACCTCCTTCCTGGGGGATGGGCAGCAGAAAAGTGGGTGAAGGGAGACGTCGGACATTGCAAGACATGACAACATAATAATAATTTATAAATAATCAAGGGTTCATGAGGGAGCAGGGAGTGGGGAGGGAGTGGGGAAAATGAGGAGCTGATAGCAAGGGCTTAAGTAGAGAGCAAATATTTTAAGAATTATGAGGGCAACAAATGTACAAATGTGCTTCACACAATTGATGTATGTATGGATTGTGATAAGAGTTGTATGAGCTCCCAATAAAACAATTTTTAAAAAATAGAAGAAAGTTGGGATTTGGATAAGAATTGCATTGTATCTATAGTTGACTCTGGGTAGGAATGACATTTTCACAATATTGTCTTCCTGTCTATGAACATGAAATATTCTTCCGTTTATATAGATCTTTTTGGTTCTTGTAATAGTATTTTGTAGTTTTCTTTTAACAGGTTCTTTACTTATTTGGTTAGGCTTATTCCTAGGTATTTCATCTTTTGTGTGGCTACTGTAAATGGTATTATTTTCTTGATGTAATTTTCAGAGCTCTCTTTGATGGTATATAGGAATCCAACTGATTTCTGCTTGCTAATTTCATATCTTATGGCAATACAAAATCCCTCAATCATTTCTAATGATCATTTCTGTGGATTTTTTGAGATATTCTACTTATAAAATCATACCATCTGAAAATAGAGTCCTTTTCAAAGCTGTCTAGTTTGTTATAATGCACAAAGTGGGATGCCTTTTCATGAAACACAAATAGACATCTTTCTTGTATGTTCTGCCATCATCCAAGACATCACCAAGGGTAACCTGTGTTCCATATACTCCTCTGAATTGGGCCTGAACCTCTGGCAGCTCACTGTCAATGTACTGCTGTAGCCATTGTTTGATGATTGTCATCCAAATTTTAGTTGCATGTGATATCAATGATATGGTTCTATTGTTTGAGCATTCTGTTGGGTCCCTTTCTTTGGAAAAAGTACAAATATTGATCTCTTTCAGTCAGTTGGCCAAATAACTGTCTTCGAAATTTCCTGGCATAGACTAATGAGTATTTCCAGTGCTTATTCATCAGCTTGTTGAAGCATTTTGAGTGGTATCCCATCAGTTCCTGGAGCTTTGTTTTTTTTGGCTAGTGCTTTCCGTGGAGCTTGCACTTCTTTCAGCACCATATGTAACCTCTTGAAATGGTGGAATATGGACTAGTATTTTTGGTTCAGTGGTTCTGTGTACTCTTTCCTTCTTCTTTGGATGATGCCTCCATTATCTAATATTTTGCCTGTAGAATCTTTCAATATGGCAACTCGAGGCTTTTTTTTTTTTTTTCTTGAGTTCTTTGCGTTTCAGAAATGCTGAAAGCATTATTCTTTTTAGTGTTCTAACTCGAGGTTTTTGCACATTTAATTATAATATTTTGTTTTATCTTTTCAAGAGGCCCTTTGAAAACTTCTATTGAGCTCTTTGACTTCATCGACTTAATTTTTGCACTTGCTTTAGCTACTCAATATATTTAAGAGCAAGTTTCAGAGTCTTCTTACATCCACTTTGATCTTTTCTTTCTTTCCTGTCTTTGTATTTTCAGCAGTTTTATTGGCACATAATTTACATATCATAAAATCGAGTAGTCCAATCATTCAATCATATCAAGGGGATCATGCAATCACCACCATAGCTGTCTTAGAGTATCCTCTCCCTGCCCCAAATGTAGTAAAATCACCTTTATAATGAGTGGTGCAATCATGAGTAGTTCAACTGCTCCCTCCCCCTCAAGCTGCCTTCATGTACCCCCTTTGTTAGACCATGTTGACTTGAGAATCAAAATCCAGGGACATTCAAGTATGTATAGGAAAGAGCTTTATATCAAAGAATAATGTATATTAAGAAAACATCCCAGCCCACTCCAGATCAAGTCCATGAGTCCAATATTACCCCATATGCCTGATATCAGTCCACAAACTCCTATTCCAACTCATGTAGCACATGCAGTGATGCTGAGTGCAGAAAGATCACAGGCCAGTGGATGGAAAGTCTCTGGAACCAGAGCAGTGGAAGCATCCCAACACTCTGTGGGTCTCCACGTGGCTCAGGGCTCCCGGTTCAGGGATCTGGCTACCATCAGCATAGCTCCATGTGGCTTGTCAACTGGAATGTGTAGCAGAGACAGAGTATGGTCCTCCTCCCAGGAGGACCAGAGGAACCCCCAGAATCATCCAGGTGGGTGCTACATTGTGACCTGATTGACAGGATAGATTGCACCCCTACATTCTATTTATTAAGTTCACATGAAATTTTGTAACTACCACACCTCCAAAATCCCCTTTCGCTTCTTATAGCCCACCCCTCTCCCTTCATTCCCTATAACACCTTATATCAGTTATTATCATTATACATTCTTAATGTCCTCCCACAGCTCATGAGGTATTTTATCATTGGGATTCAGGGAATCAAACCATTCTTTAGATATTCTCCATATTCAGGTGGGATAGAGCCAGAGTCATATTTTGGTTGTTGTGGACTTGTTTTAATTGTCTTCATCTTTCTTCTTAACTTACATATGAGAAATTGGTTATCTGTTCCACAGTCAGTCTCTGACCTGGTTAAAGCTGCTGATGTTGAACTTCTCCATAGTCTCTTCCCACAGCTGTAGTCACTTTAATTTCTGTATGTTCCACCTGAAGAAGTTCATGTGCATTGTTGAAAAAAAGGTATTTGCTATGAACAATTCATTGACCTTGCAAATTCTACCAGATAATCTCCAGCTTCATTTCTATCACCAAGATATATTTTCCAAGTAATGTTCCTTCTTCTTTGATCCCTACGTTTACATTGCAACTGAATATAATTAGCAATTCATCTTGATTGCTTGTTTGATCAATTTCTGACTAAAGACATTGGTAATTCTATTCAATTTTTGCCTCACTAGCTTTTGTGATTGGTGCATAAATTTGAATAATTTTGTATTGATTTAATTTTCTTGAAAGCAGACCGATAACATTATATCGGAAACTTGATTTTGAAATGTCCCTTTAGACTATGAATGCACTGCCATCCTTCCTGATTGTGTAATTCCCAGCAAAATAAACCATGATTTTCTAATTTTAAATGGCCAATACCTGTTCATTTCAGCTGATTAATGGCTAGGATATCAATCTGTATGTGTTTCATTTCCTTTTTAATTACTTCCAGTTTTCCTAGATTCATAATTCACATTCCTAGTTCTGATCATTAGCAGATTTTTGCAGATGTTTCTTCTTACCTTGAATTATGCCCCATTAGCAAATCAATATCTCAGACTCCACTCCCACAGACTTTACTTCGTTTAGGTCAACTCCAACTAAGAAAGTAACTCCTCCCTAGGCACATTTCCAGTGCATTCTGACCCGAGATGCTCATCGTCTGCTCCTATCTTGGTCAGTGTTCTGCTTCCATTTATTAGGCTTTCAGTCTCTGCCAGTGTTTCAAAATTATGCATAAGATTATGAGATATTACTTCCTCTGAAGTGGACAGTCAATTCCTTCTTTGTTGTCTATTCTTGGTCTGGAAGCTTTAGTAAAACCTGTTCATTTTGAGTGACCCTGCTGGCATTTAAAATACCAGTATCATAGTTTCCAGCATCAGAGAAACTCACAAGCCACTACAGTATGAAAAGCTGACAGACAACAATAATAGTGTCGGTTATTGTCAGATGTCATTTCTGCATCTATCGATGTAAGCATGGTTCTTGTTCTTTGTTTTGCTTATCTGGTGGGTTGCATTCATAGCTTTTGGATGTTGAACCATGCTTGCATCCCTAGTATGAATCCCACTTATTCATAGTGATTAAGTTTTTGATATGTTCTTGAATTCTATTGGCCAGAATTTTGTTGACAATCTTTGCATCTTTGTTCATGAGGGCTATTGTTCTGTAGCTTTTTTTCCCTTTGGGGTCATTGCTTTGCTTTGGAATCAGGTTATGCTCAGTTCATAGAATGAGTTTGAGAGGTTTTTTTCATCCCTTTCTATATTCTGGAATGTTCTCTGTAGAATTGCTGCCAGCTCTTCTCTGAATACCCCATAGATTTCCCTTTTGAAGCAACCTGGACCTGGGCTTTTCTTGGTGGCAACTTTCTGGATGACCTCTCTTTCTCCTTTTGTGATGGATCTCTGAAGGGTCCCCACGTCTGTCTTCACAAATGCGAGTAGATGGGGTATCTAGGCATGTGTCCATTTCTTCTGGGTTATCAAACTTATTGGAGTAAAATCTTTCCTAGTGATATGATTCTCTTTATTTCATTTGAATCTGTTTTGATGTTGTACTCTTCCTCCTTAAATAGAGATCATTGAATTTTCTCTTTCTTTTGCTTTTCTGAGCTCACCAGCATTTTGTTAATTTTGTTCATTCTTTCAAAGAACCCAACTTCTTTTTGTTGATATTTTCCCCATTGTTTTTGTTTTCCAGTTTGTTTATTTCTGCTCTAATCTCAATGACTTATTTTCTCTTATTGGTTGAGGGCTGATATTGTTGCTTTGTTTTAATTGTTGGAGGTGATACATTAAGGTATTGATTTTGGATTTCTCCTATTTTTTCATGTGTGTGCTGATTTCTATAAATTTCCCTCAGATAACTGATTTTACTGTGTCCCAAAGATTTTGGTATGTATGTTGTGTTATTGTTCTTGCTTGTTTCAAGGAATTTCTTAATTTCATCCTATCCCTGATATATTATTCAGTTTTTTTTGCAGTATGATTGTTGTTCAGTCTCTAAGTGTTTGGCTTAATGTTTTTTATATTGTTTATGTCCAGTTTTATATCATGATCTGAGAAAATGGATTATAATATCTCAATGTTTTTAATTTATTAAAGCCTGATCTTTGGCCCAACATGTAGTCTAGTCTTGAATATGTACCATGTGAATTGGAACAGAATGTATACAGTTGCATGGTCAAGTGCAGTGCCTGTATATATCTGGAAGATCAACTTAATTGATTGTGTTGTTTAGTTCTTACTTATTGAGTTATTCTCCTGAGGACTTATCTTTCCTTGAAAGTCATATCTTAAAGTCTTTTCATATTATTGCCGAATTGTTTATTTCACTTTTCAACTCTGTGATTGTGTGGTTGATGTAGTTCAAGGGTCTTTCACTAAGGGCGTATCTGTTTATTATGATTATGTCTTGTTGCTCTATTATTCTTTCAATCATTATGTAGTGTCTGTTCTCATTTCTCATTATGTTACTTTCATTGAAGTCTATGATTTCAGAAATTCGCATTGCCACTTCTGCTCTTTGATGGTTACCATTGGCTTAGTACATATTTCTCCATCTTTGACTTTCAGTCCACTTTTTTGTCTTTGAGTTTAAGGTGTGTCCCTTGTAGGCAGTACATAGCTTGACCTTGTTTTCTAATCCAGTCAGCCACTTTGTCTCCTGATTTGTGCCTTCAATCCATTAGCATCCACTGTCATTTTTTGATATATGTGAGTTTCTTCCTGTCACTAGGCCGAGTTTGTGTTTATTTTCTTGTTTTATTCTTTATGTGTATGTATGTGTGTGGGTGTGTGTCTTTATTGATGCCTTTGTTTCTCTGTTAGTCCTGTGTGATTTTGAGTGCTGCTTTCATTGTATTGGTTTTTTGATGGTGTTGCCCTGTATGATGCTCTTGGGTTTGTCTGCTGTTATTGCTTATTGTCTGTGCATAGTGATCCTGTTAGTATTTTTTTCTAATGAAGGACATATTTTTACAAATTCCTTCAGTTTTTCTTTGTCTGGAGTACCTTTATTTCTCCCTTGAATCTAATGGAATATTTTTCTAGACATAGGGTTCTTGGTTGGCAGTTTTTTATGTCACTACATTGTCTTCCTAGATTGTTTCCACTGAGAAGTCTGAGCTTATCATTCTTGGTTTTCCTTTGTAGGTGACTTCTTTTATCCTTATTCACTCAGGATTCTCTCCTTTTCTTTTAAATTGGAGAGTTTGACTACACTATACTATGGTGTTTCCTTTGGGGACTCTATCCTGTTTTCAGTTCACTCAGTTTCTTGAGTACGTACTTATTTTCTCTTCCTTTATGGGGTTGAGGAAATTTTCATCCGTGTATGCTCTTACTATTTTCTCATTGGGTTTTATTGTTTGTCTTTTCTTGTTTGGGTATCCAAATGGGACATAAATTGTTTTTCTTGATGGTGTCTCATGTTATTTTCAGATTCCTTCTATTATTTTGTAGGTTGTTCTCTCGTTGGTTACAGTTAGAGTGTTGCTGCCAAACTCATTGATTCTGTTAAGACTTACTCTCTGGAAGTCTTTTACAATGTCATTGTTATGCTATCTTATTACTTATCATCTGGGATGCCTTGTGGGACTCTCGCTTTTCATTTTCAACCACTGTTCTTCTCATGACTCTTCCCCACTTCTCTTGAAAGGAACTAAACTTCATTCTTCTAATTTCTATTGATGATACTTCCAGGGCCTCGTTTAACAGTTTTCCTTTGGGTTTGGGTGATTATTGGTTCATTTTGTTTGTTTTTCTTGATTTTGGGGGGAGTGGGCAGTATGATGTGGTCCATTGCTGTTTCCGTGGCATCGTGGTGCAGCTATCTGTGGTGTTTGGGTTACTGGCTCATGGCAGACTCTGTTTACTGACATGTGAAGGTCTAATATGAACTGATAAACATATGGTAGGGCACTAGATTAAAAAAGAGAGAAATAGGTAAGTAGAGAAAGTAGGGAGGAAGATGTGAGATAATAAAATTAAAGGAATACTATAATAAAGGGCCATTTGAATACATCCAATGATTTTAAAAGAATAGAAGTTTATGTTAAGAGTGATAATAAGAATTAATGTGTATAATGGAAATATATTTCATGAAGAAGGGATAAAACAGAAAGAGACAGTGGGTTGCACAGGGGAAATGTATAAGGAAATAATGAGATAAAAAATAACGAATATATATAAAAAATAAAAAAGAGAAGGAAAGAAAAAAGAAAAGGGGAAGAAGAAAAAGGAAAGGCAAAGAGAAAAATAAGAATGAAAAAGTGAATGTGCAGGGAAGAAGGAAATTCCAAAGAGGAGATCTTCAGTGTAAATGCTGGAGTTCTGTTGCTATGGGCTATGATAGTCTGAACACGGGCAGGTCCATGCACTCAGAAGAACAGAAAAATAAACGTTTTCTTTTGTTTTGTTTTTCAATAGCCCTGGTTCAGATGGGTGTGCCTGCACCTGCAGCTCTATAGGTCTTCCTGCTTTAGCTTTGGAGGCATGTATGTTTACAGGGATGTGTGCTGCAAGGGTAGAGTAAGGAGGTGAGAACTAGGTACAAATAACATATTTAATTAGTAAAAATATACAAATAAACATATTTAAAAGCTATACCTAGGAATAAAATTACTAGCTAGTATGTATGCTATGCATATGTTCAGTTCAGATTTTTGTTTACTAAATATACAGTTGTGTTAGTCTGGGTAAACTAAGGAAAAAAATCCACAAAAACTCATATGTGTAAGACAGAGTTTTATCTAAAGGGTAAGTGTATATTAAGAAAGCATCCCAACCCAGAGCTGTCCAAGCCCACAAGTCCAACATTAGCCCATATGTCCAACACCAATCTACAAAGTCCTCCTCAATTTCACAAAACACACATTTGATGCCAACGGCAGGTGGAAAGCCAAATCAGTGAGTGTGTAATCATCTCAGATCTGGCAGGGGTCTCTACATGGCTGCTCCAGCACCCAGAGCTGCAACGGGGTAGGTCCATGTGGTTTCTCCTCAGGGATGTCTCACAGGAAGTGAGCCTTGCCAGCTGAAGCAGGGAACTGGCTAAGGTAATTGCACCCTGGTCTGACCATCAGAAAGCAAGAGACCTGAGAACTAGAAAGGCGAGGCTCACGAAGCCACTTATCTCTACACCTTCAATTAACCCCACATGTGTTTATCAGCCAGGTTGGCACAATAAACAGTGTAGTGACCTATTATAGCGGTTCAGTTCTGAATGTTTTGATATATTTTTCTCTTTTTTTGATATGTTCTTCAAAAATGTGCCTGAACAGAGACAAAGCATGGTAATACATATGTAATTTTCTGGAACCAGAGGAAGTCAATAAACTTAAAGTTGAGTGTTAAGTGTGAAAAGGGCTGTGTGATTATAAAGATGGTTACTTCTTTCATTTGTTTGAGCTATCACCATATAAAGGACAATGTACTTTTCTTTGTTCTATGATACCCAAAAGGCAAAGGTAGAATGAAAGGCTAAGATTTAAGGCAAAGATATTTTCCTAAGAGTTAGAAAGAACTTGCTAATATTTATTTATATTAGGGAGGATCATTTTTGCCTGAAAGGATTTTGTACTCCCTCCTTAGTAATGATATATATATTCTTAAAATATAACTATTGTTGGGAAGCTACCTTTTGTGTTTACTCCTTTGCATGTAGGTTGAATGAGATGACTCTGAAGAGATTATTTTATCTTCATGATTTCAGAAAGCAGTGGTTTGATGATTCTTGACCTTTATTCTTTCTCACTTCATGTTTCAATTTTTTAAAAGTTATTTGGAAGTACTTGCAGGATGGTGACCTTAAAAGATCAGCATTTATAACAGTCCCTTTAAAAATAGTAAAACTATGTACAAAAACAAATGATTAGTTAGCACTTCTCCTGTTAATTACTACATTTTTACTTTGAAGTAAATTATTATTCAGTTTTATTGTGCACCTTCATGTGATCTGATTGGGCTTAATTAGCACCTGGCCAGAACAGAGTGAAGCTCTCTAAAGCAATCACATTGAATTTAATTAGAATCCAAGTGCCAGAATATTGCTTATTGGCAATTTTACATGTGAAATTAATATTCTACTAACTGACATAGCAACATATGTAATACAACTTGAAGCACAATTTTGGATAATCTAACGTTGGCATCTTAAAGGACTTGTTTGTTATGATGTTTCTCCACTTGAATTTTAAGCATTAATCACCAGAATTCATAAAATAAACATGGAACACTAAAGAGGGTACCTCATTTGGTGAAGCTACTTCAAAAGTGGGAAAAGGAAGAAGAATTAGGTCATTTGGCATTCTGCCTATAATTGCATTTCTCACCACTGCCTTAATTAGAGGCATTGTATCATTTCAATTTCTGCACATTCCTTCTCCAACACAAATAATTTATATTACTATGAGCAAATACATTGTCACCTTCTTTAATGATCCTTTAAATGTATTGAATTGATTACACAAATTTGCAATGGCAAATATACAATTTCAAGGCATCTAAACCCATATTTCAATTTTTAAAAGCATGCTCTGAGAATAAATGTTCTTAGAATGTAAGTAGTTGATTCACATAGACTACCCCTCACCAATACCCCCGAACTGCCATTATTCTACCATAAAATGATTTTTAGACAAAAACATTAAAATGATATTTATATGTTATATCGTAGATGCTGTACTAGCCAAACACCAAATATAAATACAGCTAAAATAAAATAAAATCCAATGGGAAAAATAACAACAGACCATAATAGAATCATTGAATTTCATGAAACTTTTCACTAAAGTCAACTGACTGCAAGGTGGCAGTATAATACACTGTATATATGCTGAGAAAACGTTCTAAATACATAAATTACTTTTGCCTTTTACCTTAACATGTTTCTGATATTTTAATTGAAAAAAATACCCAAAAGACGCCTTCAAACTCTTTATTAAAGATAAGCATCTCATGATCCATTTCAAATATGTTCATTTTGAGAAGTCCAAATACAAATTCTTTCAGTAGATTTAAATCCAAATAAATATTAAGAGAGTAATCAAAGACCAGATTATAACCCAATGCTTTTTGTCAACATAAATTAACATTTTAAATTATAGATAAAATCAGTCTATGAATGAACAGAACCTCATTTATTTTCATTTAAAAGGGAGGACCTGAAATTAAGAGGAAAAAAAATATGCTAAGTAGCTGACAAATTAACAGATGGTATGCTAAATTCATTATTGTGCCAAGTGGATTAAAGAGGATCCTTGATGAAAGATCAGCAGTATGAGCAGCAGGGACTTATTTAAATGGTGGTGGTTTGATTACAACCTTTTATTTTTATTTTATTTTTTTTCCTTTCAAGTCTTAGTTTATTGATTTATTTTCCAAAGCCATTTTATTGTGAGCTAATACAGATGTCATATAGTTCCATCAAGCAGATCAATCACATCAAGCAATAATATAAAATTCTACCACAATCAGTTCAAAACGTTCTCTTCCTTCTTGGACTCTTTGATATCAACTCCCCTTTACCCACCTACTCCCGCCCCCCACTGTACTCTGAGAAACCCTTATTCTGCTTGCTGTCTCTGTAGGTTTATCAGTTCTGGGTTTCATATACCAAAAACCAGAAAAAACATATAACCAAAATGCAAGAGGTTATCTAT
>NW_022109768.1:468992-470453 GCF_000313985.2 Echinops telfairi
GTGTCCTTTTCAAGCAATTGGTCTTTCCTGATAATATGTCTAAAGTACACAAGACAGAGTTTCAACATTCTTGTCTCTAAGGATCACTCTGATTCAACTCCTTCCAAGACACATTTGTTTGTTCTTTAGGTATTCCATGATAGTTTCAATATTCTTTGCCAGCACCACAATTCACATGAATTGATTCTTCTTTGCCAGTTCTTATTCAATGCCCAAGTTTCATATGCATATGAGATTATAGAAAATGCCACAGCTTGGATCAAGTGCATCGTAGTCCACAAAATAACTTCTATGCTGTTCTATACCGTAAAGAGGTAACAGAATTACCCAGAGAAACATGTGGCTTGATTTCTTGACTGCTGCTTTTATGAGTATCCATTGTGGATACAAGCAAGACAGTTCTTGACAACTTCTTTTTTTTTCTCCATTTATCATGATGTTACCTCCTGGGCTAGTATTAAGGATATTTGTTTCCCTTTCAATGCATTGTTATGCATTCAGAAGGCTGAAATTACTGATCTTCATCACCATATTTGCATGGTTCAACCCAGTCATTCATCCTGATTATAGGAAAAATAAAGTAGTATTAGGATGGATGACAAGGTAAAACCATGCAACTACTATGTATAGATCATTAACATTCAAACTGGCTAATTTTGCTGTCCCACTTAGTATAAAATAAGTCATTTCAGAAACAAGATGTGGGGGTCTCACCATCATCTAGACAGAAGAGTCAAAATCATATGCATCTGTTGGGCCCAGAGAGCTCTATATGCATTACCTCTTCAATGCAAGAAGTAGAGGGCTGTGAACCAAAGATGTGGCAGAGAAGTGGTAGCAGTGGAGCAGCAGCACTAATGCCATGAGACAAAGCAGCAGGATTCTCAGCTCACAGAGCAAGTAGCTGAGTGTATTCAGGCAGAAAGACCAATTGTGGAGTTGGGTGTCTCCACGCATTTTGTCAAGCAAGTTGCATTTGCTAATTGATGAAATTAGAGCTGAGCACCTCTGGCTGAGACTTACGGTGTGTGATGCTCTTTGAACATTATTGGCAGCACTATAGCTCTCTAACACTAACCCAACTGAACAGGGCAGAGACCAAGTAACCGTATTGCTGGAAGACTGGGGACAAGTCAGAGGTGTGGGCAGAGCTGAGAAGAAGCTCTCTTAACCAGATGAACTGTATTCTTCAGAGTACTTCTTATCTTGAATTATAACCAGTTCACTTCCCAAATAAACCCCATAATTGTACAGCCTGTGAACTCTGTGTGGCCATTACAATGAATTTTTGAACCTAACAGAGAAGCAGAGTAGTAAAGAATTTTGAAGAGTGGAGACATGTCTGATCTCTGCTCTATTGAAATCATTCTTAGACAGGCATTAAAATCAATTCTCCTTCCCTACTGTGAAGTCACTGAAGTGGATACTGCTCCCACTTCCAATACTTTTTGACTAACTGCT
>NW_022109768.1:471625-493261 GCF_000313985.2 Echinops telfairi
TGTATTTGATACCCCAGGTGCTTGAACTTTACTTTATACAGACCTAATTATCGTCTATAAGGATAAAATAATCTGAAAGAAGTTCAAGAAGGAAGTTGAAAAAACTTTGCAGCAGTTAGCCTATTCATAGGTAGAAGATCAAACCATTAAAATAAAAAACTGCCCAAGCATATTATTTACAGCTTTCTTTCAGACTTATTACAAATCAAAGATAGATATTGTGTTCTTGAAATTATAGGTAATTTTATTAGGTTACTCATGATATTGGAGTAAATTATCTAGGCTATATTCTTTAATAACACAGCAAGGTAATGAGTAAATGTTTCTAATCTCTTTTTCAATATATTATTGCCTTTATTTCTTTACACAATAATTTTGGCAATTATGTTAATTTTTATTGATTATTCTAATGAAGAGATTTTCAAACTCTTTTAAAAGCTGTATGCTTTTCTGTCATTTAAAACATTTAAAACACTGCCATCAAATCTATTTCAAGCAAAAGCTTGAGTGGTTCCAACAGCTGATCACATGGATATCAACCCAACACTACCCATTGCACCACTCAGGCTCCTTTTTAAAACTTTACATCTGTATAATTATTAAATTCTATGCAGTTACAAACAGCAGATAGGTAAGGGACCATATTTCCCCCCCAATTTTAGCAGTATATTTTTATTATTATTAGTTGGGATTTAATACATATGAGGACGCACCCCCACAAAAGAAATGGAAAAATAGCTCCACAGGGCAGGGCTTTCCTAGTGCACATTTTCCCTGCTAGTCGAACACCCAGCAACTCTCTCTGAGTTAGTGCACCACTGGTGTGCCTGGGAAGGTTCTCTGTGGTCACAGTGAATTTTTCATAAAAGCTGTTTCACTTGAACCTCTTCTTTTGTGATGGCTGATTTAAGAGAGCAGCATGTGGTGGTGAAATTTTGTTTCCTGCTTGGGAAAAATGCTGCAGAAACTGTTATGATGTTGAACACAGATTACAAGAACAGCACTATAGGAAACTCTCAAGTGTACAAGTGAGTTTCTTATTTCAAAAAAGGTGAAATTCGATTGATGGCAAACTTTGTTCTGGAGGTCTGTCAACCTCCCAAATGGATGAAGACATTGACACAACTTGTGCACTTGTGCTCAAAGAATGACAACGGAGCATTGAAAAGATAGGGAAGCTATCTGGAGCATCTTGGAGATTGGTTCAGCAAATCTTACTGGAAGATTTGGGAAGTAGAAGGGACACTGAGAAATGTTTGCCTCGGGTTCTGACTGACAAGGGAAAAGAGCATTGAATCGAAGCATGCCGAACATTGAATGAACAGCTCCAAAGTGACTTTATTTTGTTGTCAAAACCAGATTTTTCCCCCCAAGGTCATTACTGGTGACAAGACATGGTGCTATTCTTACGAGCCCCCAAACAAACATCATTCAAGCCAGTAGAAGATGCCATCATCCTCTTGCCTCCAAAATGCTCATTACGTGAAATCAAAGATTAAGACAAAGCTCATTTGTGGGTTGTTTTGTTGTTTTTTATGTGAGGGGGACTGTGCATTTGGAGTTCATTCCACCAGGTCAGACTCAAAGTTTCTATTTAGAGGTTCTGTAAAGATTGCATAACAGTGTGTGACAAAAAAGGCCTGCTTTGCGGCAGATGGGAGATTGGTTTTGCCACCATGACACACCAGGACAATGTACCTGCTCACACAGCTATCTCAGTGTGCCAGTTTGGGGCAAAAAACCAGCGCGTCTCTCTTACCCCACCCACCTTACTTACGTGACCTCGCTCCATGTGACTTCTTTTTGTTTCCTCAAATGCAGAGGGACATGAAAGGACAGTGCTTTGATAAAGAGGAAGAGGTGAAGAACAAAATGAGGGAGGCGCTGTCAGCCATCCAAACAGATGATTTTGAAAAATATTTCCAAGAATGAGTCACAGATTTGCCAAATGTATTAAGTGTAGTGGAGAGTATTTTGGTGGTGATAAGGTTGTTTTGTAAAAAAAATTAAATATATAGCTTTGAAAAAAAATGTGTTTTTTTGTAGGGTACCCCCTCATTTATCATATCATTCCATATTTCAGTCACGTCAACTAGAATTGTACAATTGCTTCCATAATTAGTCTCCAAACATACTTTTCCTCCTGGACTCCTTGACATCATCTCTCTTTTACCTCACCTAACCCTATGCTCCCCCAAGCCCCAAAAGCCTTGCTTTCTCTATAGGATCAATATCCCTGAGTTTCATTTACTGAAAAACAGAAAAAACAAGCAACACAACTTCAAGAGGGTGAGCCCCAAAGGCAATGTACCTCTGAGATACACCCTAATATCAATAAGCATAAGCAAAATAAAACAGAATGTCTGTCACAGGATTACCGGAATAATACATATCAATACAACATGTAAGGCATTGATGTAGGTAGACTTTGTTTATATGCCAAGCAACAGTATCCCACTCTTGGTACAGGCGTACCGAGAGCCTGTCTTCTGCTTCCTCAGACACCAGGTACATTCCAGCTTCAGTCCTCAGTTTCCAAGTGTGTCTGGAGTAGAGTCCAGTTCACCCAGTGGAGTTCCCACATGGGGTATCACCGATGCAGCTTTTGGAGCATGCTGTGTGCCCTGAAGATCCAGGTTTCAGTGTTGTGGAGCATAGAATCATACAATTCAGTGGTTTAAATATATTAGAAAGAGTTGTGGAATTATGACCACAATTAAAAAAAATAATTTTATTGGGGCTCATACAATTCTTCTCACAATCCTTACATCCATACATCCATTGTGTCAAGCACATTTGTACATTTGTTGCCATCATCATTCTCAAAGTATGTGCTTTCTACTCGAGCCTTTGGTATAAGCTCCTCATTTTTCCCCCTCCCTCCCCGCTCCTCCTTCCCAACCACAATCAATTTTAGAACATGTTTATCCTCATACTCATTATTATAAAATTAAAAATAGTATTTCATTCTTAAATACTATATTTAAGAATAAAGATAATGATTAAAATTCAATATGACATGCAGGATATAAACCAGTAGTCAGTCAATAAAAATGAGATTTTTATAGCACACCATTGCAAGGGAAATAGTCAAGATACATGAAATGCAAATAACAGAAACAACAAAACATAATATACTTCATTACTGCCATAGGTCATGAATATAAGAAGTGTTTCAAGTTCTGAAGCGATGCTGTTTGTATTGTCCTTTGTTTTTGTAATATTCTCCATTTTTCAACAATAATTTTACAAAGTTAGAGAAAAATAATACATGAAAATGTTTTACGTTTTTCACTTGATAAAACAAGGAAACCAAACATTAATAGAAATTCTCCCTTGGCAAACAATGTGTAGATTAAATCATTACCATCTATGAACAAATATGAAAGGAAATAAATCTAGATGCATGGAACAGATTCTAGTTTTTCTTGTGTTAGGCAAAACTGATGGCTCTTGGATTTAATCATTGATGTACTAATAAAATAAAGCTAATCACTATTCATATCATATGACCAGGTCAGAAGAAAGCACAGATGTTTTCCTAGAGAAGAAATTTAAGAACTATGGGTGCTGATATGAAACAACCTCCATTTCGTGGTTTAAATACTTGAATAGGCAAAATGAGTATATTTAGGTAAACCATACAATAACTAGCTTCGTCAAAAAAACGTATTGTTGATTTTAGTTCTCAAGTGTCATTGCCACGACTACAGCTCCCCTGGAGAATGAATTTAGCTGTTCTGTGAAAAGCAATATTTAGTTTTAAACACGTATTTCAGTGACACTATCGTCCTTGCAGAGCTGCAGCTCAATGATTTATGCATGAGAGGGAAGAAATCGCAATCTCTTCAAGTTTTCAGTCCAAATGAAACAGAATTCTGAAGTCCCTTTGCTTTCCTTTTGAGTGATAACAGGTGTCACATGTATTTTGAGATAATTGCCTCAATTTTCTCATTCCATTTCGCTGAGAATTCACCATTTTCCAAATACTTTTCTCCCAGTTGGCCTCTGGGCATGAGGAAAGGACTGAGATTATGCAAACCCAACACTGTTGCAGATTTCTAAAAGGAAAGGCAAACAGATGAAGAAAGCCAAAAAACAGCTAGGAGAGGCTCTTGGTTTCTATGGGATTACGAGCAACTCCGGAAAAGCCTGTGTCAACACAGCTTTTTAAATGACCAGGAGTGTTGTGAGAGGTTTTGCCAGGAGAGCAAATAAATACAGAAATCCACTTGGAAATCTGAAGCCCGGATGGCCTTTTGGACATTGGTGTGCGAGCAAAACACAATTTCTGATACATCTTCATATTGCCACAGTAATTATACCTTTTAGGTATATTGTCTCGTTTCGTTTCTTTTCCTGCACATGAAACAGGTTTATGTCCCTAGTGTAATGTTTAAACCGTTTTGGAATTGGATCATTTGCTGCCAATGATATAAGGTACAAATATACTTCTAGCTCTACTTTTGTATTACAAAGTTATCTGGGGAGAGATTTGTCTTGCTGATTTTTAATCTGTGCATTCAAGTTTCTTTTGTTAAAGTAAACTGAGTCAGAATATTGTGCGAATGAGGGACCGATCGGCTATCATTCAGATTCCTACTTTAACACAGATCCTTTGTTTAATCAGAGCTTTGGGGGCCTCTAGAGCTTCATCTAGAAAGTAGGGGATACAAATATCTACATTCAGAATTTTCTTCCACTTTTTTAGCTACTCTACAATCAAAAGCAAGTTTCAGATCTCTAACATTCACCTTAATCTTTTCTTTCCTGTTTTTTAATGACCTTTTGCTTACTTCATGAATGATGTTCTTGATGTCATCCCACAGCTCAACAGATGTGTCATTAGTGTTAATAAACCCAATGTAGTCTTGAGATGCTCTTGAAATTCGGGTTAGCTCTCCTCAACGCTGCATTATGACACTTGAGGACTTGCTCTCATTTTCTTCAGTTTCAACTTTAACATATATATGAGCAATTGGTTGTCTGTTCCACTGTCAGCCCCTGGTGTGATTGTAGCTACTGATATTGAACTTCTTCATGATATCTTCCTACAGATATACTCAGTTTGATTTCTGTGTATTTCATCTCGAGAAGTTCGTGTGCATAGCAGCCTTTTGTGTTGTTGAAGAAATATATTTGTTATTAAGAAGTCATAAGTCTTACACATTTCTATCATGTGATCTTGGCTTTGTTTCCATTACCAAGGGTGTGTGCCCCATTAATGTTTCTTCTTCTTTGTTTCCAAGATTCACATTCTAATTGCCAATAATTATAAATGCATCTTGATTATGTTTGATCAATTTCAGATGCAGACACTGGTAAAATTCTATAATTTTTTCCACAGTAGCTTTAGTGGTTGGTTCATACACTTGAATAATATTTGTGTTGTTGAATTTCCTTATATATGGATAGACATGCATCCAATTTAAAAAGTAGCATATGATCAAATAAACGTTATTGAAGGAAGAAGTTTACGTTGAATTGAAAGTATTAGCTAAAAGTCAAGGCTTCAGGAACTGATGAAATAACAATGAACATGTTTCAACCATCATGAAACACTGGAAGCATTCACTTGCCTATGGCAGGAAATGTGGAAGACAGCTACTTGGCCAATAAATCTCAAGAGATTCATATTTGTACCCATCCAAAGAAAGTGACCAAACAGAATGCTCAAAGTATGTAACAATATCATTAGTAGCACATGCAAGTAAAATTTTTCTGAAGATCATCCAACAATAGTTGCAGCAACACATTGACAGGGAGAAGCCAGAGGTTCAGGCAGGATTCAGAAGAGGACATGGAGCAAGGGATATCATTGCTGATGTCAGAGAATACCAGAAATATTTTTATTTGTGTTTTATTTTTAACTTTTAATTAAAAATAGTTTATTGGAATATATTTCGCATATCACAAATATAATCATTCTATTATATTTAGAAGATTTGTGTAACCATCCCCATAATCAATTTCAATACATTTTTATTGACTAGACAAAGGCATTCAATTGTGTGGATCTTAACAATCCATGGAAAACCCTGAGAAGAAAGGGAATTCCAGAATTCCTAATTGTTATCATGTGGAACCTGCTATATGGATCAAGAGACAGTTGTGCAAACAGAACAAAGGAATACTGTGCGATACAATGTAAGGAAGGATATGTCAGGGCTGCCTCCTCTCATGATACCTTTTCAATCTGTATGTTGAGAAAATCATCAGAGAAGCGAGATTATATGACGAAGAAGTCAGCATCAGGATTTGCGGACAGCCTCTCAATAACCCGTGATACACAGATGACAGAATCTTGTTTGCTGAAGGTGAGGAGGGCTTGAACCACTTGCTGATGAAGATCAATGACTGCTTAGTGAAGGCACTATGGATTCCAACTTATTGAAAAGAAGACAAAAATCCTTACCGCTGGACTAATAGATAATAATATCATGATAAATGGAGAAAAGGTGGAAGCTGTCAAGAATGGCATCTTGCTTGGATCCACAATCAGTGCTCATGGAAACAGCAATAAAGAGATCAAATGACACACTGCATTGGAAGAATCTGCTGCACGGTGAGACCTGCTGAAAAGAGAAGTTGTTACTTTGAAGACTGAGGTGCATTTGACACAAGTCATTGTGTTTTCAGTAGCCTCGTATGCATGGGAAACGTCGGACACTTAATAAGGCAGACTGAAGAAAAATTAACGCAGGCAAAGTATGATGTTGGTGACGAATATTGAAAGTACCATGGATTGCCAAAATGTAGCTAGACTGTTTCTTAGAGATGCGGACAGTCAGACTTTGTCGCACGTAGCTTGGACAGATGATCAGGTAAGACCAAGCCCTACAAAGAACGCCACACTGGGTAAAATAGGGGGCAGTGACAAAGAGAAAAGCGCTCAACAAGATGCATTGACACCGTGGCTGCAACAACGGACTCAAAGAAGACTAACTGTGATAACGACACAGGACGGGGTGGTGTTTCATTCATTGGTCCGAACCAGCTCGTGACACTTAATAACAACAGCAACAACAAAAACAAAGCACAGAATGGGTTCTGAGTAACAATTAGACCAGAGAATATACACCAAAGTCCATGTACACAGTAAAATTTCAAACATAGTAAATTGTCATTCCTTTCTCCTCTCTCCTTTCTATTTATAATCTCAGAGGCCAGACCTTTGATACTTCCCGACCATGAAGAAACTCTCACTGCCACGGACTTAATTCTGATTCATTCGGACCCTAGACGACGGGGTAGAACTGCCCCTGTGACTTTCAGAGACTGAAGTCCTTTACAGGAGTAGACATCCTCATCTTTCTCCCACAGAACTGCTGATGGTTTCTAATGACTGACCTTGAGGACAGTAGCCTAAAACCTAACCAATGTCACCACGAAGAACTGTCAAGAGATCAAATGATATATTGCATCAAGCAAATCGGTTGCCCAAGACCTACTTAAAGTGGGAAAGGACAAGCATGTCACTGGGAGGACTACCGTGCAACCGAGCTGAGTCCACCACCTCCGATGGACCTTGAAGCAAGATCATGGAGAAGGGAGAAGAGTTCATTCATTCGAATCGGGTGTGGTGAGGAATCCTGAAGGCACAATGGCCTACCACAGAACAAAGGAAACTGTCCTTCAGGAGTACAATCCGTATGCTCCTTAGAATGGCGGGTGGTGGAACGCCATCGCTTGTACTTTGAACATGTTACTAGGAGAGACCAATCCCCAAGTAAGTTTATCATGCTTGGTCAAGTAGATGGCAGCAACAGCAAGATCTTCAGGGAGATTGATTGACTCAGTGACTAAACAATGGGCTCAAATCTAACAATTGTGGACAGGGTGCAGGGCCAATAGTGCAATGAAAATTGTATTCCCTATTTCTCTTTCATTCTCTCTCTCTGAATTTTTAAGTTTTTTTTTCCCCAATGAAATCTAATTCATATAGAATATGAGTTCGAGTAGACTCTATGCCAGTGATTTTGGCTTTAAAGTTTATATCTATTTCATTTCAACCAAATATTCAGCTTGGAAAAAGCTACAGTCACATGAATGTGTCCACAGACATTCACTTAAGAAAAGTTAAAGACAACTACGAAAAGTTGAATTTCTGAGGAAAACCAGAAGAGTGGGGGCATTTACAAAGTCGTTGTAATATGTTCCACTTATGAAACTATTATCAGATTGTCGTTTTGCTTTATTATATCTCGTCCTTTCCCCATTCTAGACTATAACAAAATAAAAATTTTAAATTCAGTATAGAACGGACTTTGTTTCATGTACTTTGGACATGTTCTCAGGAGAGAATGTTCTCTGAAAAGAACTTCATCGTTGGTGAAGTAGAAGGGCAGGAACTGGAGGCAGACCCTGGACAAGATTAATTGACACCGTGGCTGCCACAGGGGCTCAGACATAGCCATTGTGAAGACCGTGCAAGATCGGGTGGAACCTCGTGCTATTGTACGTACACACCCTTGCTCGGACTTGGACCTGAGCCAACAGCACCTGACGACACGACACGCTTCCGTGAGTCAGAATTGACCTCAGAGATGCTAATAATAAACACATCGGGCGTTCCTTTCAAGGGGAAAAAAATGAAACAGTTATAGAAGAAAAAAATGATAGTTCCTTTTTTTATTCCTGGAGCTTGGGGAATAATAAGTTAGTAAAAATATACTTTTATAAGAAGCACTTAAACTGATTCTCCGTTTTCTCATATGTAAAATGAAAACAATAGAATAAATACAAATAAACAACAAGCAGTTGCCATTGAGGTCACTGTGATTCATGGTGGCCCAAGTCATAGCATTGTGTTAACATTAAACATCATGTATTATGAAAGTATATTGTAAACAATTCCCTATTTATTTATAGCATTTTGTCAGTATTGCTTGTATACTGCCATTCTAAAGCTGATACAACTAGAAAGAAGGAAAAAAAAAGACAACTGAATACGGATTTGTTCCACTTTCACTAGTCAGGAAGCTATATCCCTTTCAGCTGTATGACACAATACATGCTTCTCTTTCATAATCTTATAACTGTCTGTTCTCTATTCTAGGAAAGACATTTGGCACCCTTCCACTGTGTTCTCACTTAATATACAACTATGATAAATATTTTCATTAAGCCACAAGGGCCTTCCTTAGTGTGTAAATGGTAGATCACAAGATGTGGATTCAGAAAGGATGAAAAGATGAACTAGTCCAGATGGCGGAAGACTAGGAAAATGTGATGGTGCAGTGCAGTACATGGCTATGTAGTTACTTTTTTAAAATCATTTTATTGGGGGCTCGTAAAACTCTTATGACAATCCATATATACATCCATAAATGCAAAGGGTATCAATGGAACAGTTAGAAAGACATCACTAGGAAAGTTGGAAAGAAAAAATGAAATTTCTGAGAAGAAATATGGGTAATATCTTGACAGTTCTCTCAACTTTTAATGAATTTTGAAAATTAAAAAAACACTAAAACCTCCATGAGACACTTTTTAATGCAAACAGATTTAATTCACTAGAAGGATATGGTAATAGTAAATGTGTATGAATCTAACAATATAGCTTCAAAATATAAAAAGCAAAGTAGCTATGAGTCAGAATTCACTTGTTGGTAGTTGAGCAAAAAAGGAAAAATGTTTAAATCACAAATGAAATTAAGGTATTTAAAAATATTTTTCAGGAACTTTTAGGAAATTTAGACACAAAAAATTAAACTATTTGGAAGTTCAGCTAGCAAATATAATCTTACTTAAATACATAAATTGTTGCCAAATATATATTATTTTCAAGTTCATATGTAACAGATTTCAAAATTCACCACAAATTCAAAATTGAGTAAATTTCAAAGTTTCAAGATTATACAGAATAGAATATATTTGCAATAAGTATGACTAAGGACTTGTGTCTAAAGTGCATAATCAAGTCATACAAAGGAGGAAAAAGCAGACAAAAAAGTGCACAAATTACTTGAACAGGCATGTCACAAATAAATGTGTACATTTTTATGTTTATAGCTTATTGTTGTAGCAATTTATTTTAGAAGAATTAATACCAGACTATTCACAAGTAGGTGGAGATTAAAGATGCCCCAAATGTCAAACTTCAAAGATGTTATACGGCTTCATTTCCCCTGATGTCAACCATCACTCCTCCCATAGTATATTGCCTCACATTTCTGGGTTTTGCAATTTGCTGCAATATCTCACAGAACTCATGAAGGCTGAGGAAGCTGGTAAGATAGATGGCAACTCAAGCCGCCAAACTGAAGGTCGGTCAGAGGCAAGCAAAATGCAGGGTCCAAAACGCAAATTATATATTTCTGCTTCTGCCAACCTCAGTCAGGAAGTGGAGGCACTAAAAGGAAAGGTTTGGTGGAGATGTGGGTTTTTTTTGCCTTGCTGAAGACCAAACCACCAAGGAGACAAAGGAATGGCTGAAATCTCTCCCGCTAGTAAAGTGGAGATTCAGAATGTTCAGAATATATTCTAAGTTGATCCTGTTAGTTAGCATAACAGAGAACTACCTCCAAAAGGGGATTATGACCACAGGCATACACCCCAGAATTCATAACACATCACAACAGGAATTATGGCTAGAATGGCCATAGTTAAGTTACTAAGGATATCTAACCAAACCACCAGGAGTCCGTGTGTTAATCCTATATTAATTGACCACTTTACACTGAGAAGTATGACATGAGAAAATAAGACAACCCATAGATTTGTTTTTGTTTTTGATTGTTGACACTCAGTCTTTCCTTACTCAGTAGAGATAAAGGAAGAATTGGTAGAATATGCATGTGTTAAGAAATGAAATAAAACCTTTGTTTTCTGCATTATTTTCACAGCACTGAGAAAGATGAAGTACACATCTACACATGCATTGAAAAACACAAATTGCATGATTTCTATAAATCCTTATACAAATTAAACACTAATATTCACATTTAAAATTGACATTTCACAATATAAATATGAAGTGCAAAATTCTTGCTAACAGTTTATTCTTTTTTTTTTTCCTTCTTAACTTCTCATTTTCACTGATTTGATGCCCAGTCATAGAAACCCAAGAGGATAAGGTAGAATTGCACTCATGAGTTTATTGCAAATAAAACAAAACTAACAAGAAAGATATTGTGGAAGATACTATTTTTATATTTAAATACCTTTAAAAGTGCCTTTTCCCTTGCATTTGGAACAAAGGATCCTGCACACTACTCTTACACTGGGTTCTGCAAAATTACTTGGATGAGTGTATATCCTTCTCCATGCTAGCATAGGATTCTTTTACTCAAGGATGAATTATTTCCAAAACCCAAACATCAGGTAGATAAATATTCATGTTCCAAACTAATTATCTAGCTCACAGAATAAAGAATGCCTGTTTCTAATCCATACAAATTCTGAACACGTAGTAGTTCTCAGCTCTTGCTATGTGTTCCCTGCCTTGTCCCTGGGGAAAATGTTGCTTAAAAACTCATGGGTGCATACAGTCTAGGGTCTGGGGGATTTTGTTTTCTTTGCTTCAGTGTCAGTTAGGTTATTTTTTTGTCCTGATTTTACTTTGTCCCATATTTACATGATATTAAAATTGTACATTAGGTGGGTGTTTACATTTCAGATAATTAACTTTTCATTTAACATGCCTCAAACTCCCCAATAGTGTATCCGTCACTCATTCCCTGATTTTGCTTCTCTCTCTTGTGGAATACTATCCTCCATTTCATCCAAGTTATCACCTGAAATGAGAAGGCATTTCACTAACTTCGTGGGTTCATACTGTGAAAAATCTTTGTCAATTTTTTAAATCACGGAATTCAATTTTTGTTTCTTCTAAATTTGAAAAACACGAACTCACTTCCACCCTATTTTCCCCTTCCCTAAACAAAAAACCCCACACTTTTATACCCGTATGTTGGCAGTCAGGAGTTCTGACATGATGGCGCCAACGTAGGACTGCCCCATGAAGAGCTTGCTGTGTGATCCCCAGATTTACTGGTAGAGGCCAAGTCAGGGCACTGGGATGTGAAACCAGTGAGTCTAGAACCCACAGCACAACGGACTCCAGAAGGCTGTTAAATTTGTTCCACTTTCCTTTGAGAAAGGAAACGCAAACCCCGCTATCCCAGCAGAGGGAAACAGAACCTGACATGTCCAGGTTTCTAGGGGGCTTTCCCATTGCTGGTTGGGTAGCCTGCGGAACCAGGACTTAGGCAGATCTCGCTCTGGTCAGAAGTCCCCTCTTCCCTGGGCATGCACAACAAGAGCACATTCCAACCTAGGACCAGGCATCAGGAGTGGACAGTTCTGAGATGTGCAAGAATCCACTGTTAGAAACACAATAAGCTGAGGAATGCACTCTCCCTACGTAAAATACAGAGTTGACAGTAGACGCTGGTAGATTCAACATATCCCTCGCTTACCCCAAACACCGTAACTTTTGGAACTGTTCCATCCGCCTCAGTAACACACACTTTCCTTTAACTTACCAAGTAAAATTGCATCTCCCAGAACTCTTTTCTCCAACTCATTAAAAATGACTCTTCTTAAAGGGAAAGCATCCAAAGATTAAGAGCACTATTTAAAACCTACTCCCTAGTGCTTATAACCAATACACCATACTCACCCAACTAACACTCCCTCCTCATCTACACATAATATGTTTTCTAGCATCTATATGATTCTCCCCTAACCTAAAGAACCAGGTCCTCCCCCACTACACATCCCAGAATACTGTGTTCCACCTTCAGCTCAACCAAGATGCAACTCAAACAACGGCCAACACTGATTGCTCTCAAAAAAATTCTAGAGAAACAAACGTCAGTTACTGAAGATGACAGAAACCCAATGGTTTACACAGAAGACATAGCACTTACCTACCAGAGAAAGAATGTATAAGAATGCTATTTAGAGGGGTACAAGAAATTAGAGGATCAATCCTGAAAACTGATGAAAAAAAATAGAGATATTAGAATCCTCACACCAAAGGGAAATCGAGGCACTAAGGACTGATGCAGCAGAAATGAAGACAAAGGTGAGTGATCTCAGCAATAAAATGGAGGAAGTGGAAAACAAAATTGATGATCTTGAAAATAACCAAGAAGAATTCAGACAATGAGAGAAACACTCAAACAAGAAAGCAAAAGACTGAAGAAAGCCTGAGGATGATGTGGGATTCTATGAAGTGAAACAATATTCAAACTATTGTCATCGCTGAGTAGAAGTAAATAAATAAGCTTACAGTTAAAAGAGTAAGGAAATTCTCATGGGGGGAGGGGAGGATTTCCCTTATATCACAAAGGAGGAGATAATCGTCATTCAGCAAGCAGAGAGAACACCAATTAGATTAAACACTCCTCAAAACACATTAGACTTATAGTAGTCAATTTATTCAAGTTCAGGGAAAAGGAGAGAATCATGAAGGCAGCTAGAGAGAAAGGAATCAGTTACATATAATGGTAAACAGATAAGAATAAAATCAGAGCTCCTTCCAGAGACCTAAAGGAAAGAAGAAATTGGAGTAACGTAATCTGAAAGTTGAAAGACAGCAACTGCAATCCAAGAAATCTTTAACCAGCAAAGGTTTCCATCAAATTAGAGTGAGAAAGTAAAGTTCAAAAGAGGAAACTTTAGAGAATTTATAAAAACAAAACCAGGAATACAAAAAATACTTTCCCATTCTTTATTAGCAGAAAACTGACAACTGCAGCACACAAACACACCACCACAGGGTGTAACATTACTCAGAAACCAACCTATTGAAAATAGTACCCAGAACATTACAGAAACATGGAGAAATGAAGACAACAATAAATTCCTCACACACACACACACACACACACACACACACAGGCGCACACAGTCCACCCTATAAAAGGCCAAGAAAGGAAAATATCAAACACAAATAGTACCAGATGACAGAAACAAATATACATTTAAATTTAATTAAACTGAACTGAGTTTAATTAATTACTGTTTAATCATGACTATTAAAAGACGGAGACTAGCAAACTGAATTAGACAACAAAATCCATCAATCTGCTGCCTCCAGGAGTTACATTTCAAACTCACAGACAAAAATAAACTGAGACGCAAAGAATGGCAAACAATTTACCAAGCTAATGGCAATCAATACCCAAGCAGGGGTGGCGGTATTAATCTCTGACAAAATAGGCCTCAAGGTATATGACATTACGAGAGATAAGAATGCTCACGTGCTCAATATACCCAGAATCCATTAACTACACATATATGTCTCAAATGAAAGCCCCTTGAAACTTGTCAACTAAATCCTCAAAGATATGAAAAGAGAAGTCACCGGATCAACGATGATATTAGGTATTTTCAATACAATGCTCTCAAAGAAAGAAAAATCAACAGGTAAGAAACTCAATAAAGAAACTGAAGAGCTGAACAAAACAACCAAACAACTCGACCTATTAAACATTTTTACAGTTTTCCAACCAACAGCAAAAAAACACACATTTTCCTTCAATCTACATGGCTCATATTTTTAAAAAGACCACATTTGGGACACAAGGCAAGCTTGAGAAAATTCAAACATGTAGAGGGTATTCAAATCACCTTCTCAGACCACAGCACCATAAAGCTGGGAATCAACGATAGAAAGAACAAAAACTCAAAGCCAAACAAATGGAGTCTCAATAACATACTTCTCAAAAAAAAAAAATGAGCAATAGACAAAATTAGAGAGGAAATTAGGAAGTTCTAAGACACCAAAGAGAATGACAAGACAATATACTAAAACCAATGGGACACAGCAAAGGAAATGATCAGAGGTCACTTGGTGGCAACAAATACACACATGAAAAAAGAGGAGAGGGTTATGGTCAGCATCTTACCTCAGCACCTTCAGCAGCTAGAACAGAGTGCACACCGTCATCCTTCCAAAAGTAAAAGAAAAGAAATCATAAAAATTAGAGTGGAGATAAATGAACTGAAGACAACAAAACAGAAGAACAATGGAAAAAATCAACAGAGCAAAAGTTGGCCCTTTGAAAGGATCAATAAAATCTGCAAACCACTAGCAAAATTTACAAAGGAAAGAAGGAGCAGATGCCAATATCTGGAATTAGGAATGAAACAGGGGAAGTCACAATAGACCCTAATGAAATAAAAAGATTAATAATGCAGTACTACGAAAGACTGTATTGTAACAAATTCAATAATTTAGAGGACATGGAAAAATACCTGGAAAAATCACTCTCTCCTCAAATTAATGCAAGTATGGACATTAAGAACCTAAACAGACCAGTAACAATAGAAAACATAGACAAGGTCATCAAGAAACACCCGACACCCATTCCTAATAAAGACTTTCAAGAAGATAAGATTAGAGGGAAACTCCTCAATGCATTAAAAGCCATAAATAACAAACCAATTTCCAATATAACACTCAATGGAGAAAAGCTGAAAACATTTTCACTAAAAGGCAACTCAACAAGGATGTCCGTAATCCCCAATTCTATTCAACATGGTGCTGGAAGTCAGTACCATAAGATAACGGCAAGATGTCAAGGGTACATGGTGGAGTAAAGAAGAAGTGAAACACTCACTATTTGCAGACAATGTGATTTTATATATTCAGAATCTTAAGGAGTCCACAATAGGATTGCTGTAAACAATAGAGGAGTTTAGTAGAGTAGCAGGATACAAGATTAACAAGCTGAAAATAATTGGATTTCTAAATACCAATGATGGGAATACTGAAAAAGATATCACAGAATCAGTTCCAGTCACAATAGCCATGCAAAAGCTGAAATACCTAGGAATAAACCTGACCAAAAGAAAACAAAAGACTTGTACGAAGAAAATTATAGAACTCTGTAAGAAACCAAAAGTGATCTACATAAATGAAAGAATATTCGGTTTTGTGAATCAGAAGACTCAACGTTGTAAAAATGTCAATACTACATCGAGCAATCTACAAATTCTATGCAATCCCAATCTAAATTCCAGCATCATTCTCCAAAGGGATGGCAAAACTGACTATGAACTATATGGAAAGGGAAGAAGCCCAAGATAGGCAAAGAACTCCTCAAGAGGAACAAAGTAGATGGTCTTGCACTACATGACCTCAAAAAACCAAACCAAAACAAAAAACAACAGTCACAATTGTCAAAACAGCCTGGTTCTGATACAACGATAGATACTCAGATGAATGGAACAGGACAGAAACCGCAGAAATAAAAACAACAGCATACAGACCATTTATTTTTGACAAAGACCCCCAAAAATTAAATGGGAAGCAGATGTGATCTTCAATAAATGGTGTTGCAAAAGCTGGATATCAACATACAGAAGAATGACAAGACCCATATCTCACTCCATGCACAAAAACAAGCTCGAGGTGGATCAAAGACCTAAATGTAAAAACCAAGACTATCAGCATCATCAATGAGAAAATCTGGGACAAAGCTAGGAGCCTTAATGTAGGGAATACCTCAGCTATTAGAAATGACAGAGGCAGCACACTCTGTGGAAGATAAAATAAATGAATTGGACCTATTAAAAATAAAACACTGTGTACATTGAGAGACTTAATTAAAAGAGTGAAAAGTGAGCCCACAGACTGGGAAAAATATTTAGTAATGAAATAACATACCATGGATTAATTACAAAAATCTATAGAATTTTACAAGCTTATAACAAGAAAAACTAATAGCCCTCTGAGAAGGTGGACAAAAGACCTGAAAGGATGATTCACAAAGGATAACACTAAATGCCTAATTAATATATGAGAAAATTATCTTGGTCATTAGCCATTCAGGAAATGCAAGACAAAACAAAAATGTGATGCCACCTAACACCCATAACGGTAGCCCAATTAAAAAAACAACAAACAGAACAACAACAGTGGGTGTGGTGAGATAGGAACTTTTATCCACTACTGGTGGTCTTGTAAATACATACAGCTACTGTGGAAGGTGGTATGGTGTTACCTAAAACAGATGGCAATTGAACTACCGTATCATCCAGCAATACAATTACTGGGCATATACCCAAAGAAATAAGAAACAGATCACAAACATGTTTACTCCATTTTCATTGCAGCACAGTTCACCAAAAGCTGGGGATAGCCTAAATTCCCATCACTTGAAGAGTGGATAAAAAAACAACAACTCTGAAACATACACACAATGGAATACTAGGCATTCCTTAAAAAAACAGCAATGAAACCATGAAACACCTCAAGATGTGGAGGGATCTGGAAGACATTATGTTGAGTGAAGATAGAGAAGCACAAAAGGACAAACATTGTAAGTGTCCACTGAAGTAGGATCAAGCAGTAGAAAGGGCACACGATCATGCTTGCAGGCCATCCAGGCTTCTGGTGGGGGACCAGACAGCCTGGGAAAGAGCCAGACCAGTGTCCATGAACCACACATCACCTAGTCTAGGTGAGTATAATGTATGTCAGTGGCCTTAGGGTACCTCAGGACAGCTGGGATCAAATGGATGGGGGGAAGACGATGCTGTCTGCTGAGTGGCAGCCATGTAGATATGCGGTGAGGGAGGTGGCCCTGTCAGAGGGATGAGGTTTACTGATGGGAGGGGCAGCACAGGAGAGAGGAGAGGGGATGGTAAAGTTTGGGGCCACATAGGTATTCTTTCCTGGAGACTTTCTCTGCTTCATCTTCCTGCTGACAAGACACATGGAGCTACACTAGAGTCCTGGAGCTGTAGTAGCCACGTGAAACCCTTGCCAGAGCTGAGATGCTTCCACTGCCACTAGATCCACAAGTCTTCCCACCCACTGGCCTGTGATCTTCCTGCATTCAGTGTCATTGCACGTGTTGTGTGAATCTGAAGAGGAATTTATAGTTTGGTATCAGACATAGGGGCTAATATCGGATTTATGGACTTGATCTGGACTGGGATGGAATGTTCTCTTCCTATACAATTATTCTTTGATATAAAACTCTCTCTTACACACATTTGAGTGTCTCTGAATTTGTTTCTCTAGTCAACCTGGAAAATCACATTACGGTTATTTGTTAAACTGAGGGGAGGGAGAGCTGATATCAAGAAGTCCAGGAAGAAAAAATATGTTTGGAGACTGATTATGGTTCAATTGCACAATTTTGTTTGACGTGATTGAACTATGAAATGTTATGACATATGTAATAACTCTGAAGTTACAGCAAATTAAAAAATACTGGCATGTGGTAAAGAATTTACATGGTGCTTGCTTATCAGATAAAATAGCATCTGGAGCCTTAAAGGCTTGTCTCTAATCACATAGAAGAAATTGACATAATCCAAAATCGAAGGAGGGATCAGTAGCAGAGCCTGAACTGTGAGAATCTGGTCTGCAGAGGTGATGGATGGATGACAGTGGGAGCCCTAGATTCATTTGTGGAACTACCTAGGTGTGGTAGATATATAATCATTTGTCAATTTGAGGATTAAGAGTATAGGGGTGGAGTCTAGCTTGTCAATCTGATCATAGCCAATGAGGCCTCTGGGTGGACATGGCCTTCTGTGACTTCTGGGAAATCTGGTACTTCCTCCTTGGAGATGGGAGACACTTCTCTCTCTGTCACACCCTGGGAGACATAGCTGCTTACAAGACACATGGTCCCACCCTGATGCAGCCCTGGGTGCTGGAAAAACCATGCAGAGACCCCTGCCAGCACTGAGATGTTTCCAATGCCAATGGATCCAAAGACTTTCTAACCACTGGCCTGTGATCTTCTACGTTCGGAATCATTGCATGTGTTTCGTGAGTCTGAAGAGGACTTTATAGATTGGTATCGGACATATGGGCTAATATTGGACTTATGGACTTGATCTGGACTGGGCTGGGATGTTTTCTCAATGTCCAATTGCTCTTGTATATAAATCTCTTTCTTATACACATATGTGTGTGTGTCCATGGATTTGTTTCTCTAGTCTACTAAGACTAACACACTAAGATATATGCCCCCTATCTAAAATTGAGAGAAGGGAAGAAACTGGTCACTAAACAGAGTGATGGGAGAGAGGCCTATAGAGGATCAAAGGGTTAAATCTGACCTGAACAGTTAAAACTTTATCAGTAGACCCCCCGTTGATGTAGGCTGGACCTGATTTGGTTTCCAAAATTTTCTGTATTTTCGGTTTGTATTGTGTTCCTTGGTGGTTTTTGTTTGTTCGTATTTGAGTGTATCTCACAGGTGTTATATCAATGGAGGTCACCCTCTTGATACTGTGTTATATGCTTGTCCATTTTTTGGTATCTGAAGTCCAGCATTGATGAACCTCTAGGGACAGCAAGCAAAATAAGGGATTTGAGGGGAGGAGGGTACAGGCGTGGTGGTGGGGTAAAAGGAAGACGATGTCAAGGACTCCATGTGCAAAAGGTATGTTTGGAAACTGATTATGGTAGCAATTATACATTCAACTTATTGTGATTGAAATATGGAAGGCTATGATATATGAATTAAATCCTAACTTAAAAAAATTGAAAACAAATATGAAAACCTGTGAAGTTTTCTCAAGGGAAAAACAAAACAAAAACTATCATGTTATAAAATCTGATCTTCTGTTCAGAGGATTTGTGTAAACTTCTGCTCTTAAATTTATTATCCTGCCTCGTTTGCGTATTGGCATATACTAAGAATAAACCTATAATTAAAACTTTTTAAATGTTGGCAGTATTTAATATTTTATAAGTTTTCATAATTATAATGTATAATTTAATATTAGGGCTTTGCTTCTTGTTTTCTTTTTTCAGATAATTTTAAAAGTAAAACAAACAAACACATAATAAACTAAATTATATTTGCATTCTGAATTCACGATACTTTCCTTTCTACCTCATTCCACTTAGAAATGATCTTCAAATTTTATTTTATTTTTCTTGATTCTTCATCTAAATGGATAATTCCAGGTATCACTCTCTATTGTATTACACAGCTCTAGTGGGAAAAATGAATTTGCATTATTACGTGTTGTATATCCTGCATGTAAATGAGATTATTATTATAACACTATATAGCTAGAAAAATTAAATACACATATGTTAAGATTTCACTTGGCTCTGATTAAACAATATAGTAACTTGCAGTAGAACAAGGAGCCCAGGTTGCATCGTGGTTACAAGTTGGGCCGCTGACTGCAAGTCAGCAATTCACAACGTCTAGCCACTCCCCACACAGAAAGACAAGACTTTCTACATCCTTCAAGAATTAACAGCCCCAGAAGCCTCAGGGGTAGTTCTACTCTGTCCTACAAGCTTGTCATGAACCAGAATCGATGTGAAGCAATGCTTTAGGATTTTTGTTCATTTGTTTGCCTTTAACAGCAGAATAAACGTTCTTTGGGGTAGTATTTTCATGATCAATAAGCTCAAAGTTATAAGATTTATGCCTTCAGGTCAGTGTCACAACGTAGCTGGGATTCCTTGGTCCTGTCATAGATGAGTCTAGAGAGCTTTCAATGCTCCAACCATCATCGGATATTGTGCAGTCACGCATTTTGCCTCTGTATACAAAACTAAGTTTTTAAAGAAAAATAAGTTAATATTATGTGAAATCAATAATGGTATCTGATCTACTATCATGCCTGCTATTTTTAGAAACTTTTCCTTTTTATCATTATATGCCAATGAATGCACATTTTACTTTTGGTGTCCCTATCACATGTGGCTAATGGATTGTTGGTACCTTAAAATTATAAAGTGCCAAAATAATGTACTGAAAATAGACTCCCTGTTGAGAAGATGAAAGTCAATAAAATTTATTGAAATTAAAGAAGCAGAATATTTTCAATTGACTCTTGATAATGCAAAATTTTAAATGTATACTTTTTGTTCACTTGAACACAAAATCTCATGTGATTTTAGCAACTGGTAATAGAAATTAGAGTTAGAAAGATATTTGAGCAACAATTTGTAAAAATGGTTCATGAAAAAAGGGCAAATTGTCCTTCCAACATCATATTTTTTTAAACGGTCAAGCTGGGAAGGAATTACTTTAATTGATACAGCCCTGAAATAAGAAGTGATTATAACATTCATTGACATGTTTATTTTCCCCTTACTTTTTGGAAATATTAAGGTAAAACCTATGTCACTAGAAATATGCAGAAGCCATTTTGGGACTATCAGTAGTTAATTACAACAATCAATAAAAAGATTGAAGGTACATTAATCTAAAATTGTGACTGCATACTAATCATAGAAACTATAAATTTTAAAATAAATTACAAAGAAAGAAATAGGACTTAATACAGTCTCACAAGAAGCTACAAGGTAATCTAGTGCTAATTATCTCAGAAAGGTCCTTTCCAGTCAATTAAGCTCTGGTCTGTGTGATTATAATTCTATAAGCAAAGAAAACTAAATGAATACATAGTGGCTTAAAGGCAAATTGAAAAGTTTGTGTATTGCACTTTTTGGTGCTTTCCACTTATAAAAATATTAAACCAATTAAAGATACAAAAAATGTATTATGGAATAGCATAAAATGAAAAACTATTTTCCTCACTTTCATTGTTACTTGCTCTTCAGAAGCAACTGTTTTAAATAGTGCCTTCCTCTGATGGCTTCTTCTTTTTTTTTTAATCCTTTTATTAGGGGCTCATACAACTCATCACAATCCATACATACATCAATTGTGTAAAGCACATTTG
>NW_022109768.1:493567-497083 GCF_000313985.2 Echinops telfairi
CACCACTGGTCCTGAAGGGATCATCTGCCCTGGATTCCCTGTGTTTCCAGTTCCTATCTTTACCAGTGTACATCCTCTGGTCTAGCCAGATTTGTAAGGTAGAATTGGGATCATGATAGTGGGGTGTGTGTGGGCATGGAGGAAGCATTAAAGAACTAGAGGAAAGTTGTATTTTTCATCGTTGCTACATTGCACCCTGACTGGCTCATCTCCTCCCCAGGACCCCTCTGCAAGGGGATCTCCAGTGGCCTACAGATGGGCTTTGGGTCTCCCCCCCTCATTCACTACGGTAAGATTTTTTGTTCTGATGATATCCTCAATAAGTCATTTTTGACTCTTGTTCTTAGCTACCTGTTTCAGAAAATATCATTGTCTTCCATCTCTGTACATCTTGACAAATCATCTCACTTTTTATTTTCTTCCATTTGGAAGTGAGAAATTTCCTTCTTTTCTCTTTTAAGTATTGAAAATCATAATTTTGTTTATATAGTTTTCTCTATCTAACAAAATAATTTTATTAGTCTGTGATCCTTTGCTAAATTGTGCCATATAGTTGATTTTGACTCATTGAGACCCTATGGGATAGATTTGAGCTTCCCCAAAGGGTGTCCTAGGCTGTAACATAATGTGAGCGGATGGTCATGCCTATCACCTCTTAATGCTCCATGGCAGAAGATAAAAAAATTACAGCAATTATATTGTCTCCCATATCTCCACTTCAATTTCATTTGCCATTTATTGGTAGGTGTAGTTTTCCAGTTAGTTTATTAATAGTAGAAAACGTCAACTAAAATATCAAGGCAGAAAATATTGATTGATGAATTCAATTTACATTACTGGCTTAGACTTTTCTCTTAGCACAATCCTAGAGCCAGAGAGTGGCTATGTGATTGAAATATGGTGAAAGCAATGTATTTTAGATTTTTTAGAAGAGCTTCTGTAAAGTCTTTTAAATAGATTCACTCAGTTATCATAATACTTAACATTTCTTCCCCTTATGCTTTCTTCTTCAATTTACTTGGAAGATTAATACCTGGAGATATTTGTTAAGGAAAAGTTTGAGCATCAGTACCAATACCAGTGAAATAAGTTGAAAAGTAAACAGGATCCTGCAGGAATCATCGAACAGTTCTGAGGAACTTGAAATTCCTAACTAAGGATTTGATGTTGCAAATGACAATTCATTAAGCAATTATATATAATTGTTAACTTAATTTTAGAAAGAAAAAAAACCTTCCTAATTTGTTCAGACCTTTTTAAATAAGCCAAAATATCTAGTCCTTATTTTAATTCAACATTCAAGTCTTATTACCTCTATACTTAGTTTCATGGTACTATTTGAAAAAGAACTATAAATATCACATGTGGATTAATTTAAAGAATGAAGATTTATTGTTTTATTGAATATTTAATGAATATTTATTGTATTATTATATTGACATATAATTCACATATCATACAATTAACTGGTTCAAGTATATTAAAGAGAGCTGAGTATTCATCACATAATCAATTTTAGAATATTTCCTTCCTTTTTAAAATGTATTAGTTGGGATTCAATACATATACCATATGATTTAATATTTCAGTTATGTCAAGTAGAATTGTACAATTGTTACCACAATCAGTTTCCAAACAATCTTTTTTTACATGAACTCCCTTGACACCATCTCCAATTTACCCCACCACCACCACTGTACACCCTCCCCACAAACCCCTTATTCTACTTGCTGTCCCTATTGGTTCATCAATCCTGGGTTTCAGATACCAAAAGACAGAAAAACATATACACAGCCTCAAGAGGGTGACCTCCATTGACATACATCTCCGAGATACACTCCACTATGAGCAAATAAAAATAGAATAAAACAATACCAAAAAAAAGAACAGAACAAAAATCGTTGGTGGAACTACATCAAAAATAAGCTTCCAGTGGCCTACTTATGGGCTTTGGGTCTCCACTCTGCACTCCCCCCATCATTCACTATGGTAAGATTTTTTGTTCTGATGATGCCTTATACCTGATCCCTTTGACACCTCGTGGTTGCATAGGCTGGTGTGTTTCTTCCATGTGGACTTTGCTGCTTCTGAGCTTGATGGCCGCTTGATCACCTTCAAGCCTTTAAGACCCCAGACGCTATACTTTTTGATAGCCAGGCACCATCAGCTTTCTTTGCCACATTTGCACCCATTTGTCTTCAGTGATCCGTTTGACACCTCGTGATCACACAGGCTGATATGTTGTTCCATGTGGGCTTTGTTGCTTCTGAGCTAAATGGCCGCTTACTACTTTTCAGCAGCTTCTTCCTCCAAAGTGGGGAATCATGTCCTTCTTCATTGTCTGATCTTAGTCTGGAAGCTCAGCTGAAGCCTGTTCACTATGTGTGACTCTGCTGGCATTTGAAACACCAGTGACATAGCTTCCAGCATCACAGCAACACAGAAGCCACCATGGTATGACAAACTGACACATGGAGGCAATCTCAAAGATAGCGGAAAATAATGAAAGCTAGAACAATTTATAAATCATTCAAATGTGAAAATAATTGTAAGATGCTAACTTTTTACTTTAGTATAAGGGCAGTAGAAAGCTTGCTGGCATAGTGTTTGCAGAATGTTCATAGTTCAACATCAGTAACTATTCTGTTGGAGGAAGGCCAGACTTTCTACTCTTGTGAACAGTTACAGTCTGGGACACTCACAGGAACAGTTCTACCTCATCCTCTAGCATCACTATGAATTGCTATTGGTGATGATTTTGCTTTTGTATCTGCAGTAGTCCACTTTCTATCCATTCTGTCTGGGAACAAAACTATTCACATCTTTGATGAATGGACCAAGGGAATGCAACGACCCATTAGTACATATTGGGATTGTGGACTCTCCCTGTAATCCATAGCTTTTTGCAAAGCAGGTGCTCAGAATTGAAGCTGTAATACAGTCTCACTCTCTGAGCTGGAATTTTATTGTTAATGATCTTTTGATGACATCCGCTGGTGAGCTTCTTCGTAGCAGAATTAGCTAACACTTAACTTAAATGGCTATTTGTTTTAAGAAAAATCTTTAAGACCCTGGAAACTATTCTTTTTGATATCCAGGCACCATTTGATTTTTTTTTTGCCAAACTTTGCTATAGCACCCGTATCATCAGTAAATCACATCATGAGGCCAAGCAGAGCCATATCATATGAACCCATTGTTTTAAATTAGGGTTTATGATTAAGAGCTCAAAATCCATTTGTGTATCTTTGTTTTTGTGTGTCCCTGATCCACTTTATAAACAGCATTATCAGTTTCTTGATAAATAATAGAAATAATCTTCATGGGACATTTGGTAATTACATTACTAATAATAATTTAGCCAATGGTATATAATTTATGAATAATTTGGGAAAAGGAAAATAGACAAAATAGGAAAGCCCATTGGACTAAAATACATGGATTGCTGATTTATGCAGATTAAAATTTTAAGTCACTTAACACTGCTTAAGAAAACAATGAGGACACTGGCAACAA
>NW_022109768.1:501249-503111 GCF_000313985.2 Echinops telfairi
TGTAATTTTTGTTTTCTTGACACTGAGTTGCAATCCATGCTGAAGCTTCAGTCTTTAATTTTCACCCAAATGCTTCAAGTCCTCCTTACTTTCCGTTATCTGCACATCATAGATTGTTAATAAGGCTTCCTCAAATCCTGATGCCATGTTCATCCTCATATAGTATAACTTTTCAGATTTTTTTACACAAAAATACCGATTGAGTAGGTAGGGTGAAAGTATACAACTCTCACACATCCTCCCATGTTCTGCTTGAATGACTGATTCTTAGTCCATTTACAGGTTCTTAAGTTGGAATGAGCACATTTCACACAGTTGAATGTCTTACATAGTCAAGAAAACATAAGTAAACATCTTCCTGGTATTCTCTGCCTTCAGCCAACATATATCTGATATCAGAAATGATATCACTTATGCCAGTGGCTCTTAACCTGTGGACCGCAACCCCTTTGGGGGTTGAAAGACCCTTTCACAAGGGTCACCCAATTCATAACAGTAGCAAAATTACAGTTATGAAGTAGCAACAAAAATAAATTTATGTTTGCGGGTGACCATAATATGAGGAACTCTATTAAAGGGTCACGGCATTAGGAAGGTTGAGGACCACTGATGCCATATCCCCTTCTATATCCAACTTTAATTGCTGGCAATAGAGAAATAGGAACATCTAATAATAGAATGGTTCACTCTTGTCACCGACAATAGTCAAGAGTTTAAGTAGTTGAAAGTATGATGCTTTAACATTGGCAGAATTGGGTAGCTACATCCTACAGAGGGATAATAGGAACATTAGCATCATTAGCAGAGTTACAAATTGGAGTTTGAGAACAGACAGCCTCTTTTCAAGGTTATACAGAGACACTTAACTCCAGTAATAGAAGAGCAGAATCAACCGAGGAACACACTCAAGAATTGATCATTAACATCACAGATTTTCAGTGTGAATTTGAATGTTCGGGAAAGACCTATGTGCTATGCTGAGGTAAGAGAAATCTTGCTACACTGAAATATGAGATGGGACTCTAAGTCAATCTTCTGGGAATATTAGTTCTGCAGATCGTGCTGAACCATCATATCTTAATAAAGTGATCTATTCTCTAAAATGGTGATATCGTCCCCTGAAAATAAAGGGGCCCCCACAGGACCTGCCCCATCTCCTCTCAGTGTCAGACCAATCTATAGGGCCAAATACCAGCATTATCTTGTAGAGGACCTACTGGGCATGATGTGGTAATGTGAAATTGTTTGGTGTGATGAGGTGAAGTGAAATTATTTTGTATGACTCTTCATCCACAGTCTTTCTAACCCCCACCCAGTAGTGGGGGGTGGATGGGGGGCATGCATACAAATAAGGTATTGAGGAGCCTAACTCAGGAATATTCCACTTTGTGTTTCCTCTGAGTATAAGAAAGCCATCTTAGAAACAGGAATAATTTCATGGCCATGACGCAAGAAGGGCCACCTGTGGAGTACATACGTGTGAGATTCCTGTCTGAAGCAGCTGAGGCACAGAGGCATCATTGGCGAGAGTGTGAATTGAAGACCATGAGGAAAAATCAGGAACAGCAAAGAGATTGTGAAGCAGAGAGACAGGCTTATCTGCCTGTGGGAAAAGAGGCCAAAGGATTATTTGGCCGAGAGATTGGCAATCAGAAAGAGACATAGCTGTAATGAGGCACTAAGAAAAAGCACAACTGGGAGCAAAAACCTGTATCCTTAATGCTTTCTTGACTTATGGTTATCTGATAATTTCCCCAAATGAACCCAAATTTCTGTGAATAGTGTCTATGAATACTGTGTAGCCATTGCAACAGATTATGAAACCCATCGGAGAAGTAGAGTGCTATGGAAAGAATGGTTGG
>NW_022109768.1:504132-506534 GCF_000313985.2 Echinops telfairi
TGCTCAGTCGGAGGTTAGTGAGAGGCAGCGATAATTCCATTTTATAACAATGCTAAAATGTCTTCAACTCTTTCCTATTACATTGTAGCTAATCCACAACTATGGAATCCTACATAGTATAATCCTTAATAAGCACATGCATTTTTATGGATTATACTATGGAATCCTACATAGTATAATCCTAAATAAGGACATGGTGAAGGATAAGTGAGCATATACCATGATCATGGCATTCTCTAGTTGTGCCACGACTCATATCAACTAAGCATACCATCTCCAGCAATGTGTCTCATGGAGTGATGCATTTTACTGGAGCTATAGCTGATGTATACACTTGAAGACAATTCTCTGTATGCATGGAGTGACATCTTTCCATTTTTTGCATATATATGTATGTATGAAATTGGAGACCTTTCCACCAATGTAAAGAACACAGGTCTGGTGAACTAGAATGAGCAGCAAAAGGGTGCTTTTTCCTAGTATTTCTAATAATACACTGGGAGTTTTTGTGATTCTTATATTCACAGATCTTTGCAGGTGTAAGCAACCTGGTTCCCCAACTGGGGCCAAATATCATCAAAAGACAGAACAAAAATCCCATTTAACTATAGCATATAGCTACTGCTAACATACTTTGGAAGTTTTACATCCAGAAACCAGCAAGTGAATGGAAAAATCATAGTCTTGGCGAGGTTAATTTGATCCTGACCGTCAGAAGGCATTTGGGCTGACTGTACACAAGAGAGAGGAATATGCATGGAAATCATATGTGGTATGCAGTATTCTAAGATGACTCTCATAATTCTTGCCTTTTATCATTTCTCCCTTTGTATGTGAGCAGGACCAATGCATATTATGTGATATCATATATATGGGAACATTGAAGGACTTCCTTAGAGGTAGCTCTACTATGTCAACCATCAATCAATCAAAAATGAGGTGTTCAAGGTAGGCATGACATCTTTAGACTAAAGTTTTCACATAAAATATCCCACTCATCTCAAAGAAGCAGTCATGTTGGGAACTGCTTACAGATAGAGATGACGTCTAGGAACTGAAGATCTGCAGAAATGTCTTGGAGGCTCTTATGACAATACGTTCACTAGGGCGAAGGAGACTCCAATTCCACATCTGCCCAAGGATAACGCTTGTGAGGCAGAGGCCAGAGATACCTCCACCCTCCACTCTTCATTTCCCTATTCTGACACCGACTGTCATTCCACTATACCCTCCTTCTCTGCTGCAGTTGATCATCCATTACAATGACCACACAGAAATCAGAGAGAATACAATACTTCCAATCAGGGGGTTTCTGTAGGAAGTTAACAGGTTACAAGTCAGAATAATAAATGCTAGATGTTTTGTCTGCCGTGTCTTCTCATAGGCAGACTGAGCCCACTGGTCTTGGGCATCAGCCAGCTAGTCCCTTCGCCTCTGCCCTGACTCGCGTGTTACAAAGCTCCTTTAGTGCTGACAAATACCCAAAGGACACCCCGTTCTGCAAGCCAACCTCTTGCCCCAAAGCAATCAGCTCTACTGTTGTGTAGGAAGGGAAGTTGGATGCTCTGTCTCGTGATTCAAGTCCTGTAACCTGTAAAGCCTCTGTTCTCCACACAGGGCTCTCAAACACACTCCATTCATGGCTCTTTCTTGGTGGTTGTGAGCTCTATCTTCCTGCTTCTGAGATGACTCACTGAATACCCAGTGTAATAAAAAAAAAGACCAATCTCCTCATATTTAGTCCCACACACCCTATTCACATGCTCCTGTTTAGTCATTAAGTGAGAGCTAAAAGACAATGGATCGAACTATACCAAATAATCTCGCCTCACCAAAGTTTCGTGCCTGCAACAAAAAGGAACTAAATTCTGGCAACAACTTAAATGAACGTGGTAAAAGCCACTGATCAGAGAATCCAGCCAGGATTTAATATGCTGCATGGAAAACGAATACACCACGCAACACACATGGGAATCTTTTTGTTCTTGCTGGCCCCCTTGCAGCAGAGAATTGACATTTGCAGCAAGCCTTGATGGAGAAGGTGGTGTTCACTAAGAACACAGACTCTCAAGAAAGAAGATAAACGTACCACCAGGATTTACCAAAACAATAGTTAAAGATGAGGGGATTTGGATTGTATGGGGGGTGAGGAAAAAGAAAGCTTACAACTTGCAATTTGAACTCTACTGCTGAGCACTGTAGTTCATCTCACTACTCTTCATAACCCGGCAGTTTCTCTAGACTTTATAATGCTTTAAGATGTGACATAGGTCTTCCAGGGGATAATCTGACCATTCTTTTTGAAAATGTAAACCAGAAGTTCTAAACGGGTAGCTTTCCAGCCACAAAATAATCATTCTGGTATTATTTTTCGAGTTCAAAATATAAGCTATTTTGCCAAT
>NW_022109768.1:507026-511340 GCF_000313985.2 Echinops telfairi
ATTGCTTTAAAATTGACTGATACATTGAAAAGATTCTCCTGGAACTGGAGGTAGAGAATAAAGAGTCTAGTGAATTTGCAATGGCAGTAAGATATTTCTGGTTCCTTTGGTGCTAAATTGTTTATATATAAAAATATAATAGAAAAGCAAATCATTGGGATCTAGGAATCTATAAGCTGGAATATAATGTTTTTAATGTTGAGAGAAGGATGTTTCTAAATCATCAGAATTAAAGGACGCCATTATTTATTAAGCACTGAAACCATGATTTGCCCTGTGAAGAGCTCGCAATCTATGTCTGACTGATTGACCAGATTCAAGTCCTTACTTTTGAAATACAATGCTTTATGCACAGCCCAGAAGACACACATATAGACTCAAATATTTAATGAGATAACCCCCCAAAATAAAATTATTTTTAGGATAATGCATTAACTATGGTAGGAAGAACTTGTTAAAAGTCATTGAAACTATAAAGAGATGTTGAGCTCTAAGACACATATGTATGTATAAAATGAAACGCACATACACATGTCATGCTATGTTCCTTTCAACACATTACTGTGAACATTTCTAAACATGTCCTTTTTGAAGTGTTCATGAGGTCTGGGAAGTTATGGAGGAAGGTTTAGGGTTCTGAGAAGCAGCTAAGCATTTGTTTCCATGTAATCACACGGTTAAGTTAGGAGTATTTGGTTCATTCTCTTCAGACTAGTAGAACAGTGTTTTATTCAGAGCACGTCATCACCTTCTAGAGGAGCACACGCAACTTGTAATATCTTCCTGATAATTTGAAGAGCATTAAAGACACATATGCTGGGAGATATGGAACAATTCACTGGTTTAGTTTAAGAGAATAAGAAAACATCAAGCACAAAGCATCTTTTATTCCTCAAACTAAAAGTGAGTTTATATTTTCCTGTTGGCGAGTCCTTCAATATAGCCAATTATAATGATGTTGTTAGGAGATGAATTATGAGCTCAGACCTGAAGGCATAGCTGTGGGAGATTACTTGGTATAAAATCTCTCATCCAAACATACAAATGTGTGAGGGGAAAATGTGTTCTAAAATCAGAAACTTCACTACAGGTACCTACTATTGGCAATGTCATGTAATAACGTAGTTGGCATTGATCTATGTTTTCCTAAACTCTGTGGCATTCTGCAGGCTTATTAGCAATGTGTACTTTCTAAAATTGCAATGTTGAATGTCTTTCCAAGAGTAAGTGCCTCTCACATGAAAAAAAGAAGCAAACTGAAAAAGTGCCCTTGCTTTTTAACAGCTGTTATAAATGATTCCCAGAGGCTATGGAAACGAAAGTGAGTCCCAGATCAAACTGACCTTCAGGGGCTTGGCGTTTCTCTCCCGACCACCTGTACAATATCAGTGTTAGCAAAGAAACCCTTCAGCATTGGGGGCTTCCTCATTGTAAATCACTGGCACTGCCTGACCTGAGCTCAGATTGCAGTGGGCAACAACTCCTCCCGGGAAAATAGATAATGACAAGCCATCAAAGAATGACAAGTAGTAAAAAAGCACCTCAGAATTAAGGCTTAAACAGATGTAGTGCCAATTCTAAGATATCACAACATTTGATCCTATCTCATTTCAACGTTCATACTTCTTTTGTTAACTATTTTCATAGTTTAGCTTTATTTTTTGTAATATCATGTGGGTCAACTACTAAATTAATATTTTATTCTAATATCATTCTAATTTTTGATGTGATCAGCTAATGGTATGTCCTCACTGTGTATTCCAAAAAACATATAATATCGATTCTATATTTTAGAAATAATTGCCTGAACATTGAAAAATGAGCACTTTGTTGATAAGAAATCGATGATCAATTGTTCATACGAAAGTTAAAGTTGAAGTTGCCGGAAATGAAATTAAATCTAGAAAAGCCAAAATATGACCTTGACTATATCGCCCATGATTTAGAGACCATCTCAAGAAAGATTGGACATTTTGATCCCTAACGATGGAAAATCTGATGAGCTGCCGTGTGACATCAAGAACATCATACCTGAAGAAAAGACAAGAAGTAAAGAGGAAAGATCAGAGTGGACATCAGAAGAAATTCTGAAATCTACTCTTGAATTCAGAGTCGCTAAAGCAATTGGGGAGAAAAAAAGCTGAAGTGAAAGAACTGAATAGACAATTGCCGAGGGCACCTTGAAAAGACCAAGTATTATGTGGAAATGTGCGAAGACCTGGAGTTAGAAAACCAAAAGGGACAACACAGCATACCTCACACTGAACGAACTAAAGAAAAACTTCAAGCTTTCAATTGCCATATCACAGCGTTCTTTGGGCATCCTACTGAATGAGGCGGGGAGCATTTTTAAAAAGATGAAATAAATACTTACCGTCACTGTACTGAAAAAAAATTGTTAACATTCAACCACTTTAAGAAGATAGTAAATGTCCAAAACTGAAGTTTCTGAAGGAAAAGTCTGACCTACGCTGAATACATTGGTAACGACAAGGCTCCTGCAGTTGATGAAGTACCAAGTAAAATGTTTCAAACCGCTAAGCAAGCACTGGAAGCATCCATGCCCAGAAATTTCAAACTGACTGAAAGAGATTCATATTTGTGCTTATTTCAAAGAAAGGAGACCCAACAGTGAGGAAATCATTGAGAAATATCATTAATATGATTCATTTCACACAGAAGTGTAAATTTGTCAACGATAATTTAAAAAGTTATAAAATACATTCATGGGGAGCTGCCAGAAATTGAAGCCAAATTCACACAAGGACATGGCACGAGGGGTATCAATGCTGGCATCAAACGAATTTTGGCTAAGAGTTGAGAACAAGAGAAAGTTGTTTACTTGTGCTTTATTTGATTGTGTGGTTCATAAGAAACTTTGGATAGCATTTAAAAGAATGGAAATTCCTGAACACTTCATTATGTTCATGTAAATCAGTACATACACCCATTGGCAGTTGTTTAACAAAACAAGGGAATACTGCACAATTTAAAATCAGGAAAAGTACACATTAGTGTTACATCCTGTGTTAGTCGTGGTTGACTAGAGAAAAAAATTCATAGGCACTTGTGTATAAGAAAGAGCTTTTTATGAAGAGTAATTGTATATTAAGGAAACATCCCAGCCCAGTCCAGTTCAAGTTCATAAGCCTGATATTATCCCATGTATCCAATACCAGTCTATAAAATCCTCTTCAGACTCATGCAGCTATGCAATGATGCAGAATACAGGAAGATCACAGTCCAGTGGGTGGAAAGTCTCGTGGATCCAGTGGTGGTGGAAGTACCTTAGCACTGGTGTAGGTCTCCAAGTGGCTTCTCCAGATGCAGGGCTCTGGCTCTATCCGTGCAGCTCCATGTGTCTTGTCAACAGAAATGTCTTGCAGGGAGAAAGTATATCTGGCCTCCAGTGAGCTATTTATCATCTTAGCGCCTCCAAATGAGGTCATCAAGTTGCAACTTGATTGACAGGAAGACTCCACCCCGTTGCAATTTGACACAAGATTATGTAACTGCCACCCCTCCTTTCACCATGCCTATTCAGTCTGTACTCAGAGAAAATAATCTGAGAACGAGGACCATATAAAAAACAGAGCATCCAGATTGGAGGAAGGCCCATTAACAATGTGCTATATGTAGATGACAGGAGCCCTGGTGACATAGTGGTTATGAGTTTGGCTGCAAATCCCCAAGGTCTACAGTTCAAAACCATCAGCTGCTCTGAGGGAGAAAGATAGGGCTTTCTACTCCCAGAAAAAAAGATACAGTTTCAGAAACTCACAGAAGACGTTCTACCCTGTCCTATAGGATCACCATGAGTTGGCATCCACTTGACACAACTTTGTTAGCAGAAGTTGAAGAGAACATAAAGCACATGCCAATGAAGATCAAAGATGACAGACTTCAATATTGATTATATCTCAATATAAAGAAAACAAAAATCCTTACCAGTGGACCATTAGACAAGATCATGAAGATCACAATAAATTATAAAACAATATTGTCAAGGATTACATTTTACTTGGATAGAAAATCAATACTCAGTAGTCGAGAAATCAAATGATGTATTACATTGGGCAAATCTGAAAATCTGTAGCACACGATCTATTTACCATGTTAAGGCGCAAAGATTTAACTTTCGAGACTAAGCCATGAATTAGTAAAACCATTCTATTTACAATCATTCCATACACATCGGACAGCTGGAAAGGAATAAGGAAGATGGGAGAAGAATTGCTGTATTTGAACTCCGGTGTTCCCAAAGAATGTTCCACCTAACTGAAAATACAGGGAATCCTGGACGGATGAGCCCTA
>NW_022109768.1:511769-513197 GCF_000313985.2 Echinops telfairi
CACCTATCCTGGGCTACCAGGACAAACGAATCGGTCTTGAAAGTAGTACCGCCAGAGGGTCCTAAGAAGTAAGATTTACAGTCTGGACTTTGTCTCTTGTACGTTGGGCACGATATTAAGAGAAAACAGTCTGGAAAAAGAACCTTGCGATTGGAAAAGCAGAAGGTGAGCAAAAGGCAGAATGACTCTGATGAACTCAATTGACACAGCAGCTGCAAAAAAAAAAAATGGTCTCAGACATGCCAACAAATATAAGTATGTGGCAAGACTGGGTAGCATTTTATTCTGTTATACAAAAATGCCTGTGAAGCAGGGTCAGCTTAGCTGGCACCGAATAGCAGTACAAGTAGTTTATAAGCTTATTTTATGCCTTAAGGTGGTCTATCTTACAGATTGTATTAGATACATGTTCTGCTTAAGATTTCCATAAAGTATTGAAGTGCAACAATGTTACTTTGAAGACTAATGTGTGCTTGACCCAAGCCATGGTATTTTTATTCGCTGTATGTACATGTGAAATTTGGACATTTACTAAGGAATATTAAAGAAGCATCGATGAGTTTGAATTGTAGTGCTGGAGAAGAATGTTGAAATTATCATGGTCAGTTGCCCTGATGAAGGAAATGCAAATGATATGGGTGCTAGAAAAGTTTAGTAAAGAATTAGATAATGCCCAGCTATCAGAAAGAATGGCATCTGGAGTCTTAAAGTCTTGTCCAAACAAGCAGCCATCGATTTGAGATGTCAGCTAAATCCCCATGGAAGAAGCATGCCAACATCTGCGATCTTAGAATTATAAGTTATGTAATCCAAATTCAAAGGAGGGAACAGTACCAGAGTTTAAACTGTGAGTTTATGGTGTGCTGAAGGCTACGGAGGACAGTGGAAGCCAAAATGCACCTGTAGGATCTACACAGGTAACAAAGCTCCAGGGATTTTCCTCTAACCGTAATCAAGGGGTGGGAATAACATGGTTGTCAGACAGAGAGTATTGAAGAGGCGACTACAGTAGATTAAAAATTATAAATATGACTTGAATTGTTAAAACCTTGTCATTTGATCTCCCTTTTGATATACTTTGTATTTTATCTGATTTTTTATATTTTATGTGAGGTTTGGGGTGTTTTTTTTATATTGGTGTTTAGCCTTCTTGACTCTCTGTTCCATATTTTTCTTTTTTTTCAGTATATGAAATCCAGGATGGGTGAATCTATAGAGATAATAACTAGAATAAGGGTTGCTGGCGAGTAAGGCAGGGAGATGGGGGTGGGAGAAGGGTGGGGTGGTCAAAGGAAGTACAAGAAGGAAGAAAATGTTTTGAAATTAATTGTGGTAGCAATTGTACAATACTGCTTGATATGATTGAACTATGAAAAGGTATGATGTCTGGATTAGGTTCAAATAAAGTGGTTTGAAAGAAAGAAAAAG
>NW_022109768.1:513626-514562 GCF_000313985.2 Echinops telfairi
TCCTGGAACTTATTTCTGTAATGGGTTAAATCATCTTTGCCATACTTTTATCTATAATCTGTAAATCATCAGATCCATTAACCTTTGAGGTCCAGTTTAATAGCTGATACTGGAGACAATGATGCCAAGATAGTGATGATGACTGCCAAATGTGTTACCTCTCTAGCGCTACAGGTGAAGATTGCAGATATTAGGATCGTGTAGACTCTATAGTATAATTAGAAAATGTGTCTGTCCTTAGGGCTGGTTATACTGAAGAAACAACACAATTCTAACAGTTCTAACTCTTACAGACTACCTGTAATCTTCAACTTTCCCCTTCGTCTGTCTCTTTCATTTTAGCCTCTATTCTAATAAGTATAAATACAGATGCTAGTGCTTTTCAAACTGTGTAGAACATATTCTATATCAAAATTATGAATTCCTAAATCAATTGTTAGATTCACTGCAGGAAAGAACAACTGAGTTTTCCCACTTTACTCAGTATTTTAGTGATATATTTGTAGTTGTACTATACTTCTGTGTATATTTTGAGATTAGTATTTGAAAAATGTGAAAAATGAAGGCTAGAACTGAGTTAAACTTAGTTATATCTGAAATTTGGATCGCTTTCTAATATTTTCCAATACTGTTATAGAAATTGATGAAAGTGGAAATCAGTCATGTTAATAAGGTTTGGATTAGATGTCTACATATGAAAGTTAATATGGTAAGATTTTTCTATAAAGAATTATTACATAATAATTCTGTATTTATCAAAATATCACATAATATGCGAAAATGATGCAAAGGTTAATAATTATTTTTATTTCCAAAATAACATTTCTTACCTATATGCAATTTTAAAGAAGTAGGAGGCAAAGGGCATACATACAAGCCTAAATGCAGACTTGTACATATGTGAATATATCTAAGATTAAGGGGGGAATGGACCTA
>NW_022109768.1:516510-517981 GCF_000313985.2 Echinops telfairi
ATAATAACTTATAAATTATCAAGGGTTTATGAGGGAGGGGGGTGGAGGAGGGAAGGGAAAAATGAGGATCTGATACTAAGGAAAGAAAATGTTTCAAAAATGATGATGGCAACAAATGTACAAATGGCTTGACACAATGGACGGATGTATGGATTGTGATAAGAGTTGTATGAGCCCCCAATAAAATGATTTAAAAAAAAATTTGTCCTGAAATTATCCATGTAACATTAGTTTAAATTTCACACTAAAATGAATCCAATCATAATTTTGGAATTATAATATTATATTCCAAAATATTTAATTCAAAAATAGTGCTTTCATGCAAATTCTCTATACTATCCATAAATATTTGTCAAACTACGGTTGATTATACTTTTGAACAAAGAAACATATTATATTAATAGAAAATAAAGGAGCTAATGGAATGTTTATTTGGAAAATGACAAAAATCGTATTTATAAAATTTATAAGAAATATAATTGTAAAGCATTAATAGGAATATGATAATAAATGAAATAACATATCCATATTTAATTTAGTTTCTCTACTTGAAACACATTTTAAAATCTGGCCAGTTACAAATATGTATTATCGCCTGTAGAATTATCATTTGATATTCCTTCAAACAATCATACTCTTATGAGTGTATAGTAGGAGAAAAACTGTTATGATACTGTAGTTGGTGAGGAGTGTCAGTCACAAGGCAATTTAGAGGTCTGTATGTGATGAAGTAAAGTTGTATCACTAGAAAATTATAAAATGAAGTAGATTTTTAAATTAACTTTCAGCATTTATATTAATGAAGCTGAATGCTTAAGTCAATCATTAACAGTTACATCAGTGACTGCTTTAATAATATATCTAGTCCTTCTAGAAATCAGAAGAACTTCTAATTTCTAAAAGCTTCATTTCTTCAAGGTTGCTAACAGGCATATACATTTGAGAAGTTTAAAATAAATTACTTTGACGTTACTAAGGTTGTTCTATTTCTTTATTACAAGTAACTAAAATGGAGAAGTTATATATTTTAAATTCTCAGAACTAAAATAATTTTATTGTTATGAATCTGAGTTTGAAACTTTGCTGGCATTAAGTTTGATTGTGTGTGTGTTTGTGTACATGTGCATATAAATATAAAAATAGTGACACGAAAGTCCTTGGACTAAAAGCTTACATCTGTTCATTGATACTAACTGCCCACTTCCAACATTTGTAAAGAGGCAATAATAAATTGTTCTTGGTAAAATTATTCTGAGAATTACAATAGATAAAATAATAGTGGAGTATTTACTTTCATTACAGCTGCTTCTATATTCATTGGTTTAGTAATCATGCTACATATATACATTGAATAATGAACTCTAATTAAATAGACCCAGACACAATTCACAAGCTTTTATCCTCAAACTCCAGAGAGGTGGTTCTCTACCTACGGGTTCTGTCTAGCCCAAGTCACTAGACCCAAAAGGAC
>NW_022109768.1:518391-530585 GCF_000313985.2 Echinops telfairi
GTCTGGATCCTTCATCTGGTTCATCATCAGACTGCGAGTTCTTTGAACTTGAGACAGTAGCCTGCCATATTGCCTCAGATATTGAGAACTGTCATCAGCTTGTTATCATACTTGTCAATTTTGGATTCATTCTTCTGTGTAGCCAGCAGCCAGTCCTCTGACCTGCTGTTTATGGGTTCATGAGCCCCTGAAACTACTTGAATCAGGAGAAGTTCCCAATTTGAGATCTGACTCATGAACTTGGACCTTCCCTACCTCTACAACTGTGTGGGTCATATATTCGATATAAAATTATTTTGTGTATATGTGAAAGGTAGTTAGAATAGGGACAAAGGGGAGTTGTCTTCCCGAATGCCTGCGTTAAATGAAATTGGCTGTCCATGCCACAAAGGGGTTGAAAGCAATAAAGCACACTAATTAGACACTTATGGAAAAATCCTAACTGAGCATGTGTGACTAGGGATGCCTAGGAGCAGGTGAAACTAAACTTGGCCACAACCTAGGCACATGACGTCACACAGGTGTGCCTAAACTCAGCTAATAAGGTGAGCCAATACCCTCAACCATGCCTCCCCAGCCAGTGTGGAGGGGAATCATTAAAAGCCAGTGGCAGGCAGGCCAAGACCTGTCTCTCTCTCCTGGTCAGATGCGAGCTGAAAGCAGAGAGTGAGATTCCTCCTGCCTGCCAGCCCACCTACTCTCTTGGGATTCCCTCTTTTAGGTTCCTGCTCTGGGCTCCACATGTTCGTTCCGTGTTCCTGTTCCAGCATTCCTTCCACGTGTTTTACTACAATCCCCTGAAACAGCCATTTCCACTCATGAACTTTGCCACACCACTCCCCACACCCCTGGAAGGCAGCTTTGCATGCTTCCAGAAATAGCATGTCCTTTTTGAGACTGTAATACCTGAAACTTTCTTTTCCTGCATAAAATTCACTTGAATTACAAAAGTGTTTCTGCCATGTGAATTCTTTCAGCGTTGTAAAGCAAGAAGTGAGGTATACCACGCCACACCAGAAGGGTGGATCATAATTCAAAACAAGCTCGCTTTGCCCTACTTACAGAGCTTGGATATTACCCAGCAAATTCACCAATCTCTCCATATCAGGGCCCAAGCCTTACTCACTTCTTGCAGCCAATTCTTTATTCCCCTTTTTTGTCCCAGTCTGTCTAGGCTGTAAGCTCCTCTTCCGATCTGTAAGGCCGTAAACATTCAAGGAGGTTTTAAGCCCCTGTTGAAAACTCACCAAATGCGGCTTCACCTGCCGTGTTAGGACTGGCAGACTGACTTCATCAATATGCCACCGCATAAGGGCATTAAGTTTCTTCTTACCATAGTTGATACTTTTCCAGGCTGGGTGGAAGCCTTCCCAACTCAGCTCGAAACAGCTGACACAATTACCGACATTTCAATGGTTTTAACACTATTTTTCAAAAAAATTAGCTTCCCTTATTTCCCCAGTTTCAAAAGAATAGTTAAATTTCATGAATAATTCTATAGATTCCAAGAGATCCTTTAAGAAAAAAACCCAAAATCATGAAGATCCCAATGTGTTCCTTTCTATGTGGTGTGCTGACTCAAATCAAGGCAAAAGGCTTCATAGAACTCTTGTCGAAATACTTCTGGTATTTATGTGGCATTGAGAAAATCTGATACCCAAAAAAAATGCATTAAAAAAATTTTAAATATGTCATTTTAGTGTTGTAATCAAAGTGTGCCTGATCTAAGTAAGGCAGAGCCTGTCAATTTCCTTTCCAATTACCAGCATGAGCAAGCTGGACAATGGAAAGAGAAAAGAAAAAAAGACAAAATGATTCTTCTGAATGTGGTATTGATGAAGAGTGTTGAATATACCTTGATCAGTCAAAAGAACAAACAAGTAAGTCTTAATAGAAATATAATAACATTTTTCCTTAGAAGTGAAGATAGAAAGATGTTGCTGTAATTATTTTAGACACCTTATAAGGAAAGACACGTTAATAGGAAAGGGTATAATGTTTGCTAAACAAGAGTCAGTGAAAATGAGGGAAACCCTTAATGAGATGGATTGTCCCAATAGCTACAATAATGTGTTCATCATTGACTAATTTAAATTTTTTTGTCAGAAAGATGTTTCAATAATTAAGTATGATTTTTTTCAATTAGGTAATTCATATCAAAATTGGGATCCACGATGACTCTCTGCTCTAAGTTTCATGTGCATTCATCACGTCAGCTTGTATGTGTGCCTACAGCCTCCCTTCATCTTGACTTCTTCACTACTGATTTTGAGACTGGTAAGCGAAGTCACATCTTTATAAAACAAAGTCATAAATAAACTAGCACATTGGTTCGCTGAAGTGTGGCCGGAGCAGAGTCACTGGCTTGTTACAGCTCTCATTGTACACCAAATCTGGAAGATAGGTTATTGTGACCCATGGAATCAGGACTTGGCTATGTAAACACTGCTTTAATAACACTATCATTATCAAAGCAGTTGAAATGCTGTTTTACTTTCTTAAAAGTATAGAAATATCATTAAAGAAGTTAATTCTGTAGATTTGGACCTGACATATCTATACTTCCTGTGAAGGATAACTTTTAGAATCTGTTCTTATAGTTAGAATAACTATAACTATTCTATTCTGTTACATGAAGTTACAAGAATCTAAATGATACTCACCTGGGGATTCACCCTATCTTACTGGGAGAATAGATGTGATGAAAAAACAATCAACCTTTCTATCAATTTTCCTTATTACTGTGATTCTTTCAGTTCATGGAAAATTGCACTTTATGCAAATATAGTTGTAGAAAACCACTATGCTTTTGCTGATACTCTGAGAAGAGGGCCCAATTAAGTAATTAATTAATTAAGAGTAATTGAGAGAAGACATATTAAAATTTTAAAGTGCTGTATGTTGTGGGGTTTAACATAGAAATATAACCTTAATTTTGCCAATTACTTATGGGAAAAGGATTTACAAACCAGTAGCAGAGTGCTAAATGCATGCTCAATCATTATCCCTTTACCAGAAAAGTATTTGAAATGTATTTTTAAATTTAATCATTATAAATAGTTTTGATGAATTAAAATATCGTCTTTACATATGTGTGCTACTATGTTCGTTTCATTTTCTTATTTATGCTACTATGTTCACCTTCCTTTCTTCCCTCAAGGACTCAATTTTAAACTTTATCATAACCCAAAATGACTCCAGAGCTCAAAATTAATAAAGATTAAAAGATAAAGTGTTGTATTGGACCATGAAAAAAAAAATGTGTGGTCTGTTTCATTGAAATATGCTGATAAGTGATACCACCTCTTAATTAATTGTCTGCCTTAAGCCTACCCTGCTATGAGTTCTATTGTGCTACATGAATTTACAAGTGACTAGTACTGTACTGTCATATTCAAAAATAGAAAATTTGGCAGTAGTCCAAGAAATAAGGCTTCAGGAGAACAGGTGGGTTCATAAAGGAAGGGCAGTGTTTATGAGAAGGTCAGTGTACAAAGCCTAACTCTTGTTAAAAATACCTCTGCATGTTTTCATGTCAGTCTCTCTGAGCCGGCTGGAAAACCACACAAAGATGTTCTGTTTCATGCACAGGATTAGACTCAAAATATTTATCAATCGTTTCTACTACTGTACACATAACTTGCTGAAATGTCTAGACAGAAATAATTAGTACTTAAAGGAAAGGATAGCTAAGGATAAACTGTGGATGCTTCTGACTGCTTGATGAAATTCCTGCTGGTGTTTTGATATTTAGGTTCCATGAAAAATGTGAGTTTCCTGATTGTCTAACCCTAGGATTTTAGTTACATTCAATTTTACCAAGTTTTCTCTCATTATTTCCAATATGAGTTCCCATAGCAGTTATACACTCAGAAGATTATGCTTGCCTACAAAGTGCCATCATAAATGATGTTCTTTATTGGGATGGTCTCCACCTTACTTGGATAATCACAATTCCACCTTTCTTCAAGAAGCATTCTTTTTAGATTATCCTATCCAGACAATTTGTTCCCATCCATAATTAGTTCCTCCTTCTTTTGTTCGTTTCTGCTAGTAGCTCCGTGTACCTAGTTATGTGTTTCTTGGGCCTGGTTCATTCAATGTATCTAAATTTCAAACACAGCATTTGTATACATCCAAGTGATGCATAAACTATCATTTTCTTTTTATCTATGATGACGACTTTCTACTTATTTTTTGGCCTCTTAAACTAAAATTTGAGATCCTGAATAGTGAACATGGTTAAAGCATTGGCTTCTAAAGAGAATGGTTGGAAGGTGGATTCCACCTGGGAGGTGGAATGTGGGGCTTGAAGGAAAGGTCTAATCTACTTCTGATAAAATTAACTATTGAAAACTCGGTGAAACACATTTTGACTTTGACACATTGGCTTAGGTCAAGGGCACCTTGGTATCTAAGTAAAATGCTTTCTTCTTACCTATCTAAAGAAGCTTTGTCACAGATTCACCCAATTCATCATGTTGTTTAAGTTCTTGACTTCTGCTTCCATGGGCATTGATTGTGTATCCAAGTGAAATGAAATCCTCAATGGCATTAACCTATTCTCTGTTTATCAGAATGTTGTTAAGGATACAGCTTTGAGTCAGACCTTTCCTGATTTTAAACACAGTTCCCATTTGTTATGATTCAATGTCTGCCTTTGGTCTATATGTACACATTCTACATGAGTACAACCGAGTGTTCTGGAATTCCCATTCTTCCTAACATTATCCATTGTTTCTTATGAGCTATACATTGAATAGAATCCTTGTATGCACAGTGGGTTAAGCACTGGGTTACTAAATGAAGGGACTTACACCCACCGGTTGCTCTGTGGAAGAAAGATGAGTGTGTCTCCTTCCTTATGATTGACAGGCTTGAAACCCTAGGTTCTATCCAGTCTTATTGGGTCACTATAAGCCTCATTCAACTCATCAGCATTGGATGGGTTACACAGTCTGAACCCTTTGCACATTCAATAAAATACAAGTAAACATTCGTCTGGGGTTCTCTGCTTTCATTCAAGACCCAGGTGACATCAACAATAAGTATTCCACTTCCTCTACTGAATATAGCTTGGTTTTCTGGCAGCCCATTGTCAATGAAACACTTCAACTATTTGTTAATTTTCTTCAGCCACATATTAATGATATTTTCTGCATTCTGGTGCATGACCTCACTAGAATGGGCATGGATATGGATCACTTTCATTCACTTGGTCACTGTCCCCCAAATGTTTGCCATCATGAATGAAACTAGCCCTGAGAGATTGGTCCTACTTTAAATACCATCACTTTGACTGAGCTCATGAAAATATCTCATCATCAATATGGTAGTTTAAAATGGTTACAGATTTATCATGATAGCTTTCATCAACATGCTCTGTGCTGTGATAGTTAAGTTTATTGCATCAATCCGGGCACTCGGAACATATGAGATTAATCAGGTCAAAGTTTAGTTGGCTGGCAAAGAGATAAATGGGTGTGCAGGGCCCTCCCCCCTCTCTTTTGTTTCCTGGTGATCAAAGCGTGCTGGAGAGTGCCGCTGTTTTAGCTCTCTGCCTCATCCTATGAGCTACACTACTTGAGGGCCAGGCCAATTCGTGGATTGCATGGCTAGAGCTTGAGGCTCCCTCAAGACCTGATTTGCCGCACTGCTGGTGTGTACATTACTTGAGCTTGAGGTGGGTGGATCCTCTTGCCTTGCATTGCTTTTGTTTGATATCGCATTTGGGCCTGCTTCACTAAGCTCCTCAGCTACTGACTGTTGGTGACCCACCATGCTGCTTGCTGCCTGTGGGCAGAATCTGCTTGCCTTGCCCCAGGGAGGCTGCTGCTGTCTGCTTCCTTGACCTTGGACCAAGAAGCCCTTGTGAGTTGAAGGACTTCTAGTATATTAACTGTTTCATGGAAGTGAGTTGAACTGAACCCACTGTACTGCTGTGTGGACTTATTAGCTGTTATATTCCTTTGTGTTGCATACATCTATCCATATATCTATATATATTCGTAAATGTCCTGGTTTTATTTCTCCAGAGAACCTTGCCTAAAACATGCTACTTATAAAATTCTAGTTTAAGAAGTTCATTTTGATATCCCAAATAAGAGCAAAAGAATATAATCTCAAGAGGAAATTAATGATAAAAAGAATAAGGATCCTGGATATTATTTTATGGTATTTAAAAAGTGTTTCCAATTTATATTGGCTTCTGAATGTATGAACTAGAAATAGCAATCACCACAATAAATAGTCTTAATATTGCTATGATACTCATAATCTCTTTTGTGACGTTAAACCTAGCCACTATGCCTGTGGTTACAACACTGTGGGGTGTTCTTAAATGCCTTTATGTCAATTCCAACTATGGGTCCAGTTAGGGAGATTTTGGCTGCAGTCCTTGGTCATCATCAGCAAGTACTTCAAGTACTAGTCACTTTCAGCAAGCCATGTTTTGTCCTCTGAAAACACAGGTTCTTAATAAGCCATCTTCCAATATTAATGCCATGATCTTCTCCATATAGTCTACATTCGCCTATTATCTGTTCAGAAAAGATTTAATCCTCAAGGTTTGACATGCCATAGCGGGGTCTGCACTCACATTCCAATTTCTGTGGAGACATAAAGAGAGTGGCTACAATCAGAGACAAACTGATTCCCCTCCCTAGAAGCATGTGGTACAGAGAACAACATTAAACCTACAGGTGGGGGAGAGAGGCTGGCCTGCCTCACCCACATAGAAATAAACCAAGAAGTAAAAACAGAGAGTGAGGGACTAGACCCCATTCTGGAACACCAAACCTTGAGGACAATGTCCCTGCACAGAGCTGCTAAGGCACAGAGAGGACTGTAGGGCTGACAAGTCCATCAAGACATGATGTTCCCTCACTGGAGCATACCATTTCAGAGGACAATACTGGGAAGACATGGCAGGGAGTGAGTCCAGTCTGACCCCTACAGTGCGGTGAACCAAGAAGGGAACATAACAAATCAGCAACAGGAGCAAAACAATGACAGAAAGCCCCTAAGGAGCCCCCAAAATAGACTTCAGGCCAGAAAGTGCAGTTCCTGGAACCCCCTAGGACTGGTGAGGAGATAGTCATAAAGGTCAGTGGACAGACCTGGAATTGTGTATGCTTTTTCATGTTTCTTTTGCTAGTTATTTTTCTTCAATCTTTTATTTTCTTTTTGTTCTATCTCCATTATTGCTGGGTTGCTTACCTGTCTAAGATTGGCATGGCAAGCAAGCACAAGGACAAAGCAATGAAACCGACAGTTCTGGAGGGACTTGGGGGGAGGAGGATGCAGGGGAAGGGAGTGGTGAGCAAACAGTGCCATAGACAAGGGAACTGCTAGGAAACTAAAATCCTGGGGTGTTGCAGCAACAGCAATCTAGCTGAAAGGAATTACTAAAAGGCAGAAGAAGGGCAAGGGTGAGACAGGAGCAAGTTAAAGGGGAACAGATGAAACATCTAGGAAGCAAAGCTATGGATAGAGGTATAAACACAGTTTTGTACATATGTAAATATATTAATTCATAAAATTAGATGTACTGGCCTATGTACATACATTTATGTGGCAATACATTGAGGTGGTGGACAGACTTTGGGTCTCTGCTCAAACCTTCCCTCAATGCAAGAACACTTTGTTCTAACAACCTGGCATTCTGTGATGCTCACCTTTCTAACACGATCTCTGAAGACAAAATGAGTGCCTAAACAAATGTAATGAAGAAAGCTGATGGTGCTCGGCTATCAACAGATGTAGCATCTGGGATCTTAAAGGGTTGAAGTGAAACAAGCAGCCATCTAGCAGAGAAGCAACAAGCCCTCATGGAAGAAGCACACCAGCCTGTGCGATCGTGAGGAGTCGACAGGATCAGATAACTGGCATCAGAAGACCCAAAACAAACATATAAAAACACTGTTGAGAACAAAGGAGGTCAGAGAAGAGAACCAAAACCCATCCATAGACAATGGGACATCTCCCCAAAGAGGGGTCACAAGGAAGGGATGAGTCAACCAGGGTGCAGTATAACACCGAAGAAACACACAATATTCATCTGGTTCCTTGAGGCTTTCTCACCCGCCACTATCATGACCCCTGCCTTTCAGTTCTGGCTAGCCCCGAACATGTACACTGGTACAGATAAGATCTCAGGATACACGGAATCCAGGTCAAATAAGCCCCTCAGAAACAGAAATGGGAGTAGCAATACCAGGTGGGTAGAGGGAAGATGGGGGAAGGAAAGTGGCAGAGGCAGTAGAAGTCATGTTACACTGAGAATAAAGATCAAGGCAAGGAGACCATGAGACAGAGCAGAAGAGTGGGGCTGAGAGTATGGAACTATGAGGCAGAGCCTTGGGAAAAGGCCAAGGCACAATGTGACTAAAAGGCTGAGGACCAGCAAAAGTGATTTGACTATTTACTGAGAGATGCTGCCTTCTGTACTCTGCCTACAACAAAAACACCGCCTGGTCCATGCACCCTCACTATTGATGCTATATTGGTTTTTCTAAAAATGAATTTAATATTATACAAAAAAAAACTGTTGTTCTACATATTTATGGGGTTTTTTCATTACTTTGGGAGAAAAACTGGCCTTTCTACTGCCTCAAAGAATCATAGCCCAGCAAACTCACAGGGGCAGTTCTGCCCTGTCCTGTAGGGTCACAATGAGTCAGCATCGACTTAATGGCAGTGATTTTTTTTTCTCTCATTACTTTGAGGGAGAAAAAAGCGTCACCCATAAAAAACCATTACACAAGTGGTTATCATGACAAATTCCAAACGTTTAATTATACATTGAAGAAAATATATGAAACTCTTGTCCTGCTGCGAGTCAAACTATCTATTGTGCTTTGATTTCTTCATTATTTATATGTAATGACTTGCCCCTTATATCAAAGGTAGAAAGAGTCAATTTTAAAAAATCACTAAATAAACTAAGCGGTCTGGCTCACATAGTTTAAAACATCACTTCAAAAAGCTTGAAGTTTCAAGCATTTTAAAATCTATTGCATGAACTCTGACTCTGTTGCAATCAACCAGAGTGAAAAGAAAAAGGTCAAAAACTGAATCCACTAGTGTTGATTCTAAGAATTGATTTTAAATTCATTTTTCTCTTTGAAATTTCAGAAGCAAAATGAAATACTTTTTTATTTTGAAAGCAAGGGTAGTTACTGACTGCCTTGATTTTCAGGAGCTGCAGGATATGAAATCAAGGTGTTAATGGTGCTGAAAAGCCTTCTGTTCGAAGATTCAATCTCTCTGCAGTCTGAACAACTCTTCACCTTGTAGAGGTCCTGGACCAAATTACCTGCCACTTTCTCCTTTCCACTTCTTTGAGAATCAGTTTTCAACATCTTAGAAATAGAAAAAGAAGACTTTAACAAAGATATCTAACTCATCATTCTATTTGAAATGTTATTAGATCTCTTTCGTGATTCAATTTCGTAGTTAGATAATGAAAGATATATTCTTAAGACATGAAGCATTACAATATTGGGTGCATTTTTCTCTAAACTAAGGAGTCTTTCATCGGAAAGTATTGTGTATTTACAGAAGTATTCAATTTAGCAAAATGGAATTAAATGTCCACTTTCAAGACTGAGAATAATAATAAAAAGAAAGATGGGGAGAAATTCAAGCCTCCATGGTCTAGGACAATGTAAGATAAAGAAAATAAAAGAACTGAGGAATCAGGACATAATGCATAAACCTGACAGAGTAGAAATATGAAGAAGTAGGAAATGAAAAAAATTACCCAGTAAGATATGACAGATCTGTGTGGCTAGTCTGAATTAAAAATGGAATTAAATAAAAAATTTTACATGTCTTCTAGTTTAAACATAATGAAACTGAAGAAGTGTGAATATCTACATGACTAGAAATATTAATCTTAAATCTATAATTCCTAATTGTTTACATAGATGCAGTCCAAAGTACTGAAGATATTTGGCACTGCCTTTGTAACCTTTAATTTAAGACATAAATCCGTAAATATATTCTGTAAATCTCTAAAAATTATTTAATGCATTATATTCAGTCAGTTATCTATTAATGCCTTTTTTGTCAAAAGTCTTATATAGCTTATGTTTGTAATATTTGAATTAAAATCAACACATTCTATGAAAAATAATTTTGGTGGCATTATATTAATTGGGACATATATTAGACTTGGGTGGAAGCCATTATGAAAGTATACAAGTAAAATAAAAGGTATATACAAGTATAGTCAGCGTTCTTTTTTACTACAAAAAAACTGGAAATTAAAAAATACAGTTTGTTTTGGGGAAATAGAACTTTATTGTAAATAACAACTAGTATTTTATATGCACCTACTAATTTCCAGTATTTTTAATTGCTGTGTGCTGTCAATACAATTCTAATTCATATAAAAATATACATTTTAAACTAAAGTTATATTCAGTCTACAACCTTATTGACTATTGTAATATAGGAAATTGTAGCCTTGTTGATGGAATCATCACTGTTAAATCTAAATTTGGGTTTTCTATCACTTCTTTAACATTTCTGGAAATAAATGGCACTATTTTTGGTTTGGTTTTTGTGGGGTGTTTGGATGGCACTGTTTTTCATTGGTAACATTTTTCTTCTAGGTAGTTATCTGTTCCCTGAAGATCAAAACATAAAATATAAGGTGGAATAAGCTGCCTAACAGGGTTTCCAAGACTGTTATCTTTTTCTTTCCTTTTTCAAGTCTTAAAAAATGTATTTTTTCTTAAACATTTTATTAGGAGTTAATCCAGAAATCATACCATTCCATAGTTCAATCATATCAAGCAGTTTTGTAGAATCACTACCACAAAGAAGCAGATTGCCAAATATTTCTCCTGCAAGTATGTTCAAACCAAAGCCCACACACTTTTTAATTAGCAGCTGAGTGCTATCACAGCTCCGTGACTTTAAATTAATTTAAGAAAGATATATGGCTCTTCTCCTACAGACAGTAAGTTTAACCAAGCTCTATAAAGAAATATTTGTGGCATTTCAGATATCTATTAAGAGATAGACAACTTGCCTAGAATAGCAATTATAAATCAGAATGGAAAGCAATTAAAATTTAATTATACATACTCCCAGAAAGAAGCTCTGGTGTCCCAATGGTTAAGTGCTCAGCTAGAATCCAAAAGGTAGCTAAAAGGTACCTCTTATCTGTTGCATAAGAGACAGACCTGGAAATCTGGTTGTATAATATTATAACCAAGATAACCCTAGAGGACCCTTTGCCAGGAATGATGATCTCTCCTGACAATTTGTCCAAAGTGTCTGAGATAACGTCTCACCATCTTTGCTTCTAACGAACATTCTGGTTGTATTTCATCCAAGACAAATATGTGTTTTGTTATTTTTGTCAGTATTCTTAGCCAGCACCACAATTTAAATGCATCAATTCTTTGGTCTTCTTTATTCAATGTCCAAGTTCCATTATATCTGAAACTATTGCAAAGTCCCTGGCTTATGTCAAACGCACCTTAGTCCTCAAAGAGACATCCTAGCTCTTCAACACTTTAAAAGGTCTTGTGCAGCAGATTGACCCAATGAAATAAGTTGTTTTATTTTTTGATGCCTGCTTCCACGAACACTGATTGTGGATCCTAAAAAGATGAAATCTTTGACAACATCAATATTTTCTTTGTTTTCATGATATCACCTATTGGTCCAGTTGTGAATATTTTGATTTCTTCACATTGAGTTTGTAATCCATACTGAAGCCTGGAATCCTTGATCTTCGCCAGCAAGTCCTTCAACCGGTCCTCATTTTCAACAAGCAGAGTTTTGTGATCTGCAAATCAAAGATTTGCAGATGAGGCTTCTTCCGATCCTGATTCCATATTATTCTTCACGCAATCCCATTTATCAGATTATGTGTTTAACATACAGGTGGACTGTGTACGTTGAGAGAATATAACCCTGATGCACACTGTGCTGATCTTATACCATGTCTTGTTCCACGGTTCTGTTCAGAGACTCTAACTGCTCTACAAATGCTCCTTTTCAAATGTCTCCATTTCAATATCAAAGTTCTTAAAATATTCCTTCATTTCTCTGGTTTCATTTCCTTGATTATGACTCATCCCTTGCCCCATTCCAATCGGGATTTCATCTACCACTTCACTGAACTGGCCTTTGCCAAATTTTAGCAACCTCTGTGTATTCAAATTTATTTATTT
>NW_022109768.1:531782-537601 GCF_000313985.2 Echinops telfairi
GGGGGGAGAAAGTATTCTTGCATTGAGGGAGTACTTGAGTGGAGGCCCAATGTCCAATTTTAATGTACTGTTTTCCGACCCCATCTTCAAGTATTTAATCAAAACAAACAAGTGAACAAAATCCAATAATACAAACACCACAACAGAAATACTTGTGTCAGTATAACATATGGACCTTAAATGTCTTTATTACACTAGGCCAGAAAGTAAGAAAAATCAGTCAAATCACCTCTCTAACTTTTCAGGAAAAAAATTCTGAGCCAAACCTGTGCACAATTTGTATGCAAAAGAGAAAAAGTATTAACTCACAAATAAAACACATTCCATACAGGCATATTTCTGCAAAAACATTCAAAGTTACCATTCTGCCTTTTGAAATGTGAGCTATAAGTAAGTTAAGGACTTTAAAAAAAGACATTATAAACAGAATTGCTGCAAGCACTGAAACTCTGTATTAAACTGTCAGAGTCATATAATACACATGGCATAGAATTGAAGTCCATTACTAAAATATATGTATTGAACAAAAGGTATAAAATGCATAAGAACTATTACTAATACCTAATAAGGTTTCATTTAGATAATTTTTTTAGTAGGAAAGTGAGGGTTGGGGTGTATAAAAGCATATCCAAGTCTTAATCCAACATTGAATTGATGAAAAATTAAAATTTTTGTCAATTTAACTTTGGAGACTTCTCCATGTATAGGTACATTAGAAGTTTTAAAACCATATAATGTTTGAAATGTTGATAAACCTACTTTGAATTTTTCACTTCTAGTAGAATATGAAAAACAAAGCAAAACATAAAAAACCTCTCTAATTATAAAATTAATGCCAGGGGAGGGTTGGATACTGAAAATATATCATACATTTGACTACATAAAACTTTTTGGGCATCAAAGCACACCACAACTGAAAGTAAAGTAGAAACAAACATTAAATCTGTCATAAGATATTCGAGAAACTATTAAATGGATTATATAAACTGATGAGAGAACATGTACATGAAGTTATTAGTAATATATGCCCCCCCTCCATGAAAAAAACCTACAGCTATCAATTGGATTCTGACTTACAGTGATCTTACAGAGAATTTTTGAGGCTGTACATCTTTATAGGGCAGGTAGGCTCAACTTTTGCCTGTAAGTGCTGAGTTTGAACTACCAACCTTTCAGTTAGCAATCTCATGTCAACTCAACTGTGCCACCAGAGTTCTTACTGTTGAACTTGTGAGTTTATTCTTTAATTGTTTTTGTTATAGACTCTAGCTTAAACTTTCATTTACCATAGAATCAAATGATTTAATCAGTTTGTGTTACTTCACTTTAAGTAGCTGTAAGCACTTGCTTGTTTTTCTGAGTCATATATTTTCAGAAAAGATTGCTTTACATTCTTATTTGTAGACATTTTAAGGTATACAAATAATTACTTAGTGAGCACCAAATATTTTAGTTCCTATTCCAAAATTCATTTAGCAGTTAGGCTTTACATTGCTTTTATTAATATTTTCTATTATTTTTTCTGAATATGCCAAAATTAGGTTCTTTAATAATATAGCTACTAGGGAACATAGTTTGGCACAGTCCAAATGGAAACAAGTCATGTAGAACTAGCAGAATGGAATTGTTTCTTTTGAAAAGATATTCTATGAACATGTAGTTAGTTCAATGTTTAGATAATAGCCTCTTTATTTGTCATATGTTTCCAAGTGTTCATCTACTATAGAATTTCTAGTTATATTTTTATGTGTAGCAAGGAATGACTTACTATGAAGCGAATAAAACTTATGTTTCAGAACCTCTCATTGGGCCAGGTTTCTAAGAAAGTATGCAAAGAAGGCTCAGTCAGTGTGTCTAGATTATTATTTGTCTTTGTCAAGTATGTAGAAGAAAGGTATACAAAAAATCATATCATTGTGAATGAAGTGGAGTGCAGAGTAGAGACCGAAAACCCATTTGTAGGCAACTGGATATCCCCTTACAGAAGGGTCGTGGGGAGAAGGCGAGCTAGTCAATGTGCAGTACAGCACTGATGCAACATGCAACTTTTCTCCAGTTCTTTAATGCCTCCACCTTCCCACTATCATGGCCCCAATTCTACCTTACAAATCTGGCTTGACCAGAGCAGGTACACTAGTACATATAAGAGCTGGAAACACAGGGAATCCAGGACAGATAAATCCCTCAGGACCAATAATGAGAGTAGCAACACTAAGAAGGTAAGGGGAAGGTGGTGGGAAAAAGGGGGAACCATCACAATGATCTGCATATAACCCCCTCCTAGGGGGGTGGACAACAGAAAAGTGGGTGAAGGGAGACATCAGTCAGTATAAGCATGTTAGACAGGCTTCTCTAGAGAAACAAAACCAGGACACAAATCAGATAGATAGATAGATAGATAGATAGATAGATAGATAGATAGATAGATAGATAGATAGACAGACAGATGATAGATACATACATATGTACAAACACGAAGAACTATAATAACTAGTTAGTCCCCACAGCAGTACAGAGGGCTCAGTTCAACTCACAAGGGCTGCTGGGTCAAAGGTCAAGGAAGCAGACAGCTGAGTCTTCCCTCGGGCAATGCAGTCAGTCCAGCCACAGGCAGCAAATAGCAGGGTGGGGCGCCAACAGCCAGTAGCTCGGGAGATTAGCAAAGTAGACCTAGTTGAGATATTGAACTCAAGCAATGCAAGCCAACAGGATCCAAGAACTTCAGACTCAAGCAATGTACACACCAGCAGCATGGTGAAGCAGGTCTCAAAGGAACCTCAAGCTCTAGGGACACAATCCATGGGTTGGCTATCCCACACATACTGTAGCTCAAAAGTTGAGGGAGAGAAATAGTTGAAGCAGCTGCAGATGGTCAGCTCACCGGAGGGCAAGAGAGAGAGGGCACAGCTTGCTGAGTCATTTATTAATTTGCCCTCCAATCAAATTGTGACCTTCTTAATCCTACATGTTCCTATTGTCCAGGTTGGCACAATAAACCTACTATCACAGTAAGACATGAAAAAATTATAATAATTTATAAATTATCAAGTGCTAATGAGGAAGGGAGTGAAAAAATGAGGAGGTGATACCAAGGGCTCAAGTAGAAAGAAAATCTCTTGAAACTGCTGATGCCAACATATGTACAATGTGCTTGACACAATGGATGGATGGATGGATTATGATAAGAGCTGTATAAGCCCCCAATAAAATGATTTTTCAAAAAGAAAGGCATTTAAGGTACAACTAATTGCCTTGCTCTTTTTACTCTGACCTCCTTTCCGTTCATGTGGTTTTGGAGTGGCCATGATGCTTTTCAGGGTTCAGCTCAAGGTTAGTTGAGCTGGTAGGATGTGTTTTTCTGATTCAAAGTCACCACTTTGCAGAATGGAGTATTCCTGGTTGATCAGTAAGGAAGTTTTACCAAAATATCTGTTCCTGACAGCCAAAAGTTATCTTCAGTTACATAACAATGTATGTCTTCTATTTTCCCAGCCCTCGAAATATCAAGACAGCAGAGGAAGAGGATGTGACATATTTGGAGTCAGAACAAACTTGTAGAAATCACTTCTTTTTATTAAAATGTGAAAGGTTAAGTGCAGGATTTTTTTCTCAACAATTTGCTATGCTAAACAGTTTCTTTACTCTCAGAAATGTACCTTCTAATGCAACAAGTAAAATAGGCTCCATATGGTTTGTCCTTTTACCTATTTTTTATGGACATCTCATTAAAGTCTTTTATAAAAAGCCCTGTTTTAGTAGGGTACACACGCATAACACTGTTCTAAACAGCTCTTTCCTCTATGTGATAGCAAAATTGTATGCATCCTGACAACACATTCACCCAATAGCATTCTGACACTCTCCACAGTGTCCAGATAAAACAGCATGTAAAGCTTTATTCAAAAAACAGCCAGAAAAATTAATGCACTTAAGTGAGACTAAAGTTTATTAGTGGTTACCTGGGACAGGAGGGATGGGCAAAGGGAATTTTATTCTTTAGAAAGAGTGGAGTTCTTTATATGGTGCTAGCAAAAATTGGCAATGTATATTGGTGATGTTTGCATAACATGAATAATGCAATCAGTCCCTAAATCATAGATGTGGAAAATATTGAATTGGAAAATATTATGTTATATATTTTTTACCCCCAAAATTAATTAATTAAATTACTTTTGCAAATAATCTGGAGGGCATGGACAATAACTGGAAAATCATTCTCTCCACAAATTAACACATATGGACATTAAAAAGTTGAATAGACCCATAGCAAAAGAAGAAATAGAGAAGGTCATCAAGAAACTCTCAACTGAAAAAAGCCCTGGACCAGGTAGCTTCACAGGAGAAATTGACCAAGCATTCAGAGAAGAGCTGACAACAATCCTACACAAACTCTTCCAGAACATAGAAAAGGATAGAAAACGCCAAACTCCTTCTATGAAGACAACATAACTCTGATACCAAATCCAGGCAAAGACCTCACAAGGATAGAGAATTACAGACCAAGATCTCTCCTGAAGGTAGAGGCAAAAGTCCTCCACAAAATTTTGGCCAAGAAAACATATCCAACAACATATTAAAAAATACATCATGACCAAGTGGGATTCATACCAGGGATACAGGGATGGTCCAACATTTAACAGACAATTAATATAATCCTCCACATCAATAAGAAAAAGGACAAGAACCATATAATCATATAGATGTATACAGGAAAAGCATTTATCTAACACCCACTCCTAATAATGATATTCAACAAGATAGCTTAGAAGAGAAAATCTTCAATACAATAAAAACCATATAAAAAAACCAATAGCCAATATTACACTCAATGGTGCAAAACTGGAAACATTTTCATTGAATAAGGGCATATGACAAGAACGTCTCTTATCCCCACTTGTATTCAACATGGTGCAGGAAATCCTAGCCAATACCATGAGACAAGATATCAAGGGTGTACGATGGAGTCAAAGAAAAGTGAAACTCTCACTGTTTGCAGACAATATGATTTTATATATTGAGAATCCTAAGGGGTCCATAATAGGATTGCTGGAAACAATAGAGGGGTTTAGTAGAGTAGCAGGATACAAGACTAACAAGAAGAAATCAATTGGATTTATATATACCAATGATGGGAATACAGAAAAAATATATCAAGGAGGCAATTGCATTCATAATAGTCATGCAAAACTGACACAACTAGGAGTAAACCTAACAAGAAGAAGAAGAAGAAAACCTGTACAAAGAAAACCATAGAGCATTACTACAGGAAATCAAAAGGGATCTACACAAATGTAAAAATAGTCCATGTTTGTGAGTTGGAAGACTCATTATTGCGTAAAGCAAACTCAACAAAATTCTCAAAAAAATCCAAAGTCCAGCATCATTCTTCAAAGAAGTGGAAAAATTGATGATCAACTTCGTATAAGAGAGAAGCTTAGGATGGGCAAAGAACTCCTCAAGAAGAAGAACAAAGTAGGTGGTCTTGCACTACATGACCTCAAAACAAACAAACAAAACAGCCATAGTTGTCAAAACATCCTGCAACTGGTACAATGATAGATACTCAGACGAATGGATCAGGACAGAAAGCCCAGAGATCAGAACAATAGCATACAGACAATTGATTTTTGACAAAGGCCCAAAAAATATTAAATGGGAAGTAGATACAATCTTCAATAAATGGTTTTGGAAAAGCTGACTATCCACATATAGATGAATGAAACAAGACCCATATCACACTCCATGCACAGAAACAAACTCAAAGAGGATCAAAGACCTAAATATGAAACCTAAAGCTATCAGGATCATCAGTAAGAAAA
>NW_022109768.1:538710-575318 GCF_000313985.2 Echinops telfairi
AGGTCCCTTCCCTAGAGTGTTCCTCACAACAGCTGGGATCAGATGGTCTGAGGAGGTGGGGGCGGGTGGGGGACTCTGCTCCAGACACACGCGGAACCTGAGGACTGAAGTGAGGACATTCATGATGCGTGAGGGAACAAAGCACGGTTGTACCAACGGTTGTACCAAGATCGGGGTACTGTTGGTTGGTGGACCAATGAGGTCTTGCTACATCAAAACACGGTATGCTGTATTACAAAAGTTTTATTTGGGCAATCCTGTAATGGATATTCTGTTTCATTTTGCTTATACTTTTTCAGGGCGCGTTGTCAGTGGGTGGTACCCTCTTGAAATCGTGTTATTTGTTTTCCTCTTTTAAGGTAAGTGAAACCCAAGGATGTTGATCCTAGAGGGAAAGCAAATCAAACAAGGGTTTGAGGGGAGAGGGATATAGTGGGGTGAGAAAGATTAAAGAGAGATGATGTCCCGGAGTCCCGGAAGGAAAAGCATGTTTGGAGACTGATTATGGAAGCAATTGGACAATTCTGTTTGGCGTGATTGAACTATGGAATGGTATGACATGTGTATTAACTCCAAGTTACAGAAAAATTAAAAGAAATAAAACACATAGATTGAGGAATGGGTTTGGGGCTCACACTAAATCCTACCTCTAATTTAAGAACAATTAGTTCTTACATCATGGCCCTGCTCCATACTTGCCCTTGGGAAAAGAACACAGAAGATATGGGTGCTATGAAAAAATTTAGATGGTTCCCAGCTGAGTTAGTTAGTTTATTGTGGCAACCTGCCAATAAACACAAGTGGGGTTAATTGAAGGGCGGAGGGATAAATAGCTCATCGAGCCTTGCCTTTCTAGTTCTCGGGTCTCTTGCTTTGTGATGGTCGCACACAGGATGCAGCTCCCTTAGCAGTTCCCTGCTTCAGCTTGCAAGGCTGACTTCCTGTAAGACATCCCCAAGGAGAAGCCACATGGACCTATCCCAATGCAGCCCTGGGTGCTGGAGCAGCCGTGTGGAGACCCCTGCCAGCACTGTGATGCTTATGCATTCACTGACTCGGCTTTCCTCCTGCAGTCAGGGTCATTGTGTCTGTTTTGTGAGATGGAGGAGGACTTTGTGGACTAGTGTTGGGCATATGGGTTAATGTTGGATTTGTGTGCTTGGGCAGCACTGGGTTGGGATGTTTTCTTGATGCGCACTTAACCTTTACATAAAACTCTCTTATACATGAGTTGCTGCAGATTTGTTTCTCTAAAGTGCCAGACTAACACTCCAGCTATCACATAAAATAGTGTCTGGCGTCTTAAAATCTTGTCTCCAAACAAGCAGCCATCTAAGTGCGATTTCAACTAAGTCTACATGAAAGAAAACACTATCATCAGTCACTGAAGGATTGGAATCCATGTAATTTGAACCCAAAGAGGCGTCAGTGTCAGAGTGTGCATTGAGATTCCTATGTGCAGAAGGCGATGCCTGACAGTGGGAGCCCAAGATTCATTTGTGGAACTAAAAGGAAATAAGCCTTCTGAGAACTCCCCCTATCTAAAATTAAGGAAAGGGAGGAAAATGGTCCCTAAACAGAGTGCGTGGAAGATAGGTGTATAGAAAATCAAAGGCATAATTCTGACTTGAACGATCAAAGCTTTGTCCATAGATCCCAGCCGCCATGATACAAACTGGACATGCTCTGGCTTCCGAAATAGTCTATATTTCTAATTTGCATTGTTTGGTTTTTGCTCATTCCTAGTAGCATGTATCTCAGAGGTGTGATGTCAATGGAGGTCACGCTCCTGAAGCTGTGTTATATGCTTTTCCATTTCTTGGTTTATGCAACCCAGGATGGATGAACCTGCAGGAACAGCAAATGGAATCAGAGGTTTGCGGACCTGGGGGGCAGGGTATAATGGGGTAAAGGGAGACAATGTCAAGTAGTTCATGTAGAAGAAGACTGTTTAAAAAGTGATTGTGGTAGCAATTGTACAATTCTACTTGATAAGGATTGAAATATGGAACGATATGTTATATGTATTAAATTCCCACTAATAAAAAATTAAGTAAATGTCACTGATATGATTCCTGTACATATTGTTCATGTTATTACATAACATGAGGTTATGTAATAGAAATGTTGCTATAAATAACAGAATGCTTTAGTAAAGAAAAATATTAAAATGTGAAGCCATTGTTTCTTGACATATTTTCCATTTAGTTCTGTACACTTCTGAAGATGGGGTTTCCATCTCTGTAATGTTTCCTCAAAGTATTGTGTGGTCTTTGATTTATACCACATCAAAATGTCTTTCTCAATAGCATTCCCCAAGAGACTCAAATCACGTCCCTTTTAAATTCCCTTTGAGTTTGGGAAACCAGAAATCTGACAGGGAAAGAGGAGGGTTGTTGGGGAGATAGGGTAATATTTCCTAACAGTCATCTAGGAGAGCCCTTATGGCTCTCAAACACCGAGAAGGTACCGTGTCAGGAAGGAAAACAATTCTTGGGCACAAGTTTCCTGGCCTTCATCTAAAGAATAGGGTTATCAAATTTTTAAAAAGACTTCGTCATAATAAGACCCCATGATTATTTTATGTCCTCTGAAAAAATCTGTTAAGATTACACTTTTGCAATCCCAAGACACAGTCCCCTGAACTTCTTGAGCAAACCTCTGACTTGAATTTTACTGACGTGGCCAATCCCTTCAGAAGCCACTCTTCTGGCTGGACCTCTATTTTGAGGGCATACTATGGAGACTAAGATAAATGTAATACTGAAAAATTTTCCTGCAGTTACTCACTGATAACAGGTTTTGTCGGGGAGAAACCTAAGCATGTATGAACTGAAACCATCGGATCAGTATTTTTAAATTACCACTGTATGTAATTTGGCTCTACAAATATGTTGCTCAATACAATCATGTAGTATCTTAAAAATCTTTCATTGATTCTATGTATTACTTAATTTCAGATTAAATTTGTATTTCTCAGAAATATGTATCATAACAATATTCAGATTTATGTTCATTCAAAATAAACATTGGCTTATGTTCAGAATCTTAAAATTATTTTTCTTAAAGGATTATCATTTCAAAATAGATATTTACTTACAGGAATATTCCCGAGAATATTGTAAATTGATGTACAAATACACTTTACACAATTGATGTGTGTATGGATTGGGATAACAGTTGTATGAGCCCCTAATAAAATGTTTAAAAAAAAAATCCTGTATTAGATTAATGGAAGTGCCCATGCATTATGAAAAAATGTAGAAGAATTTAGAACTATAAGAAGAACACTTTGCCCTTTGTTTTCTTTACAATAAAATATAAAGATCCTTCTTTCTTTTATAAAACAACAAGTATTATTTTAATTAATTCAGCTACATTGTCCTGGCACTTAATATATAGATATAAATAATTAGATATATAGTAGCATATATGTGTGTGAATATATATTAAGTACCAGGATAATGAAGATACTTTATAGAATGTAAATTAATGTTAACATATACAAATATTACATATATATAACAAGAAAAAACCACAGATATTAGCTTTGCTGATTCAGTAGTTTCAAATATCATTAGTACGCTGGGAACTATCTAGTATGAAATCCTAGAAGCTCAAGAATGTGCGCTATTTATGTTGAAGAGTGCTCTTTCCTGAGCTCCAGACTCATAAATAATATCTCTTGATAGCTTCAAGTGGAAGTTAAATAGGTATCTGAAACTGAGCTTTTAATTCCTCGGCACCATCCAGTACCAGCCACCGTCGTTCCCAGTTCATTAAACGTATCATTATTTGTTCAAGCTAAACACCAAGACACAGCATCAGCTCGTCGCTTCCCTCCGCTTCCCTTCTCAATGCATCATGTGTCTTGTCTGATAAAGAACAGTTGTTTTCTCTAATGCATCCAATGCCCTCTATCATCATTGCTTCTACATTAGCTAAAGCCACGATCATCTGTTTCACAGATAAGCACCCTTAGCATTATGTGCTCATATATAATCTTAAAGAATTTTGAAAATCTATCACTCTTTAGAGCGTATGTAAATAGGCCTTTTAAATAGTTTGCCATGAGTTCAAATTGCTCAAGTGGGTATAATATCTGAAACATCATAAGGATTCCTTTATAAATAAATCTCCTACAGGGAATCTGTTATCATGGCAAATTCATACTCAGTGCCATTCATTAAGAAAAGAGAAAAAAGAATATTTTTTTTTAATATTTGGAAATTTCACTTTGTTTCTTCTCACCTTGAACTTACATTTTCATTCCACTCCCCTTCAGAAGTTTTAAACAGTATAATATCACTTATTAATCACTAAATCATATTTTTGTACTACAAAAATGCATATTATATAAATTTGTCAATATTCTATCATCTTAAATCGAAATATTTTTAAAACCTTCCACGTGCAGGCTTTTATTATTATGAGCACATATACTGATCAAAATATTAAATATTTTAAAAGATAATTAACAACAATATGGTCTTAGAAGAAAAGGGAAGTGACTTCTTGATCCCAGAATAACTTCTTATCTTGGAGGAATCAGAAATGCTGGTAAAATATCAGTTTGCTTTATGGCCTAGGCAGGTTAACCATCTTATCTGCCCCTCTACTTGCCCTCTTCTTTGAGCTTACCATCCAGGTAAACTTACAGAACCAACCAGGTTAAGACAAAGCCGTTCTGTCCCTGACTACACATACTTGATTTACTCTCTGTCAACTGTACTCTCCACAGCATTTTTGAACAGATGGGTTCTACAGCTGCTTAGATTTTCTTCATGATATTCTGATTCTAGCATGTCCAACTGCGTAGAGGCATTTACTGTGGTTGAGAAAGAAGTGGAGAAGAAGACTCAGAAGATTTAAATATATTGAATATGAGGTGGGTGGGAGAAAATAAGTTTTAGAAGAAATGCAACCCAAATTAAGTCCTTCTGTAGCATGCATAATGCCAAACTTTAAAGAGATGCAATGATGAGAATTAGAGAATGCCCTGGCTGTCTTTGATTGCCTTGGTTCAATTCTTCTTGATATTTGGTTACCTCCCCACCTTTCCCAATGTCTAGTTACATCAAAGCTTTTAAACATTTTCACTTGGGGCAATAAGTTAGTTTCAGGGGAATTCTCATCACCTAAAAGGAGTAGAATCATAACTGACACATAAAGACTATGTATGGTTAAAATCACGTTAAACACTGAGAAGAGGCAACTCCCCAGGGCAACCTCTTTGACCTGAATAAATAGGAAATTTACAGTGGAGGCAGAAAGTAATCCCCACAATGCTGTTCATAGAGTTTGCATGACAATACCTTGATTGCTAGATTGTTTATATATTCTGGAGGACATTCATAATTAAGAATAAATTACATCAAAATAAATAAGCAAATATTTTAAGAGCAGTTCTATGTCAAAGGGACTCACAGACTGATGTGGGAGCATAAAAAATGAGCATCTATATGGGAAGTGTGTTAGACTGGGTTGACTAGAAAAACAAATCCAGTGGCATTCATATACGAGTAGGTATAACAGAAAGCTTTATATCAAAAAGTAATTATATATCAAAAAATTCCCAGTTAGTTCAAATCAAGTCCAAAAGCGTGACACTAGTCCTTAAGTCCCTCTTCGGACTCATGCTGCCACAGACAATGATTCAGAATGCCGGAGTATCACACGCCAGTGATTGCAAAGTGATTCGAGGTTGGTGGAAATATGCCAGGGCTCTGGCAGCTCTCAGGGTGGCCAGGAAGCAGAGGGTAGGAGGAGGCAGCCCTCTGGGCCTGCCTTAGGAGAAGGTCATGCCCACAAGGAGGAACCATTGGCAAATTGGATAGCACCCTTATATTTTCACAAATCTTCAAGTTGACCTTAAGTAACTACCATAAGAGGCATAGGTTAGGAATGAGCACAATGCTGCATTCAGGATTTCCCTTTTTTCAAAATCTTCTCGGTAGTTTATGATTCACACAGTTGAATGTCTTGCACAGTCAATAAAACTCAGGTGCAACTGTACATAGAATGAACAGAAAAAGAGGAGACTGCATGGTTAAATCAGGAAAGGCATGTGTCAGGGGTGATTCATGTCATCATAATTATTCAATCTATATGCTGGGAAAATATTTCAAGAAACTGCTTTAAATAAGAGTATCATGTCAGAATTGAAGGTTCATTAAGAACCAGTGATATACATATAAAACTACTTTTCTTACTGAAATTGATGATGACAAAAAGGCTTACTGCTGAAAATTGAAGATGTTCTGTATGAACTCTACCTCAACATAACTTTATAATTGGGTCAGTAAAAGACATGATAAATGGAGAAAAGATTGAGGTTGTCCAAAATGTTTTATTTCTATCCACTATCAAAGACATGGAAGCAGCAGTCAAGAAGTAAAATGGCATATTACATTGGAAAAATCTGATGAACAAGACCTCCTTAAAATGTTAAAGAGCAAAAATGTCAGTTTGAGGACTAAGGTGCACCTGACCCAAACCGTGGTGTTTATAATTGACTCATGTATGTGAAAGACTGAAAGACTGATAGATTTGAATTGTGGTGTTGGTGAAGAACGTGGACTATGCCATACATTGCCAGGAAAAAGAAATGTCTGCCTGGGAAGAAATCAAACCAGAATGCTCCCTAGTAGCTAGAACATTGAGACTTTGTCTCACATACTTTGGACATGCTATCAAGAAGGACAAGTTTCTAGAGAACATCATTGTTAGTAAACTAGAAGGCCATTGATAAAGAGGAACACTCTCAACAAGAGTATTGTTTACAACAATAGGCTCATATATAGCAAAGAGTTTTGAAGACCTAGAAAAATCCTTGCAGTCATACAGAGAGTGTTTATGAGCTGGAACTGACTTGACAGCTGTGGTAGTTACCTAATCTGGTGTCAATTTGGGACTTGAGAGCATTAATAGTGAAGGGGTGGAGTCTAGTCTGTCAATCAGCTGATGCCAATGAGGCCTCTGTGTGGGCATGGCCTTCTCCTGGGAGTTCTGGGAACTGCTATATTTTCCTCCTTGGAGAAGGGAGACACTTCTTTCTCTCTGCTCACTCCCTTGGAGATGCTCTACTGACAAAGCACAGGCTGACTCCTGCGAGACATCCCTGAGGAGAAGACACATGGACCTACCCTGATACAGCCAGAACCATGGACCTGGAAAAGCCACGTAGACACCCCTGCCAACACCAAGATACTTACAATGCCACTGGATTCAAAGACTTTCTACCCACTGGCCTGTGATCATCCTGCATTCGGCATCATTGCATGTGTTTTGTGAGTCTGAAGAAGACTTTATAGATTGTTATCAGACATATGGGCTAATATCGGACTTATGGGCTTGGATTGGACTGGGTTGGGATGCTTTCTTAATATACAATTACCTTTTATATAAGACTGTTTCAGACACATATTTGTGTTTATGAATTTGTTTCTCTAGTCTACCCAGACTAACACAACAGCACTTCACACCAATAATAAATGTAGACTATTATCTTTGGTAGTCCCATGGTAGAGTGTTCTACGATCCATGTCAGAGATATGGATTCAATTCTGGTTAATGCTTCTCAAGTTTAGCCATCATTTTTCTGTCTATGGAGGTTTTGATGTTGCTTTTATGATAAGTTTTAAGGGAGCTTCCAATCTAAGTCTTGCCCGTGAAAAAAAGGGTGGATGAGTTATTTCCGAAAGATGATTTAATGAAAACTCACTACATCACAATAGTTTGATTTACAACTGATCCCGGGGATGACACAGAATTGATTGATACTTTATTTCATTGAGCATGAGGTCACCATGAGTCGGGAGATGACACTGTAGCACATAACCACAGCCACAGGAGGGAACGTGGTGACAGAAAGAGGGGTTGAGGAGAAATAGTATCATAATGAGAATGAAAGCGTAGATATGAAAGATAACTCGCTGCATGACCTAAAATTTTACCATAGTTGGATGGAATTCGAAGAAATTAATATAGCCTAAAAAATGAGCAGAGGAGAAATTAGCTAATAGATATTTTTTTTTGAAATTAGGGGCTTTGTTTAAAGTTAATACCAAAGAATTTTGTTTGTTTTGTTTTACTTTGCTTCGTTTTACAGAGGAAGTAACATTACAGGATTATGTTTTAGAAAAAAATCATTTTTTCCATTGTAGAGAGAAGGGATTGAAGATGGTCATGATTAGAATTAGAGGCAACATGAGAGGTATTCATAGTAATTATGGCAATTGACAAAATTAATATTTTTCATGATTTAGAAAGAAGTAAATAGCCATGTTCTGTATCTAGTTTGGCAATCCAAGTAGTGACATTTACTATGATAAAGAAATGGTGAAGAATATTTTGAGAAAGCTAAAGAATTTAACAATCTTGAATTTTAGGATACTTATATAGTTAATTGGAGATATTCATTTTGGGAAATAGTAGTTCCAAGTATTCTAGAAAACCTGCCTTATAAAACTATATTATATTTGGTAGTCTAAGTTCATAGGTAAATTCTATTATTTTCTAATTTAATTTTCCATAAAAAATATTTTAATCTTTCCCCTAGCTCCCAGTGTAAGAAAGACAAAGTAGAGCCATGCATGATTCAATAAAGAGATCTAACAATATACATTTGGCCTGGAAATATGCATAGGACTTACACCCAAAATTAGAAGCAATATTTCAGAGATGTCCTAATAAAATGTTCTGACTCACTGTCCTAAAATGAAATAGCAGATGAGAAATAAAATTTGTATTGAAGAATTAGTCTCTATATAACCCAAATGTAAATTTAAAAGGCCAAGAACAACTTCAGTGACCTTTTTTATGGAAATAATATACCACTGTAGGATAAATCTTGATCCTTTAGGATAAATAAACAGAAGAAACAGCATACTTGTCAAAGTCTATGAAAATATTGTATGGTGAAAATTAAAAGAAGAAAGAGCACAATATTTAAGACTAACTACAAAAAATACTTTTCTTATACCTCCCTGGCAGGGGAGATACCATGATCACGAAGGTGGTTTTCCCAGGGCGAGGCTCACCCAGTGCACTCCGGATGTGCTGACCCCTGTGATTATGTGGGAAACGCGACTGCATAATTTATGGTAGTGGGTTTTTTTGAAAATACTTTTCTCATAGCATCTGTTTTACAATCTTAACAAAATAGAACAAGTATGAAATTAGAAAATGAAGATGGCTAACAATCAACATCGTAAAATTACAAGCAACAGACTTTGAAGTGAACTTAAGAAAGCTAGTATCTATATAATGATTTTTTAGGAAAAGAATGTTACATATTTTTAAATGAAAGTTAATTCAATATACAGAAGGATTATAAAACTTGCTTCTAAATAGGTGGTATGGATGAGAGTCTCAACAAGGTGCCATATTCTTGTTGTTAGGTCCCATTACGTTGCTTCCAACCCATAATGACCCTGTGCTCAACAGAAAGAAACACCGCACCATCCTCACACTCGTTCCTGTGCTTGAGCTGATGGTTGCGCACACTGTGTCAATCCATCTAGTGCAAGGCCGCCCTCTTTTTGGCTGCCCTTTCACATTACTAAGTTCAATCCTTCTCCAGGGATTGGTCTCTCCTGACAATATGTCCAAAGTATATAAGACAAAGTCTTGCCATTTTTGCCTCTATGGAGCACTCGAGCCATACTTTTTCCAAAAGATCGGTTTGTCTTTTTAGCAGTCCGTGATATACTCAACCCTTCTCCAACACCAGAATTCAAACTCCTCTCTATTTTTCTTCACGCTTTCTTATGCAATGTTCAACTTTCATAGGCATATGAGACAGTTGAAAACACCACAGTTTGGTTCAGATGTACCTTAGTTCTCTAAGTAATATCCTTGCTTTTCAATACTCTAATGACGTTTTGTGCAGCCTAGTTACCCCACAACATGTGTCTTATTGACTGCTGCTCCTGTGAGCATGGATTGTGAATCCAAGCAGGATGAAATCCTTGACGACTTCCACAGTTTCATTTATCATGTTACCTATTCATTCCGTTATGAGGATTTGGGTCATCTTTACATTGAGTCATAATCCATACTGAATTCTGCAATCATTGGCCTTCATCAGCATGTGTCTCATGTCCTCCTCACTACACCAAGCAATGTGGTGTCATCTGTATATTGCAGGATTTTAATAAGCCTTCCTCCAGTCCTGATGCCAGATGCTTCTTCACATAATTCAAGTTCACTGATTATTTCCTCAGCATACAGATTGAATAAGTAAGGTGAGAGGTTACTGTGGTATCCTTTGTTTCCTGTCCTCTTTTGAATCTGGCCTGAACCTCTGGCAGGTCTCTGTCTCTACTGCTGCAATCTTTATTAGATGATCTTCAGCAAAATTTTACTTGCATGTGATATCAAGGATATTTTTCTGTAATTTCAGCATTCTGTAGGGTCATCTTTCTTTGGATGGGCACACATAGGGACCTCTCCCAGGCAGCTGGCCAAGTTACTATCTTCCAAATTTCTTGACTTAGATGAATAATTGTTTCAAGTGCTTCATCAGCTTGGCGAAACCTTCAATTGATATTCCACCAATTCCTGGAGTCTTGTGCTTTGGCCAGTGTTTTCAGTGCATCTTGAACTTCTTACTTTGTACCCTTCATTCTTCTCATATGCTACCTTACGAGGCAGTTGAATGTCTACTGGTTCTTTTTTGGAATGTAAAGGTACAGAACAGAGTCCAAAAGACCCCAAAATTCAAGGATGGGGGATTAATAGCTGATATGCAGATAACAAAAGCTCCTGAACACTTCTGAAAAATCATTGAGAGAAGCACTTCTGAAAGTCATCGGAGACTTAAACTTCTGTGAAATGAACTAAGAAAATTTATATATGGGTTCTTATGCAGACTTCTATACAATTACATTAAAAAGTGATAAAAATCTGGATATATTTGGGGAAAAGTCTAGAACACCAAAGGACAATAAAGACTATCATGAGGACAAAGTGGCAAACAGCACAATGCCAAACTGAGCCCTGGTGAAACTTTCATGGTGTCTTATCATCAAAATGAAAATTCTGTAGAAAAGGCTTAACTAGTTTTAAAACTGAATTTCCCTGTGATATTATTACATATGTATGTATGTATGTATATAAGTATAACAGAATAGGAATGCCAATTTGATAAATAATATAGCATGACATATCTGACAGGAAAATGAAGTTATTAGTGGCTTAGCATGAGCTCTGTTACAGAATTTTAAAATAAACTACTAGAATATTGTTTGATGCCATTGAGGCAATTTGGACACATAAAGACTCGTTGTGACCCCATAAGACTTTCAAGGCTGTTATATTTATGGTTGAAAACACCAGGTCATTTCTTCCATAGAGCTACCTCTGTGAATTCAAACCACAACCTTTGAGTAGCAGTCCCAGTGGTTAATCATGGTGGTTAAGCACCAACAGGTCTACTTAACTAAGAAAGACCCATTAAAATAGCATTAGCAGCTATTAACCAACTAAAACACAACAATATTATTTTGTTTTGCCTTTTATTTATACTTTTGAGATTGCTAAAGATGAAGATGGTAATAGAATTTGGTGTACATACAGAGAAAGAGGCCCAGTCACGCATTCTTCGGGGTCAGCAGTAAATGGAGGTGTACTATAAGAAGGTGATTTTGCTGTAAGTCTCTCTGGCTTTGAAGCTGTCTTCATTCACTAAGTCAGAATTCCCATTTTCAAGGGAAAATAAATTACCAGACTAAAAATAGAATACTTTGTTTTAAAATATGATTTGTGTTTAGTTTTAGGAGAAAATTGAAAGCCAACACTTCAGAATATTTAAATCTTTTTAGAATGTGAAATTATTGGTCATTTAATTTTAATCATTCATTTTTTCCATATTTTTTAGAATTTACTACAATAATCATATTTATATTGTGGTGAGGAAAACAAAGAAAATCTTCAAAAATCCTAATATTTTGGAGACATGAAACTATATGTTTTCACCTTTTTGTCTTAAAACCTTATAATATATTATATAAACTTTTACTTGCTACTTCTGTAAAAATTCACAGTCTATGGCAACCCTATGCAGGATCACTATGAGTCAGAACTTACACAACGGTAATTGGTTTGGTTTGAGTTTTGTATAACTATATTAATGTAAATGTATATGCATTTACAACTAATACCAGTGTATGATATAATGTAACTCATGCTTTATTTCAAAATCAATATATGATAGCTAAACAATAAATTTCTATAGAGAGTTGTTAACAGTGCTGTGCCAAGTCATATTACACAGAGGCAAAAAGAAAAAAATAATACCAGTACTGTCCTTATTTTACATTTGAATTTTTCATGCATTAGAGTATTAAATTAAATATTTTTAAAATATTGCATTAACGTGCTGTTTATTTTTATATTGAGTTATTTGTAGTCCTTTAAAATGTTTTACCTACCTCAATCTACAAACCTAGCATTGGGCCTTATTATTATCTTCTATTCATACCCCACATTCCAATCAATATCATTTCTCTACTCTCCTCTCTTTCCCTCCTCTCCCTCCTTCTCTCTCTCACTTCCATCAAGCCAATTTTGATGTTTCACTGAAGGAGTAGAAATGCTTCTATTGCCCCTAAGAACAGAATAGGTGATAGGAAAAGGAGGAATAAACTGAAAAGCTACATGTCCATTTTACATAACTATATTTGTGGGAGAAAACTATCTAATCATATGAAATTTATAAATAATTCTAAACCCCTTAGCAGGATTTCAGAATCTCTCTTAATCTAATTTTATAACTGAAATAAAGAGTGCAAATGACACCAGAAAAAATCATTACACATTTGCCGTTTGTTAAAAATATAAAGAAGAGATAAACTGTCTCTATTTGTTCCTGAAAACATTTCTCTCCCTGGTTAACTTAATCTCACTTACATTCTTCTCAATACATTTATTGGGAAAATAATACTGAATTATTTGGTTAATATTCTGAAGGGTTGGAAAAACGTCTTGTTCCTCAATAGTTAATAGGGACTGAACTGGGGCATATTGCTGCTGATTTTATGGATGGCCTGTCCTGATTTGACTTTACTTATGGATGCGGACTTCACAAGGTTCCAAATGGAATGAAGATTCTTCATGTTGAAAAATATGATTGTCTCCTCAGAGCACTAGGTGGATATAAGTGGGCAGTATAGAAATTGGATACCCAAAATGTCGAGGATAAAAGTATGAAGTGATTGGCTTACAAACTTTCATAGATGGGGGAATATATTCATAGGATTAAGATGTAGGTGTTACTGAACTGGAATTGTTAGGCTAAAGAATTGTGTACAGGTGCCAAGTTGGCAAGGGGTGGATTGGGATGGTTAAGGTTTATTGCGCCAACCTGGCCAGCAAACACATGTGGGATTAATTGAAGGACAGAGAGATAAATGGATTGGTGAGCCTCACTTTTGGAGTTCTAGGGTCTCTTGTTTTCTGGTGGTTGGACCAGGGTGCGGCTGGCTGCCTTAGCCAGTGCCCTGCTTCAGTTGGCAAGGCTCATTTCCTGCAAGACATCCCTGAGCAAAAGGCACATGGACCTACCCTGATGCAGCCCTGAGTGCTGGAGCAGCTGTGTGGAGACTCCTGGCAACGCTGAGATGATTACATGCTCACTAATTCAGCTTTCCTCCTGCAGTTGGCATCATTGTGTGTGTTTTGTAAGATTGAGGAGGACTTTGTATATTGATGTTTGACATATGGGTTATTGTTGGACTTGTGGGCTTGGGCAGCACTCCGTTGGGATGTTTTCTTGATGTGCACTTAGCCATTATGTAAAACTCTCTCTTATACATATGGGTTTCTGTGGATGTGTTTCTCTAATGGACACAGACTAGCACAGGCTCTTTACCAGCAAAAACATCAGATGCCCTACAGGCTTGTGCTTGTGCTTGTGCCTGTTCTACGACTTGTTTCTATCACAGTGGACTCACACAGTATTTGTCCTTTAGGGTCTGACTAACTTCACTCAGGGATCTTCCAGATCCCTCCATGCCTTGGGATGTTTCTTGATTTCATCACTGTTTTGAGGGATGGATAGTATTCCATTGTGTGTATGTTACAGGGTTTCTTGTATCCAATCTGTTGATGGGAAATTTAGGCTACCTCTAGCTTCTTGCTGTTGTACACTGTGCTGTGATGAACATGGGGGAGCCAACATCTGTTCGCGATCTGTTTCTTATGTTGTTTGGATATATACCCAGTAATGGTATTGCTGGATCATATGGTAGTGCAATTGTCATCGGTTTTAGGTGTCACCATATCACCTTCCACAGTGACTGTACATTATGTCCACCAGCAGTGAATAATAGGTCTTATCTCACCACACCCACGACAACATTTGTTGTTCTCAGTTTTGTTTTGTTTTGTTTTTTTAACTGGGCCACAGTCATGTGGCATCACATGGTGGTTTGGACATGCATTTCCTAGACTGCATTCCTCATGTGTTTCTTAGACATTTGACTGTCATCCTTAGTGAATCAACTGCTCAGGTCTTTTGCCCATCTTCTGAGAGGGCTAGTCATTATTTTCGTGCTATAAGCTTGTACAATTCTGTAATTTTATAATTAGTCCTTTGTCTGTTATGCCATAACTAAATATCTTTTACCATTCTGTGGGCTCTCTTTTTACTTTTTTTCCCCCATAATCAATCATTTTATTAGGGGCTCATACAACTCTTATCACAATCTATACATCCATCCATTGTATCAAGCACATTTGTACATGTATTGTCATCATTGTTTTTAAAACCTTTTCTTTCTACTTGAGCCCTTGGTATCAGCTGCTGATTTTCCCCCTCCCTCTCTCACCCTCCCTCCCTCCCTCATGAACCCTTGACAATTTATGAATAATTATTATTTTGTCATGTCTTACACTGACCAGTGTCTCCCTTTACCCACTTTTCTGTTGTCCATCCCCCTGACAGCGGGCTAGAGGTAGATCACTGGGATCAGTTCCCCCTTTCTCCCCACACCTTCCCCTTCCTCTCTTGGTATGGCTATACTCAATATTGGTCTTGAGGGGTTTATCTGTCCTAGATTCCTTCCCTGTGTTTCCATCTCTTATGAGTACCCATGTACATGCTCTGGTCTAGCCAGATTTGTAAGGTAGAATTGGGGTCATGATAGTGGGGAGGTGGAGGCATTAAAGAACTGGAGGAAAGTTGCATGTTGCATCAGTGCTGTACTGCACATTGACTAGCTCGCCTTCTCCCCGCGACCCTTCTGTAAGGGGATATCCAGTTGCCTACAAATGGGTTTTCGGTCTCTACTCTGCACTCCACTTCATTCACAATGATATGATTTTTTGTTCTGTGTCTTTGATGCCTGATAGCTGATCCTATCAACACCCTCATGATCACACAGGTTGGTGTGCTTCTTCCATATGGGCTTTCTTGCTTCTCAGCTAGATGGCTGCCTGTTTATCTTCAAGCCTTTAAGACCCCAGAGATTATCTCTTTTGATAGCTGGGTCTATCAGCTTTCTTCATAGCATTTGCTTGTGCACCCACTTTATCTTAACCGATCATGTCAGGAAAGTGAGCATCACAGAATGTCGGATTATTAGAACGAAGTGTTCTTGCATTGAGGGAGTACTTGAGTAGAGGCCTAATGTCCATCTGCAACCTTAATACTAAACCTATGAATATATGTATATTTTATATGTAATAGATCTATTTCCCCATTGCCACGTACATATGTGCGTGCCTGTGTTTAGACCTCTATAAATGCCCTTTGCCTCCTAGTTCTTTCCTCTATTTCCCAATATCATATTCAACCTTCATTTGTGTTTCAGTAATTCCTCTTGGTTACATTGCCCTTGATCAAGCCCTACCAGGCCTCCCACACCCTCCTCACCATTAATTTTCGATCAGTTATTGTTCCCTTGTCCCTGGGGTTGTTAACACCCACTTTCTTTCTCTCACCTCCCCTTCTCCCATTTGTGCCCAGAACCATTGGTCCTGTTATTTTCTCCTTCAGATTGTTTGCCCCACCTATCTTATCTAGAGTGACATTCAGAGATAATAATATGCACAAAAACAGGTCAGAGAGAAAAAAAAACAAAGCAACAAAAGAAAACAATACAACAACAACATACACACACACACACACAAAACAAACAGGAAAAAAGAGAAAAGCCTATAAATAGTTCAAGGTCTGTTTGTTGACTTTTATGAGTGTTTTCCAGTTGAGTCAGATGAGGTGTCTATTTTTGGTATTCCACAGAGACTTCATTGCTCTGCTCCTCTTGCTTTTCTGTTGCACACCCTTAGTGTTTCGCCTCGGTGTGGTGCGGTCATATGGGCACAATTCCCGCACTGTCTCTAGTGTTGTTCCCTGTAGCGCTATGGGTCAGTGAGAGACATCATGTCTCGTGGTGGGAACTGCTCTATGCTCCTCTCTGTGCATTGTCTGCTCTGAGCAGGGATATCATCCTCAGGGCTTAGTGGGCAAGGATGTGCTCCACTCTCTCTCCCTCTTTGTATGTTCGTGTGTGCTCTCATCAGTCATGTCCTTTTACATGAGATGTAGTTTCGATGCTGTCCTCTGAAGAGAATTCTTCTGGGGAGAAGAGGAGTAGTCCATGTAGTTGGGATAGGGGTCGGTCCCTCAGACCTGCCTACTGATTTCCTGCTTCATGCCAGTATGTTTTATTCACATGTTGGCACACCACATTGGAGTGTGGTCCATCTCTCCCTCTCCTGTGGAGATATAAACAACACCCTCCCCTTGGGTGGGTTAGTTCCCTGTTCCCCCGGCTACCCTTGTCTTTTTTTTCTCCCCCTCCTTTTTAGGGGGCTACCATATGTATCCCTAAATTTAGTCTGGCCCCTGCTATACTACCTGGACCTCACCAGGAAGGTATGTATATGGCAGTTTTGCATTTTTAAGCTTACCTCAGTGGACTCATGTTGTAGTTGTCCTTTTGTGCTTGGCGTACTTCGCTTAGCATGATTTCCTCCAGTTCTTCCCAAATGGCCATGTGCTTCATGTGTTCATCACTGCTTTTAAAGGACGCGTAGTACTCCATTGTATGTATGTACCACAATTTTTTAAGCTATTCATCTATTGATGGAAATTTGGGTTGTTCCCAACTCCTTGCAATTGTGAACTGTGCTATGAGGAACATTGGAGCACAGATGTCTGGCCGTAGTTTGTTTCTTATGTCTTCTGGTTATATGTTCAGTAGGGGCATTGCTGGTTCATTTGGTAGCTTAATTTCCATCTGTTTTAGATATTGCCAAATCTATTTCCATAATGGCTGTACATACCTACAGGTCCACCAGCAGTGGATGAACATTCCTATCTCTCCACAGCCCCTCCAACACTTGTTACTTTCTCATTTTTTTAATTGGGCTATCTTTGAAAGTGTTAGGTGGTATCTCATAGTTGATTTAATTTGTGTTTCTCTTATGACTAGGGATCTGGAACATTTCCTCATGTGTTTATTGGCCATTGGGATTTCTGCCCTTGAGAAACTTCTGTCCAGGTCTTTTGTCCACCTCCTCAGTAGACAATTGTTGTTGTTTTTTCTTGTTGTAAGTTAGCAGTGCATTGTAGACATTAGTAATAAGGTCTTTGTCATTGCTAAAGAATTTGTTCATATCTTCCAAGTTGTTGAGTTCATTGGAATACAGTTCTTCATAGTACTATGTAATTATCCTTTTGATTTCATTAGGATCTGTTGTAATGTCCCTGCTTTTATCCCTCACCCTTCCTATTGAAATTCGTTTCTTCGTTTGTATGGTTATGTTTCACAGGCGTCTGCTGATTCTGTTTATCCTTTCAAAGAACCAACTTTTTTAGCAGTGTTAATTTTTTTCCATAGTTTCATTTTCCCTCTCCTGAATCTCAGCCCTTAATTTTATTATTTTTCTTTTGCTATTAGTAGGATGTCTTGTTGACTCTGCTGTAGTTGCTGTAAATTTTGTGCCAGCATATCAATCATAAGTCTCTTCCTTTACCAGGTATGCATGTATTGTTATGAAACTTCCTCTGATAACTGCCTTTGCTGTGTAGTTTTGGTATGTCATATTCTCATTCCTTGGTTTCTAGAAATGTCCTAATTTCATCTCTGATCGGGGCCAGTATACACACCTTTTGAAATAGAGAGTTATTCATTCTCCAATTGTTTGCTCTTATTTTCTTCATCTTTCTTTTGTTGATTTCCAACTTTATGGCACAGTGGTCAGAAAGAGATGTCTGTATGACATCAATGTGCTTAAATTTATGTAGATTTGACTTATGCCCCAGCATGTGGTCTGTCTTCGAATATGTTCCATGTAGGCTTGAAAAGAATGTGATTTTTTTTATATTTTGATGGAGAGCTTGGTAGATATCTATCAGATCAAATTGTCTAATTGTAGTTTTAGATCTTTAGCCTCCTTGCTGAGTTTCTTTCCCAGTGATCTATCTTTCTCAGAGAGCGGTGTATTGAAGTCACATAGTATAATTGTTGATGCTGTGATGCCCTTTTTCATCTTTTGGAATGTTAGATTGACGTATTCCGCAGATTTCTTGTTCAGTGAGTATATGTGTAGAATGCTCAGTGGTTCTTGGTCTGAGGTCCCCTGGAGTATTATATAGTGTCCCTCCTTATCACTTTTTATGGTTTGCACTTTTAGATCAATTTTATCCGAGATTAGGATTGCAACTCCTTCATTTTTTGAATTGCTATTTGTTTTTCTCCAGCCTTTGATTTTCAGCCTAATTTTGTCTGTAATCTTGAGATGTGTCTCCTGTAGGCAGCAGATCAAGGGGTTGTGTTTTCTAGGATAGTTTGTTAGTGTCTATACAAGGTTGGTAATCAGTTTTTCCAATTTTTGAAGAGTGTTAATGGAATATGATTAGTGATTGCATTGAATTTGTAGATTGATTTAAGTAGTAGTAACATTTTCCCAATGTTGAATCTTCAGATCCACGGACACAGAATAGTTTTCCGTTTTTGTAGATCACTTTTGGCTTCCTGTAATAGCGTTCTGTAGTTTTCTTCATACAGGTCCCTTTTCTGGTTAGGTTACTCCCAGGTGTTTCAGCTTTTGCATGGCTGTTGTAAATGGTACTGGTTCCTTGATATCTTTTTCTGCATTCCTATCACTGAAATATATAGGAATCTAATTGATTTCTGATTGTTAATCTTGTATCTTGCTGCTCTACTAAACTCCTTTATTGTTTTCAGCAATCCTATTGTGGACTCCTTAAGATTCTCAATATATATACAATCATATCGTCTGAAAGAAGCGAAAATTTCACTTATCTTTACCCACTCATACACCCTTGATAATAGTGCCATTGTCTTATGGTATTGGCTAGAACCTTCAGTGCAATATTAAATACAAGTGGGGATAAGGGGCATCCATGTCAGGTTCCCTTACTCAGTGGAAGTGTTTTAAGCTTTTCTAAATTGAGAGAAATATTGCAAAATAATTTTTGCATATGGCTTTCATTGTATTGAGGATTTCCCCCTTCCAATCCTACTTTCTTGAGATACTTTATTAGGAATGGATATGGGATGTTATCAAATGCTCTTTCTGAATCAATTGATATGATCAAATCATTCTTGTCTTTTTCTAGTTGATATGGCGGGTTACGTTGCTTTTAGAATGTTGGACCATCGCTATATCCCTGGTATCCCTGGTATGATCCTACATAATCATGATGTATTATTTTGGTGATATGTTGTTGTATTCTTCGGGCCAAGATTTTGTTGAGTATCTTTGCCTCTATGTTCATGAGAGATCTTGTTCTGTAATTCTCTATCCTTGTGGTGTCTGTGCCTGGTTTGGGAATCAAGGTTATGCTGGCTTCATAGAAGGAGTTTGGAGATTTCTCTCCCTTTCTATGTTCTGGAGGAGTTTGTGTAGGGTTGGTGTCAGTTCTTCTCTGAATGCTTGGTAGAATTTGCCTGAGAAGTCACCTACACTGGAGTTTTTTTGATGACCTTGTTTAGGTTTTTTGCTATGGGTCTGTTCAAGTTCTTTATGTCCATATATGTTAATTTGAGTGAAAAGTGGTTTTCCAGCTTTTGACCATGTCCTCCAAATTATTGAATTTGTTGGAATATAGTCTTTGTACTTGCAATTAATCTTTTTATTTTATTAGTGTCTATTGTGATTCCCCTGTTTCATCCCTAATCCTTGATATTGAAGTCTGCTCCTTCTTTTCCTTTGTTAAGTTTGGTAGGGGGTTGTCATTTTTGTTGATCCTGAACTTTTGGCTCCAAATATTTTTCCATTATTTTTCTGTTTTCCTGTTCATTTATCTCCACTCTAATTTTTATGCTTTCTTTTCTTTTGTTGTTGGAAGGATGGTGCTATTAGCTCTGTTCTAGCTGCTGGAGGTGCTGAGTTAATATTTATCCTCTTTTTTTATGTGTGCATTTGTTGCAATAAAGTAACCTCTAATAACAGCCTTAGCTGAATCTGGTAGGTTTGGGTATGTTGTATTTTCATTATAATTGGTTTCTAAAAACTCTAATTTTCTCTTAATTTGGGCTAATTCCCTTTTTTTGGAGAAGTGTGTTATTTGGTATCCAAGTGTTTGTCTTTGTTTCTTGTTTTTCTAGTGATTATTTCCAGCTTTATGGCTCTGTGGTCAGTTAAGGTGGTCTGAATGACTGTATTTGTCTGAATTTTCTCAGGATTTCCTTGTGTCCCAGCATGTGGTCTATTTTTGACTATGAACTGTTTGCGTTGGAGAAGAGTGTTAATTGTTGCTGTTGTTGCAGAGCTCTGAAATGTTTATTACATTGAGTTGTTCACTTGTGTTTTTCAGTTGTTCGCTTCCTTTACTGAGTTTTTACCTGTTGATCTATCTTTCTTTGAGGATGATGTATTGAAGTCCTCTACTATACTTGTTGATCTGGAGATTTTTCTCTTCATCTCTTTGAGGATTTGGTTGATGAATTTCGTGGATCTTTCATTTGGGCATATATATGTTTATGGTTTCTTGGTCTAATCTCATAAACATTATGCAATGCACATTGTTCTCTCTCATTATGTCATGTACCTTGAAGTCTATTTTGTCAAAGGTTAGTATTGCCATCCCTGCTTCTTTTATTGCTCTTAGTTTTGTAAAATTTTCACCATCCTTTGAATGTCAGTATATTTTTGTCTCTTGAAGGCAGCAGATTGATGAATTTTATTGTCTAATCAAACTTGCTACTCTTTGTCTCTTAATAGGTGCATTTAAACCGTTACCACTTAGTGTAATTAAATCTAAATGTAGATTCATTGCGTTCACCTCATACTATTTGTGTTTGATATTTTCCTTTCTTCCCCTTTTATAGGATGCTGTGTGTGTATAATTGATTCTTGGCTTCATTTCTCTTTTGGATCTGTAATGTTTAGATACTATTTGTTTATTGTGTTGATTTCTGGGTGGTATTACACCCTGTGGTGGTGTAATGTCTGTCTGCTGCAGTTGTTGGTTTTCAGGATTGATCTCCTAATTTTTTGTACAACCCTTAACAGCACCCTTATGCATTCTTTCTCTGGAAGATCAAGCACCATTTCTTCTGTGTAAATCATTGGGTTTGAGTCATCTTCTGTAACTGACTTTTGTTTCTCTAGATATTTTACAGTAAATGCTGGAGTTGTCTTTGCCACGCTGCTGGTGCATACACCATTTGAGTTTGAGTTGGGTGGATCTTGTCGCCTTGCATTACTTTTGTTCGATACCCCATCCAGGCATGCTTTGCTAAGCTCCAAAGCAACTGATTGTTGCTGACCCACCTTGCTGCTTGCTGCCTGCAGATAGACTCTGGCTGCCTTGTTTGAGAGAGAAGTCCGATGTCTGCTTCCTTGAACTTGGACCCAGCAGCCACGTGAGCTGAAGGGCTTCCAGTATATTAACTGTTCCATGAAACTGAACCCTCTGCACTGCTCCGTGGACTAAGTAGCTGTTATATTCCTGCTCTGTGTATAAACTTATCCTGTTATAGATACATAATCCTGAGTGTCCTGGTTCTGTTTCTTTAGAGGACCCTGTCTAACACATTAAGTTAAAGGAGACCGTGGGTTACTGAGGTGGAGGGAACAGGTGAGTGAGGGGTATATTGAAGCTACCACAGTCCACTGTCAACCCTGTATATTATAGGTAGGGTGCAGTCTTTCCATTATTATGCTTAGAACGGAGAATTCCTGCACAACTCAGAACTATCCTCTCATTATGCAGATATCCCAGGGAAGAGGGGCCTTCGGATCAGAGCATGACCTGGCTAAACCCCAGTTCTGTAGGCTACCTAGCCAGCAGCAGGCAATCTGCCGAGAAAGCTGGACATGCCAGGTTCAGTTTCCTCTGGTGGGATTGGGAGTTTTGTGTTTATTTTCTCGGAAGAAACTAGGAACAAATCTAACAACTTACTGTAGCTCACTGCCCTGCAGGTTCCAGCCTCACCTCTTTCTCCCTGGTGCTGAGTCCCTCTCCAACTAGCTGACACTTTCTATCTATAGAGTCCAGTCTCTCCCTTGCCACTAAGGGAGGGTCTTGGTAGGGATTATCCCCCAATGGGAACTCTACTCCATGGGCTGCTATTGGTTCTAGTGCTCAGGGCCTCCAGGGGGTCCACTCAGGCATCCATAGGATTCCCTGGGGGATAGGATATCGTGGGTCACCTCCCGATTCTGGCAAGCTGCTGAACAAGTGGTGGGAGGGGAGGAGAGTGAGACTGGGAGTTGCTTCCCCACCAGTAAAGGAGGCAGGTTGAGGCTGGTGCTTTGAGAAAGGTATGCACGTGGGATGATCACAGTGCACCATCTGTGGGAAAACTGAAAATAGTGCTCTGGGATGCTGTGAAATTCAGTTCTGCATCTCAACCTCCCAACTAGTCCTTCTCACCCATCAATCTGGTGATCACACCTTGAGCTATTCATGCATGAGATCCTACATCAGTACCAACTTCCTGGAAGCTCCCTGTTGCTTTTTTATAAGTTGAGGCATGATGATATGTCATGCCACTGGGATTTAAAAGTTTAAGGGTCATGATCTTGCTCAGTAATGTAATGTAAACTTTTATAAGTGAGATGCAGTAAAAAGCAAAACACCACAAAGAGAACCCAAGTGGGCTAAAAGAGTTAACATGGCTTCTTATATTCTTTTTAGTAGTAAGGAATGCCTTAGACCTGGGGGAAATAAGAACCCAATTTTTATATAATTGGACTGGTTTTTCCATAACAACAAAGAACTCATTGCCATTGAATCAATTCTGACTTGTAGAAACCCTCTAGAACAGGGTAGAAATGCCCTCGTAGGTTTTTGAGACAGTAACTCCTTATAGGAATAGAAAACCTCATCTTTCTCATTGTTTTCTGGGGGACCTGGTAAAAATCAGAAAATTTCATTTTCAAGCATCCCCTAAAACATATTTTGTTTGAAAATACACAACTATTCTTTTAGTGATTAAATGTTTATCTAGAAATTGAAGGAAGACAGTATAACAAGGGGAATCCTTAAAGCATTCCCAAGAGTATCCTAAACTCTTTAAAGCATCCCCCAAAGTACCCGAAACTTTATTTTAAAAAGGAATCCTTTTTTTTTTTCTTTCAAGATTAATTTCACATCTCATTATCCCCAGGGTTACAGAGAAGCAGAAGGGAAAAAAACAAAAGACTATACAACTGGATTTGGCTTCCAGGGATGCAGTAGCTGTCTACCTCTGCTCTTTCCATGGGAGACTGAAAGTCCTGGAGCTGGGTATGGGTAAGCAGGGTTGACTGCAGGTGTGGGCTCCCTATATTCCCACATCCTTCATGACAGAAGAGGACCATCCCTGCTCTTCTGTTGTTCTGTTAGCTAACCTCAAAAGAATTGTTCTTGAACATTAAAAACAAAACAAAACATAGGGGCCCCTTATTCTTTGCACCCTCTCCCACCTTCATGGTCAATAAGATGCTATGGCTACAATCAAATTAATAGTTTCTGGTGTAATCGCCTGTCTTTCATGGGCTGGCCTGTCAATCTAAGGGATACCGACTACTCATGACATGATGAAAAAAGCTGAGTGGTCCTCAGCAGCTTGGCGTGCTGGCCTGTTCCTTCGATGGTGTCTAAGACACAACGTGGGGCGAGTTTGTCTGTGCCCTGACTGGGAGGTCACATTAGCTTAGAATGGAAGTCAGCTTTCAACTCGACATTTTACTAAAAGGTTTTTTCCTTCTCATTCTCTCTCTCTCCCCCACCTAATGATTCATTAATTAATAAAGTGTCATTGAGAAGATATGCCTAAACAGAGGGGTTTCTTTGTTTTGTTTTGTGGTTTTTCTCTCTCTCTTTTTTTTAACCTCTTAGCCTCTTAGGAAAAGTAACAATTTTCATAGCCTAGCACCTTTTCTGTTTATTTTTGCTAGTGTTTTTATAAGGATAGCCATGGACCAGACATTGGGGCTTGGGTTGAGAGCCAGGGAATTGTAGTACCCTCCCTGGCTCTGCCCTTTGGGAAGAGGAACATTTTCATATTTTACCAGACAATGTTTCTCTTCTGCAGATGAAAAAACTCCTGCCTCCCAGAAAATTGGGGGAAATTTATATGAGATCTTTGATGTGTTCTTCAGAGAATCCAGGCCCGAATGACAAAGATGAAATAAATTCCATTTGGGGATAATCAGGGGAAAGGAATAGATTTTAACTTGGGAAGCTTATTAAAAGGCAAGGACAGCAATAAGAGAAGCAGCAATGCTCAACAGGTAAACTGAGTGAAAAGGTGTACATTCTGATTGAAATAATGAATTACCTCAAGTGCACTAGGGTTTTCCTCATTTTTCACTTGCATAAGCAACTATAAAGCATTTATTCTAAAACACACACACACAAATCAGCATTTATTTATAGATTTAATCAGGCTTGTCTAATACTTATTTGATCCTTGTCTTTGAAAATGTCATAAGTTCCTATTTGGACATTACTTTCTGCTTGAAGAATCTAATTACGTTACAAATCATAAAAATCAGAAACCCTTTCTTCTATGCCATTTTTGATCAAATGGAGATCATTACATTTTTATTTACTGCACTAGTTTATTTATTTCCTGGAATCTGATTTTATAATTATTGCCCTTCTGGACCTCATGAGCGTGCAACTTTGACCTTCCTTCCCTTACGCCTTTAAGGATGGTGAGTCAACGATCTATGATGGGTGGTTTAGATGGCAGTGAAGCATACTGACTTACCCACAGGGTGGTCTAGGTAAATGTGGAAATTCAATTCACTTCTCTCTTTTTTTTTTAATTCACTTCTAGGGTGCAACTATGCCAATATGTCAATATGTGTGTACATGTGTGTAGATGTGTTTGGAAGTTTTATGTGAATATGATATACCTCAGTTATTTTGAAGGAGAAAGTATATATTGCAATATAAGCTGTGTTGTTGACCCAAACTGTGTTACCCTTAAAAAAAAAAAGAAAAAGACCAAGTGTCCTTTCAAGTTCAATTCTCAAAGAAGTCTGGCAAACAAACTTCAAAGCAAACTGCCACACAGCCTCTCCCAACTTTGCCAACTCATTTTATAGGCAGCTGGATACTTTGCACTTTTAATTTCACTTGCACAGCTTAATTGAGAGTATCCAGATAATTCCAAACTTAACATCACCAGCCTATAAATTGGAGCTGAGTGTAGTGATTGACTCGCAGAGATGAGGAAGCATCATTCTTTGAAGTTGGCTTGCTAAAGCATTTCAATCACTCAGACGTTAAAGGGATTACAGGGCCCCTTCTAACTACTGGCAAGCTTCTTAGTACAATTTCATAAGCAGGTAGGCTTCAAATCGGTTTATTCTGGTTCAACCCCTCCGGAGGATTTGCATTCCCACCCAGATATACTGATTCAGAATCTACATTTTAACAAAAACCCAGATCATTTTTATAGAACCTGCAGGGTATTCTCATGACTGGTGATCTTGTTAAAATGTTTCTGATTCAGTACATCTGATGAGGAAATTCAAATTCTCAGCAGGGAGTAAACCAGAATGAGCAGGTTCCAAGTCTTAACAATGGGGCACTTTATCTCTGCTGAAGAGAGCACATCTGCATTTTGAATACTAAAATTTTAAAGTTTGCCGTCTTCAAATCACACAAACTTTTGCTATTAAAAAATGAATATTTTCCTTGGTACCCATTTATCTGTATTCATCAAATTAATTTATAAACATTAGCTACCCTGTCCCTGAAATATGAATACTCATTTAAAATTCAAAATTAAGTTATATGAATCCTGGCAAAAACTTTTAAATGTTGACTATTATTCTAGAACTGGTCTTACTCCTTTCTTATGTACGCCCCCTGTACTCTCCTGCAAACACACACATACATACACGCGTACAAACTGATGTTTGCTTCTGATTTTCTCTATTTCCATTTACCTTTTCATTCTCAAAGGTTAACATTCAAAATGTGTTTTTTGTTTTTTTTAACAAAATCAATGATTGGTATAGTTAGTAATTAAGGATGAAGAGGTGTTAAAATTTTCGGGAGTTCTCCACTTAGGCCCATGCTGGGAATATGCTTTCAATTGTTAGAAGATTTATTTGAGAGAGTTAAACCTGAAATATAAACTCACTGGCAGTTAGTTAGGATAACTCTTCAAATGCCTAACCTAGACACTTTATAAATGGGACTGTCCTGGAGGGCTTTGGTGAAATATTGTGTGGAGATGATGGAATGAACTGGAAAAAAAATCTCTTAAAATCTCACTGCACACTTTGATTCTACATTAAACAGACTCTAGACCACACACAAGCCCTTTTTATGGCATTGCTTCCATGAATATTTGTTTTCTTTATGGAGCAGATGGGAAGACAGGAAAAAGTTCTCTTTATAACAGAAACTTGCAAGTAAAAACGATTATATAATAGAGATAAAATTACTACAATAAAATATTTTTTTTATTTATCAACTTGCCATTGAATTAAATCAAAGGTTGGGAATAAAGAGTAAGAAATGGTTAAGGTTGCCGCCTCATTTTGTGCTAGGTTATTTTTCTTCCCCTAAATTACTGCACAAAGAGAGAACCTTTTTTCACCCTCTTGTCAGCATAGTGGCAGCATGTTGCTCATGTTTAGTCTATACTATTACAGATTTTACGGGTTGCTTTTGACTTAGATGAATAATTCCAAATAAGGAATCACAAGAATTTCTAAACTCAGTGCTGTGGTACAAACATATGATACCTTCAAGCTAAAGAAACTAAGTAGGGAATTTCCTTTAAATTATGAGTTCAGAACTGTGTTACTTCTGCGGTTCAAGAATGATTTGCAAATTCACTTATAAATATGCTGTTTCCTTCTGCTTTTTTGTAAGAGCCAAGCCATTGATAATGGCTTATGGAGATTCTTCTTCACAATTACTGAGTATTTGAGGAAAGGCTCTGTTTCAAACTGCACAGCTACTCACAAAACTATTTCAACAACAATGTAGAACAGAGTAGGGATTCAAACCAAGACTTGCTAATAATAAAATCTGTGTGATTTCCATTGTAACACTCCCATCAGAAAATGTCTTTGTCACATAAAAAAGCTAGGTCCTCAGAGAAAACCACAGCCAACCCCCTTTGCTTTTCCATTTTGTCTCTCCATCTCTTCTTCACAGCCACTAATTTTTAATTGAAAAAAATAGTTTTATGGGGATAGAATTCAAATATCATACAAGTCAATGGTTTAATAATATTAAGAAGGGATAGTCAATGATCACCACAAACAGTTTTAGAACATTTTCTTCTTTTTGCAATCCTTGTTGTGAGCTTCTCACCCCGGCCCCCCAATGTCTCCTGCCAAATGCACTTATTTAACACCCAGACCAAAGGAAGCTCACTGCCATTGAGCTGATGCCGAGTCATCGTCCACACAGCCCAACAATACAAACAGTTTTTCCTTGGTGTTGTGGCTTTTAGGCTTGGTTCTGGGGTTACTTGGGGCACTGATTCAGAAAATGGTATCAGATAGGCTACATCTAGTTTCTGAGATACAGTGTTCCATTATATTTACAGCTATTAAACTATATGAACCTATTAATTTATTTTCCTAATTTCATTAGTTGCTCCAGTGGGAAATCCCTCAGTTCTTGGTTTTGCATGAGAAAGAATTCACCCCAAAGCCTGGTTTGTGATCCAAGTGGGTTTTTACAAAGGACAGGAGAAGTTTCAGGTTTTAGAGCCGCAAAGGAGTACATGTTATTGCAGTGAAGTGTGACCTGTGGCCAGAGAGTCCGAGACAGAGAGTGGGCACAGCAGGAGGGTCCAAAGGGAAGAAGGGAGAAGGGCCAAAGGCAGCTACCCAACCACTACGGCCTTTAAACCTCTGGCTGGGGAGGCGTGGTTGAAAATATTGATCGGCTGAAATCAAGCCCACCTGGGCCTAGTTTGGGCCACCCATGAGTATGGCCAATCTGGCTTGGGGGCCTCAATTGGAGCATGCCCAGTTAAAGTCCTTATGGGTGGCTAAGGCTTGCCTGATTCTCTTCCACCCTCCTCTATGGGGAGGGACAACCCTTGTCCCTATTATGCTACCTAACACTTTTTACCTTTGAGAAGAATTCCAACTCATACATTAGAGGGTAAGACAAAAATGCTAAAAAATATTTTTATAAGAATTAGGTAATGCTGGACTTCCAGTGGTAGATGTGTATGGATCCTTGGTGACTAGTTAATTCAGCTATGAGATGCCAATTGCAAGGTCAGTGGTTCAAGCCTACCAGTCACTTTGCAGCCTTTAAAAGATTTGCACGCTTCATACCCCAAAGGGGCAATTCTACTTAGGAGTTAGAATAAATCCGACGGCAGCAGGCATTTGTGTGTGGAATGGGGGATGTGCAACACACACAGAAAGTACAAGTCAGATAGGGCAAAGTCAGAACCCAGTTTGATAAGCGTGGGAAATAAAACAGAAAATTGATAAGGCCCAAATACAAAAGGTGTGAGGGGAATTTAGTGTCAAAAATGTAAGACTTCATAGAAATTTTCATAAGCACTTTGAAGATCTATATTTTTCCTTTTCAAATTATGCAGTAAACGTTTTAAAACACATTTTGGTATAAAGAAGTCAGCAGATAATTCATGTTAAATGTTTCAGAGGTGAGGTCGACGACAAACTTCTTTATAAGAAAAACTCTAACTTTTAAGAGTTTCTGTGCACAGATGGAGAAGTTGTGCTATCTTATAACTGTACCATTAAAACAAAGGAGTTTTAACTCCAGCAGATCCATTTGAGTTTCAGAACATTTAAGTACTTCTTGTATCAAACTCACTTCCAGTCAGTCACTTATAACTCACAGTGACTTAGAATTGAGTGGGCCTTCTCCTGTGGGTTTCTAAGGCCATTCATATATATGGGAGCAGAAAGTCTCATATTTTTCTTACAGATTGCCTGATGAGCTCAAATAGCTGCCCCTGTGGTTTTCAGGTGTATTAGTCTGCATACTTTAGAGAAACAAATCCACAGCAACTCATGTATGAGAGAGAGTTTTATGTAAAGGTTAAGTGTGCATCAAGAAAACACCCCAACCCAGTGCTGCCCAAGCCCACAAGTCCAACATTAACCCATTAACCCATATGTCCAACAGCAATGCACAAAGTCCTCCATCACACAAAACACATGCAGTGATGCTGACTGCAGAAGGAAAGCTGAGTCAGTGAATGTATAAGCATCTCAGCACTAGCAGGGGTCTCCACATGGCTGCTCCGGCACCCAGGGCTGCATCGTGGTAGGTCCATGTGGCTTCTTCTTGGGGATGTCTTGTAGGAAGTCAGTCTGGCAAGCTGAAGCAGGGAACTGCTAAGGCAGCTGCACCCTGGTGCGACCCATCACAAAGCAAGAGACCCGAGAACTAGAAAGGTGAGGCTCACCGAGCCATTTATCCCTCCGCCCTTCCTTTAATCCCACATGTGTTTATTGGCCAGGTTGGCACAATAAGCTAACTAACTCAGCAGGCAAACATACAACCCAGGGCAGCATCAGGGCTCTTCATTTATTGTACCAAGCACACACACACACACACACACACACACACACAAACAAACTCACAGTCCTGGAGGCCATGCTAACTCATAGCGATCCTATAGGATAAGGTGAGTTTTCAAGACTGTAACTCTTTATGGGAGGGGAAAGCCTTTTCTCTCTCCCCCATCTACCCCAAGCAGCTGGTGGTTTCGAGCTGCGGGCCTTGCGGTTAACAGCCCAATGTGTAACCACTCGGCCACTAGGGCTCCTATTTATTGTGCAATAACTGTTATTTCTGGGTCCCTTTTAAGATAAGGAATTGGAATGGCCTGTTATTCAGTTCCTTACAAAAGGCAAACTGATACTTGGGGGAAATCGTAATTTATATTGTTCAAACATATCTTTGGATCAAATGACACTTGTGAGGTATAACTTGAACTAAGTATTTAATACGACGTAAACTACTTTAAATAAAGACAGCATGCACTTCTTCTATCTCAGGGTAGCTATGACTACATTTAAAGATCCTGATTTTGTAATGCATGAACAGAGTGAAGAGTGGTATATGGCATATGTTCAGTATCTCAAAGATCTGAATTAATAAAGAAAACTGGTATCAGTTTTGGAGTCAGCAGGTAAAATATACCCAGAAAGAAGTCTAGCATTTGCAACATCAAAATGCGTGTTGCCAGTGATCAATCTGGACACTGTCTCCATAGATGTACCTATTCTGGATTTCATGTAGAGAAAAACATACAAAACCAAAACAAGTAACAAACAAAAGCCAACAACAATAACAAAATAAAACAGAGGATAGCCTCAAACAAAATGAAAGCAGAAAATATTAAAAACTGGAACAAATTAACAATGGATCAAAAAGATCAAATGGTAGGGTATTACATTTTACACTAACTACATCAACTTTACCAGGCTCTCTGTCCTATAAACCAAACTCTCTACCATGAAGTCACTACTCCTAACTGTAGTATATGATCAGAGGGGATTCATCAGATGTTTAATACACTCAGGCATTTATCTACTGCTTTCTCTTCTGTCATTCTTTGGTATAGTGAGATTTGTTCCACTATGAATAATTCACAGAAACTTCTCTTGCTTTTTTTTCTCTACAGTAAACTGATTTTATTGCAAAAGAACTACTTGCAGCTCATAAACCTGAAGAAAAATCCTTGAAGATCGCAAGTACTTCAAGTACTTCAAGTATGCCCCAAAATACATGTTTATAATGACTGCATTTGAAAATAAATTAGTCACTTGAAAAGTGTATCATCAACAATAATTCAACTTCCAAATGATACACAGGAAACAGTAAATATGTTTTCAAGGCTTACCCATTGTATGAAAGCTAAAATAAAAAAAATTTTACACAGTCACTCATTTATAAAACCCAAAGGTCATATCCAAATAGTTTGTTATTGATGACTCCCCAAAGAGGTTTTGTCAACACATTATGATGTGAAGAAAAGCCGTTGTTCACTTTTGGGGGTAAAACAACAACAACCTTGCATGTATACTCATCTGTTTAAGGATGTGCAAGTCTTTTAAAGTGAGGAGGGGGGAAATGAGGACCTGATGCCGGGGGCTTATGTGGAGAGGAAATGTTTTGAGAATGAGGAGCGCAATGAATGTACAAATGTGTTTTACACAACTGATGTATGTATGGATTGTGATAAGAGTTGTATGAGCCCCTAATAAAATGATTAAAAAAAAAAAAAAAAAGATTTGCACCACGGAAACTCCAAAGGGCAGCTCTACTCTGCTCTATAGCGCCACGAGGAGTCAGAATCCACTTGGTGACAGTGGGATTTCCTTGGTTGGGCATTGCTAGATGAGTTTTTCCATCTTTCTTTATTAAAAATGGTTCCTGTTAGCCTTCTTAAACGGGGCAGGATTAGGGGCTGTCTTAGCCATGTCCTACTAGTTTGGCATACAATTCAGGGTTAATTTCGGGTTGACATTTCCCCCAAAGTTCTTCAGAATGAGTCTCTTTCTGACTCTGGAAACAATGTCCGTGGGTTCTCACAAATATCCTTCTTGGAGACAGACTGTGAATCTACAGAGAGAGCAAAGGATGCTAAATCCTTCAATCTAAGGTCAGTGATGCTCCCCCACCTGGATGGTCATCCTGACCACATCATTTAACTCTCTTGCTTTTATAACCCAACTTATTTTATTTAATATAATTAGAAGAATAAAACAACTTTCAAAATGAAGTTAACCTAAGGTACTTAGTGTAGTCTGCATAGAATTTTTAAAACGTACTACATTGCTCAAAAACCAACAGGTTGGCTAAGGATGTTACCTAAAAGAGCTACATACCACTGAGAGTCTTCTCTTATTTACCTAACTCTAGTGGTTAAAAGCTAGGTCCTGCTGTGTCTAGTTAGTCAACAAAGTCATCCTGAGACTGGCTTAAGACTAAATGAACCTCGTTGTTCTCTTTGCTTGCTCATGGTCAACAGTTATTTCTGTGGTACCCTGAAAACTGAGTTAATGTAAACTATACATGACTTCTCAAAGTGTACATTCCAAATCCAAAGGTATATATTATCCATATATTCTGATTCAAAATAGGATACCATAGAGTCTGTTTTGCACTACTGTGGCCTCCTTGCTGGTGAATCTTCCAAATAAAATCCTCTTTCTTTGTCTGACTTGAAGTCAGTAAAATGGCTGCACTGCTTCAGGGTAAAATACCTGCATTTCACAGTTACCAATGTTCTAGTGCTTGAGAATTTTCGCATTCTGTTGCCCTCTTTTTCTTTGAAGGGAGCCCTCATGTGGATCTCTTCCTATTGGCTGGCCAGATAGCAGTCTTCCAAATGTCTTGGCAAATTTCTTGATGAGTGAGTACCTCCAGAACTATGTCCATGTATTCAAATATCTCAGTCGATATTCTGTGAGTTCCTGAGTCATTGTTATTTGCTTATATCTTCAGTGCAGCTTGAGCTCCGTCCTTCACTCTCGTTGATTCCTGGAGATGTGCTACTACTGGAAATGGTTGAACAGTGGCAGAGTATTTTTGACTACATGTGTTCCTTTTATCTTTCTTGAAGTTTCATGCTGCAGTTAAAATTGTGTTCATTGAACCCTTCGACATTTGAATTTGAGACTTAAATTTTTTCTTCAATTCCTTCAGTTCCTTGAGAAATGGTGAGTTCATTTCTTCCTGTTTGATGTTCTAACTCCAGATATTTCGACTTGTATTATAAGATTTTGTCATTGCTAGCCACCTGTTAAAACTTTCTGTTCACTTTTTACTTCACTCAATTCTTTGTTTTTTTTAGCAAGAAAAAAAATTGCCGAGGATAGTTCCAAAATGGTTATAGTAATACACTGACAGAGAACAGACAGAAATTGAAGCCTGGTTCAGATGGGGACATGGAACAAAGGATATCATCACTCATGTTAGATAGATCTTTGCTGAAAGCAGAAAAATCCAGAATGATATTTACTTAAGTTTTATTGGCTGTGTGGATCACAATAAATAACCCATGTCTCAATAACTACTAAATGATATTACCAAATTACATTCTCTTTAATCTACCTCCTTTTCTTTCTCTCTGCTAGATTGATCAGGTGATGGGAGTTTTTCAGTGGTTGTTTATCAAGAGGCATTATCTACAGCAGAGTTAAGTAGCAGTAAATATTAGATCGCTACAGGTGGACCTGGCATGGTGGTTATGTTTGGCTGCTCAGCACAAGGTCAGCAGTTCTAAACCATTAGCTGCTCTGCAGGAAACTCCAGTTTCTACTTCCTTAAAGAGTTAACAGTATCAGAAATCCATGGGGGCAATTCTACCCTGTCCTATGGGGTCCCTATGAGTTGGGATTAATTTGGCCATGAGAGCAGGTAGATCAGTCAGTTTGAATAATCTAAGAGTTCAAAAGAAAAGGGCTGCCATTCTTAACTTTTCACAGAGATAACTTTCCAGAAAAGTATAAGGACATAGCTTCTACTATAGGGCATACCACATTTTGAAGAATTTTTAAGGATCCAAATGCTGTTTCTCAAAGTACTTGGTTTTATGAAGAATCAGTTCTGCCACAGATTGGCTAATATTTGGGACAGTCAGCAATTGGAAACAAAAAGAAGTCATCATCCAGTTTGGTATTAAGGACAAATAAGTTAAGTAGAAAAACATAAGTTTGTATTCAACAGTTTTCATCGGAAAAAGAAAACAATTTTACACACATTATTTTCATTATGAAGTGTGTTTGGATATATCAGGAGAGTGAATCTACTTTGATTCCAAATAAAGATGTTTTCTTAGAAACTTCATTGCACAGTGTATATCTAACACTCGGGCCCTACTGATTAGAATAAAAAGTATTAATATAAGCTCTCAGTTGTCTTTGCAGACCTCACTCAAGTTGCTTTTATCAAGTTTGCTTTGATTAGTTACATGTTTGTGTTCTCATCTGTTAATAACAATATTGAATTGCAATACATATTGTGTTGAGTACTCTGGTCCTATGAACTATGTCAGTATACGTAAATTATGGATCCTCTTTGTGCCTCATTTTTCTGAGAAAAATTACTGCATGGCAGATACTTGTGTATATAAATATATGGGTGTATAGATAAAGTCATTTTCTATTTTGGACCATTTGTATAAAAACCATGATCTTGCATAATACAAAGAAATCATGTAATTGGCACCAATTCATTTAGTATCATACCGTGGTTGACATAATAACAGACTAAAATCAATGGCAACAGGAATACACAGGCATTCATTCATTCAAAGTTGTTGCTCAGTGTCACCAAGCCAGATTCAACTCACAGCAAGTCCAGGTTCCACAACAATAAGACACCGTCATGCGTGCCGCCTTCACAACCATTTCTCGACCCTCATGGTAGCCAAGGCCTCCGACCTCACGAGGTGCTTGCTCCCTTCTGCTGAACCTCCAGCAAGCAGCATGTCATTTTCTAGGTCCTGGTTCCTCACGATGACAACATCCGAGAATACTGGCTATTCTGCTTCCCAGATCGATTAGACTGTTCTTCTGGTAATCCATGGTACAGTCACTGTTCTCTGTTTTGACTGAAATGCATCAATTTTTCTCCAGGCTTCCTTCTCCAATTTCCAGCTTTCCATGCATGTAAGTTGATTGAAAATACGTGAGTCAGGGGCGCCTGAGTCCACATTCGCCTTTCGCAGCAGATCTGCTCAATGCAATGTGGCATTTGAATTCTTGACTGCTGTCTCCATGGGTGCTTATTATGGATTTAAATAAAATGAAGTCCTTGACAAAGTAAATATTTTCTCTGTTTATCATGATGTTGATTATTGGATCTAGCTTTTTAAAGTTAACCCATAATAATCTGAGGAAGTAGTGTCCATTTTTATATCAAAATAAGAGAAGTGAGTAAGAGGGAACTTAGGTAGCTTGTCCAAAGTTACACAGTAGCAGGACTGGGATTCAATCTCAGGGAGTTGGGCTTCCAATGTATGTATTTAAAAACTAAACTGTACTCTTTCTTGGGTTATAAGTAGAATACCTGTTCAGAAGTATGAATGCTAGCTTCTGTTTTAATGGACTCTATCTATATTCTTGTAAACAAGAGAACAAAATGGGTTGAAAGTTTAAGATTTTGGGTTGTTATTTTACTGTCAGTAAACCAAATTTTCACCCAACACTAGAAGACACTGCTGTTTCTAATAAAAACTGACTGCAAAATGAAGTGTAAATCAACAAAAGCTCCTGTAAAGTACCTCCTTAAAATCAGCACATAAAAGAATGTAGTCTTTAAATTTACCAAAGACAATAACAAGTAAAATATATACTCATATCTGCCTGAGCAAAGATTCTAAAACCTGATAGATATCCATAGTGGCAAGCAATATTTGGGAAATTGAAAAACAATTATGACCTTCTCTGTTGGCAGGCAGGAAAAAATGAAAGTACTGTTAGATGGGGCACAAAAGAGATTGGGAAATTCATTGAGGATATTCTAAATTGAATTGGAAGGTAATATACTCTGTATTCTGCATTAGCATTCAAATAGTTCTCTGGGGAAAATGGAAAAGCAACAGTAGATGTAGCTGGAATGAGTTTTGTAGTGCTGTTCACTACAACACAAGGTAGGATGCACTTTTCTTAACTTTGAAGTTGGGGGAGGCCTTGTGGTAGGTGCCACTTCTGGGCATGAGTTGTAAGAGTCAGTGCACTTTGGGCGATATGCCTTTCCCCTGCTGCATGATTGCAGAAGCAGGCACAGGGATGTGGACTGCCTCTTCCAGACTGCGATCCTCTGTGAATATGACGAGTCCAACAATTTGGCCAGCACCAAATAGAAGAAAAATACATTTTTGCACTGTTAAGTCTTTGGCCTGTAGAATTTTGCTGGTGGTGATATTACGTCATCATAAACTCACATTCTAAAACGGGTAAACTTGTCTCTACAAATCAAATGCCTCTAAATGCCTCTCCCTCCCTAAAATAAAACATTAGATTTAAATTTTTGTTCCACTAAACTAAAATTTAAATTGACGCCTCTTTTGGGATTGATCAATGCTCATGGAAGCAGCAGTCAAAAGATCAAAAGACACATTGCATTAGGTAAATCTGCTGCACAAGACCTCTTTGGAGTATTGAAAAAGCAAGGAAGAAAACTAAGATTCTCCTGGCTCAAACCATGA
>NW_022109768.1:577187-580669 GCF_000313985.2 Echinops telfairi
ATCTGTCCTGGAAGAAGTACAGCCAGACTATTCCTCAGAGGTGCATGGTGAGACTTTGTCTCATGTACTTGGACATTTTGTCAGGAGAGACAAGTCCCTGGACAAAGGCATCATGCTTAGTAAAGCAGAGCAGCAGAAACAGAGGAAGGCCCTCGACAAGATGTAATAATACAGTGGCTCCAAAAATAGTCTCAAGCAGAAACAAACTGTGAGGGTGGCACATACCTAGGCAAGGTTTCATTATGCTGTGCGCAGAGTTGCTATGGGAAGGAACTGTATCTAGGGCATCTCCCAGCAACATAGTTAGAAAGGGTTCTGTCTTTCATTTCCCCTAAACCTGGAAGAAGCAAGCAAAAAAATATTTCTGCTGCTGACCCAAGCCATGGTGTTTTCAATTGTCTCATATAAATGTGAAAACTGGACAATGAACAAGCCAGACTGGATAAGAATAGACACATTTGAATAATGATGTTGGTAATGAATATTGTATAAATCATGGACTTCCATGTGAACAAGCCAATCTGTCTTAGATGAAGTCCCACTGGAATGCTCCTTAGAAGCAAGGATGGCAACATTTTTTCAGGAGAGACTTTTGTCTGATAAAGAATATCTCTTGTCTGGAAAACAAGAAAGCCCAAGAGGTTTGGAGTCACATGAAATCCTAGGTCCCATTTAAGAACAATTAGTTCTTACATCATGGCCCTGTCTGATACTTGCCCACAGAAAGGGAACACAGAAGACGTGGGCGCTTTCGCAAAGTGTGGTGAAGAAATTAGGTGGTGCTCAGCTATCAGATAAAATAGTGCCTGGGGTCTTAAATGCTTGTCTTCAAACAAGCAGCCATATACGTGAGAGGTCAACTAAGTCCATCTGGAAGAAGCACACCAACATTAGTGACCCAAGGATTGTAAATCATCTACTCCAAAGATGAAGGAGGGACTAGTGTCTGAGCCTGAATTGGGAGAATCTGGTTTGCAAAAGGCTGTGGATGACAATGGAAGCCCAAGATATACTTGCGGGGTGTACATAGGAAATAGGCCTGCAGTGATTGACCTCTATTCATAATAGAGGGCTGGGAAGAAACTGGTTACCAGAGTGCATTGCAGAGGTGGCCATAGAAGGTCAACATGATAAACCTGACTTGAATGTTTAAAACCTTGTCCGTCGATACCCCCTCGACTGCATAGCAGGCTTGATCTGGTTTTCAACATTTTCTGTTGTTTTGTTTTTGTTTTTTGTTTGTTCATATTGGAGTTTACCTCAGATGTGTTTGAGGTATGACCCAAAGGGAATGACCCTTTGGGTTTTTGTTAAATAATTACCTGGATTTGGGTAAATGAAAGCCAGGATTGATTAACTATAGTGAGAGCAATTAGAATATGAGTTTCTTTGAGAATGATGATGGCAACAAATGTACAGATGTGCTTGACACAATGGATGTATGCATGGATTTGATAAGAATTGTACGAGCCCCCAATAAAATGATAAAAAAGAGTTTCTGGGGTGTACAGTGGTGACGCTGGGGTGGGGGAGGGGGGGAAAGGAGCTGATGTCAAGGAGATAAGAAGGAAAAGAATGTTTTGAAACCGATTGCGGTAGCAATTGTACAATACTGCTTGATGTGATTGAACTATGGAATGATATGATGTCTATATTAACTCTCAATAAAATGGTTTCAAAAAAAATAACGAAGAAGAAGGTCCAAGAAAAAGAGGACAAAGGACAAACTCAATGAGATGGATGGAAGAGTGGAACATTGGACTAAAACACACCAACGATTGTAAGGATTATACAAGACCAGGCAGTGTGTTTTTGTTTTGTTTTGATTTTACATAGGGTGGTTCCCTATGAGTAGGAACCAACTAGATGGTACCTAACGAACAAATCAGAAAGTGTGTAGGGCAGCTATCTGTTGGGAATGGGAAAGAATGATTACAGTTAATTCCAATATAGAAACAGGTTGAATTCTGATGACTCAGTTCTAACATAAGTCTCACAGCTTATTGAAATAAATAATTTTATTATGATTGCCTTTTGTTATCTTTGAGGGTTGGGGGCATCAGATGTAAACTTGTGAGTATATATAAAATAAATATATATATTTGTTTTGTTTTATTCTGTTGTATGTATATGGTAAGCATGAGTCCCAGTTGACTCAATGTCTTCTAACAAAAACAACAATAGTCTTATAAAGTAGGTGTTTTCATGCTTCAGGAACCATAGCACAGATGTCATCCAAATCCCAAATCTTAAATTTATATCCTGGTCCAGGCAGGACTGCAGCCCAGGTATGTGGCCAGCAAGCTGAGTATCTTGGTGGTATCTTAAAAAAAAAAATTTTTTTTTTTATTGAGGACTCTTACAGCTCTTATAACAATCCATACATCAATAGCATCAAGGACATTCGTACGTATGTTGCCAGCATCGTCTTCACAATCTTTTCTTTCTACTTGAGGCCTTGGTATAAACAGCTCTTCTTTTTTACCCTCCCTTCCCCAACCTCCCACCTTAATGGACCCTTGATGAATTATGAATTATTTTATTTTCATATCTTATTCCATCCTCTATCCCTTCACCCATGTCTCTGCCTTTTGTCCCACTTAGGTTGGGGGCGAGTGTTATATGTCAATCATTATGATTGGTCCCCATTTCTCCCCCCACCTTCCCCTCTACCCTCATGTCACCGCCATTCTCATTATTGTTCCTGAGGGGTTCATGTGTCCCAGACTCCGTGTGTGGAGAGCTCCTGCCTGTACCAGTGTACATGCTCCAGTCTAGACAGATTTGTAAGGTAGAACTGGGTCCTGATACTGGGCAGGGGAGAGGAAGCATTAAAGAACTAGAGGAATGTTGTGTGTTTGGTTGGTGCTGTACTGCACCCTGGTTGGCTCATCCCTTCCTTGTGACCCTTCTGTGAGGGAATGTCTAATTGTCTACAGAGGCACTTTGGATCTCTATTGTGACTCCCCTCATCTGCATCAAAATAGTTGTTTGTTTTAGTTCTTCTGATGCCTGATACCTGATCCCTTTGACACCTCGTGATCATAAAGGCTAGTGTGCTTCTTCCACATGGGCTTTGTTGCTTCTGAGCTAGATGGCCGCTTGTTTAACTTCAAGCTGTTAAGACCCCAGATGCTATATCTTGTAATAGCCAGGTACCAGCAGCATTCTTCACCACATTAGCTTATGTACCCATTTTGACATCAGCAATCATGTTGGGAAGGTGAGCATCACAGAATGCCAGGTTTTTAGAACAAAGTGTTCTTGCATTGAGGGAGAACTTGAGTAGAGGCCTAACGTCCGTCTGCTACCCTAATTCTTAACATATAATTATGTGTAAAAGACCTATATTCTTTTGTTTTATATTAATATATTTACATACGTACATGCCTATGTCTATAGCTCTATAAGTGTATTTTGCCCCTGAGATAGTTAAGGTTTATTGTGACAACCTGGCCGATAAACACATGGGATCAATTGAA
>NW_022109768.1:581953-595130 GCF_000313985.2 Echinops telfairi
TCCCTCGTAGTTTGCTCCTGTGTGGTCTGGGGAGAGCTGCCACTCTACCTGGACTGTATCTTCAGTGCTGTCTTCTTCAGGGCATTCTTCTGGGGAGGGAGGTCCACAAACCTGGGACAGGCCCAGCGCTACAGACCTCTCTGTTAGTTCACCACTTCATGCTGGTACGTTGCCCTCAAGGTTTGCATACCTAGGTTGAGGTCTGGTCCCTCTCTCCCTTTCCTGTGGAGACATAAACAATATCCTCCTTGTGGTGTTCCCCTCAAGCCTTCATCTTCCCCCCTCCCACCCCATTTTCCCCCTTTATGTTGGTATGCTGACTGCATCATTTGGTTTTGTCCCTTGGCCGTGTGCCTATCCCTCAACCTGCAAATTCTGTATTAAATAGGTTGTTTTTTTTCTGTTGTGTTGATTGGACCTAACTCAGTGGACTCGTACGTGTCCTTTTGTGCTTTACTAACAAAGTAATATCCTCCAACTCTTCCCATGAGACAATGTGCTTCATATGTTCATTGCTGTTTTTTGGGGATGAGTAGTACTCCATTGTTGGTATTTGTATTAATATGGCATTAAACTTATATCATACTTTGGGTAGGATTGACATCTTTACTATATTGAGTCTTCTGATCCACAGGCATGGGATTTTCTTCCATTTGTGGAGGTCACTTTTGGTTTCTTGTATTAGGGTTCTATAGTTTTCCTCGTACAAATCTTTTGGGGTTTTTTGGTTAGGTATATGCCTAGGTATTTCAATTTGTGCTTGGCTATTGTGATCTTCTTGATCTCTTCCGTGGTCTTGTCCGATGTATGCAGCAATCCAAAAAACTTCTATTTGTTGATCTTGTATCCTGCCATTCTTCCATATTCCTCTATTTCTGCCAGCACTCCTATTGTGGAGCTTTTTGGGTTTTCAATGTGTAGAATCATGCCCTCTGCAAATGATAGTTTGACCTCTTCCTTCCCCAGATGAATGTCTCTAATGTCCTTTTGTAGCCTTATGTTGTTATCTAGGGCCTCCAGTATGATGTTGAATAGAAGTGGGGACAAAGGGCATCCTTGCCTGGTCCCCTTTTTCAGTGAGATTGTTTTCATCCTTTCTTCATTGACATTGGCTGTTGGTTTTTCATAGTTAACTTGTATTAACTTGAGGAATTCCCCTTCCATTCCTATCTTCTTGAGTGTCTTAATTATGAATGGGTGCTGAATGTTGTCAAGTGCTTTTACTGCATTTATTGATAATATCTTGTGGTTCTTATCTAGTCTCAATGTGATGGATGATGCTGATAGTCCTTCAGATATTGAACCATCCTGCATCCCTGGAATGAATCCCACCTGGTCATGATGGATAATTTTTTAAATCACTTTTGTATTCTATTGGGCAGTATATTTCTAAGGATTGTAGCATCAAGGTTGATTAGAGATTTCAGTCTGTACTTCTGTATTCCTGGGGATCCTTGCCCAGTTGGGTTTCAGTGTCATACTAGCTTTGTAGAATGAGTTTGGGAGTTTCACATTCTCTTCTATGTTCTGGAATAGTTTGAATAGGATCGGTGTCAGCTCTTTCCTGAATGCTTGTTGAATTCTCCTGTGAAGCCATCTGGTCCATGAATTTTTTTCATTGGTAGTTTCTTGATAATCATATTGATTTCTTCTATTGTTATGGTTCTATTGAGGTTCTTGACATATCTGGGATAATCTAGGGAGGGATTATTTTCCCAAGTATTTGTCCATGTCTTCCAGTGTTGAATTCATTGGGATACAGATTTTCATAGTAGTCAGTAATTATCCTTTTAATCTCATTAGGGTCCGTTGTGATTTCCCCTGATTCATTCCTCATCCTGGCTATTGATGTTTTCTCTTACCTGTCGTTGGTGAAGATTGCCAGCCGTATGTCAATTCTATTAATCATTTCAAAGAACCATTTTTGATTCATTCATTTTTTTTTCATTGTCTCTTTCCTTCCCATTCCTTTATCTCCACCATGATTTTTATTATTTCTTTTCTTTTGCTATTGGAGGGATTGTTCTGTTGACTCTGCTCTAGTTGCTGAACATATGTGCATTAATCGCTAGCAAACAACCTCTGATAACTGCTTTTGCTGTGTCCTATAGGTTTTTGGTACATTGTGTTCTCATTCTCCTAAGTTTCTAAAAACTTCCTAATTTCCTCTCTAATTTGGGCCAGTATCCACTCATTATGCAGTAGATTGTTATTCATCCTCCAATTGTTTACCCTTGTTTATCTCCAGCTTTATGGCGTGGTGTTCTGAGAGGGATGTCTGAGTGACCTCTATACATTTGAATTTACTCAGCCTCCACTTGTGCCCTAGCATGTGGTCTATTTTTTAATAAGAGCCTTGTGCCCTTGAAAAGAAGGTGAGGTTTTTTTTATATTGGATGGAGAAATCTAAAAATGTCTATCAGGTCTAGTTGCCTAATTGTGTGTGTTCAGTTGTAGCTTCCTTGTTGAATATCTTTCCTGGTGTATTAAAGTCATGTACTATGATTGTGGAGCCCATGATTTCTAATTTTATTTTTTGAAGAATTGGTTAGACATATTTCACGGGTTTCTTGTTAGGTGTGTATATATTTATTATGCTAACTGGTTCCTGATCAACAGATCCTTTTAGCACTATATAGTGTCCATCCTTATCTCTTGTTATAGTTTGCACCTTGAGGTCAAATTTGTCCGAGATTAGGATTTCAACCCTTGCTCTTTTGGGTTGCTGTTTGCTTGGTATATTTTTTCACCAGCCTTTTATTCTTAGCCCATTTTTTGTCTGTGAGCAAAGGTGAGTCTCTTGCAGGCAACACATTGTTGGGTTGTGGTGTCTGAGCCAGTCTGCTAGCCATTGTCTTATAATGGGCAAATCAGACCATTGACATTCAGAGTCACCACAAACTGTGGATTCATTGTTGTCATCCCATACCTTTTGTGTTGGGTGTTGTCCTGTCTCCCCACATAACATTGTACTGAGTGAATGTGGGGGGCTTCGTTCTTGCCTTCTTTTCACAGTTGAGGCAATGTTATCTTGGTGCTTGTTTCAGTGTTGATTTCAGGATGAGGTTGTGTTATGTGGTGGTCTCCTATTTGTACTTGGTGAATGTTGATCTTCTGACTACAGTGTGTTGGCAAGGATTTTTAACAGGGCTGGGTGTCTTATAACATATTCTTTGAGTTTTTCCTGGTTCCGGGAGACTCTTACCTCTGTCTTGATAGACGGTTTGGTGGGACAGCAGATTCTTAGATTGGCATTGTTCTCTTTCAACTTTCGAAAGATGTTACTCTACTCTCTCCTCCTCTTCCTGGTATCTGCTGATAGGTCTGAGCATATTCTTACCTGAGTACCATTGTATGTGACTGACTTTTTTCCCTGTAGTTGCTCCTATAAGTTTCTCCTTTTCCTCAAAGTTAGATAATTTAAGTATTATGTGCCTTGGTGATTTCTTCCTGGGGTCTAGTCTAATTGGTGTCCTTTCTGTTTCTTGTATAATTGTTTGATTATCCTTCATTAAGGTGGGGAAGTTTTCCTCCAGGATTCTAGAGCTACTTTAGTTGTTGACTTCTTTGGGGTCAGGGCAGTGCAAAGGAGAAGTCACGGGGCTGTGGAGGGACCACACAGTCCCCAGGGACAGACATTATCTGGCGGACTAGTTTCAGGCCCCCTGTGTGACCACAGGTAGTTTCCAGTGCCAGAAGTGGGACAGTGAAGAAGCCCGGGGTTCACAGAGATGCCTCAGGTAATCCCCAGATTGGTTACTACTAATCCCCAGATTGGTTACTGTGCCCCACAGAGCCACAGTAGTGCTGTAGGAGAGCCCTAATATTCGGGATGGCCAGCAGAGAAGCTGTTTGGTTGTGGTGTTACTACATGTAAGCCCCTTGGGGCATAATAAACCCAGCAGAGAAGCTTCAGGGCTGCAGCTGCTGAGCGGGAAAACATTGAGACTGGAAGTGGTCCAGCAGAGCGGCCACTAGGCCATGACAGACTCACCAGAGGGCTATAGTGTCTATGGCAGCCTTATGGGACTCTCTGTGGAAGGTGACAGAGGGGTTATGACCATAGTTTCCTTACTGTTCAGGGATCTGTGTGGTCGTGGTGCTACTGCATGTAGGCCTCCAGTGCCTGCATCTGGGTTTCACTTACCTACTAACCACAGCTTGTGCCATTGTGGCTGGAGCCCACTAGCCATCCATGCAAGGATCCAACAGTTGCAATGTTGGAGGTAGTCCTAAACCTAACAACACTCATAATAGATGCAGACATTGATCTTCCACACAAAGAAATCCTCAGAGTGCTGATTGGTGTTGTGCAGTATATGAGGGAAACAATACAGAATAAGGATGAAACAATCGAGGAGATGAAGTCCATGATTGATGGGAGAAAGTCCACCCAACAAAGGAAGATAAAGAGTGACAGTCAAGTAACAGAAGCAAAAAACAAGGTAACAGGGCTCACAAAAACTGGAAGAGATAGAGAATCGTACCAGTGATCTCAAGGACAACCAGGCAGTGTACCAGTTGTGATGGCCATGGTCGCTGCTATGTGGGGAGAAGGGGGCTGCTTGCAGTGGTGAATGCTGCAGGCAAACTTCAGGCTAAGCCTAGGGGCTCCATAGTTTGGCTAGATGGGGCAGGTGTGGGGCGTGGGGGGTAAGGTTGCCTCCTTGGCTGAGGGAGTACTTGAGATTGCTGCAGGAGTTAATTCACTTACCAGAATCCCCCCACTTGGTCTCCTAATCAGCGAAATTATTGATTTACCACAGAGCCCCCAAGGCCAGCCGCTTACCTGGGAGTCATCTTGCAGGAAGTCCCCTGTGAATATATTTTAATGGTGTATGTATTACATATTACTGAAAGTAAAATGTCCCAAACAAACACCAGTTAATAAGTATAGTTTGTCATAACTCAAATGGGTCCGAAGTCAGGTTCTACCTGTATATGATAGTCAGAAATAGTATTCTAATATATTATTCTACCACATAGGAAGATAAAGTGAAAGCTGCATGCATATTATAAAATTACCTTGTTATAGATCTCCTGCATATTTCACTTGAAGTAATATTTACAAATTGAAACAGCCTGAAGCAGCAGGCAAGTCAACTTTAGCCCACGTTCACCTATGATTGTCTGTAATTATAAGATAAATTGAGGAAAAGTGTAAGGTTATCATAAATGGATTTTCATTGTTTTTGTAATGTTTAATGGTCAAGAAACATAATCCAAATAATTAAGAATACCTTTTTACATAAGTCTTTAATGCATAAAACAGAAAAGAAAATGTTTTTTTAACATAAAACAGTTAAAGATCTAAAAGAGAACAAAGTATTTTTACTGCCACCTAGAATAGTATTAGTCTGGACTGTTTTTAAGCAATTAGAAATAATCTATTGTGTAGTCTGAAGCAAGACACCTGCTTCCATTCTTTACTTACTTTTCCCATAATGGAATTAAGAGTTAAATTTATTTTATGAGAAGTCTCATAGTGCGGAGTGAAAAGCCAAGTTTTCCCTAAGTGGGTACCATGGATACCCAATATTAGTTGATTATACTACAATTATTTGAAATGATTCGCCAAAATAGTGAGTGGTTTTAGGGACTGGGTCAGTCATGTTGATTTCTGTATCTAGTGTGTATGTTTCTTTATGGTTTATTTTATATCTTATAAAATTTCATACCTTGATAGAATGTACTTTGTTAATCAATGTAATTATGTTGCATGGTGCACATGCCTTCTGCATTATAAAAAATCGCATTAGACCTATTGTGCATATTTGACTTCAAGTCCATATGCGTGTTTCTACTCTGCCCATATTAAGAATGTGTGTACAACACAACAGAACTTCCTATGTGAAGATGCTTTGAACCAATAAGCATACAAGATGCTTTGTGCACTCCTAGTTCAGGAACATTTCGGGTTATTAAATTTCATGGAAAATTCTGAAATTTAATTTGGAAATTGACAGTGTATGAATTGCCCCTTTATAGAGGACCATTTCTAGCAATTCTGCTTTCTTCACTATTTTGAATTCTAATACTTAAATGCAGGTAGTAATTTTTCACACATGGTTTACCTGACAAATAAGTTTAGGACATAAGTTAATACCAAAATTGCAAAAATATTTTCTTAGAATATTATCATGCAATGTTTTCCGATATTAGAATCTTCCTTATCAAAATCTTTGTACATGTCCCTCTATGTGTGGGTGTGTTCCACTCATGCATGGCTCGAGTTTTAAGTGCCACTTCATCTGAGAAAGTGAGGGTTGCTTGGAAAATTGACTAGAAGTTATGGACTCTTTTCTCCTCTTCTCTCTACCTTCCTTCCTCTTCTATCTTCTCTCTGCCTCTCTTAATTCCTTAGCCAAATAGTAAAAGGACTCTAAACAAAAACACCTGGCTGGGCTACATGACTTCACTAGTTCACTAGGAGAGTTCAAAGCTCTTCATAAGGATTTGGCTGTCTTACTAGTAAATAAACGATTTAAACTACTTCCTGTGTATATTGCTCAGCTATGAAAGTTAATTATTTCAATGCATTGGGGTATCATTAGAGCACCATTTCTTTATTGCGCAACAACTATGACTTTAGATGCCGTATGAGGTAACTATGCAAATAAACACAGGGGTAGAGCCTTAGAACCTAAATGAACTTTCTTGTAAACAAGTAAGAATTTCAGTTTAAATAAATCAAGATAAAGAGCTACCAATAAATTACCATTTATATTAAATTTTTAGTAAGATGGCAAAACATTAAGGTGACCTGTATGTCAGTATAGAGTTGTTTACTCCACATGCACACAAAAAATATGCTTTAAATAAAGTATTACTATTGCTTGGGGAACACAGAGAAAAAATAGTTCATAAAGAAAATATAATCAGAGGGAAAATATATGATACAACAAATAATGAATGGTTGATGCAAGTGAAACTTTTATATAAATGAAACTGACAATAATAGTTGGTTGATGAATAACATATTCAACTGCTAATCAAAAGACAGTCAAGTCCTCCCAGAGGTGTCATTGTAGACAGCCCTGACAATTTCTTTCTGTAAAACATAAAGCTTTCTGAAAAGCTTTATGGATCACGGTTCTACTGTGACACACAAGGAGTCACCATGAGGTAAAATTAATTCAGTGGCAATTTAAAAAATGTAATGCTTAAAGGAATATCAATGTATTTTAAGGTTGTAATTATAGGATTGCTTAATGTGTATTATTTAAAGAAAAATAATATCTAACTGCAGAGAAATATATATGATGTCTTACTTTTCCTTCCTGTTCCTTGGGAGAAAGATGAGACTTTCGATTCCTATAAGAGTCAAAGTCTTGGAAACTCACAGGGTAGTTCTACCCTGCTCTTCAGAGTTGCTATGAGTTGGAATCAATTCAATGGCAGTGAGTTTTCACCAAATATGTTTTTAATCATGTGACAATCATTCCAAATATTTTCTTTATGAAATCAATGTTTGAATTTAAGCTTATTATAGGAATAATGGATTTTATGTGGCCAGGTCAGTTCATATATTTTATCTTATTATGACTTTATTAGTCTGGGTACTTTAGAGAAACAAATCCACAGAAACTCATGTATAAGAGAGAGTTTTATATAAAGGTTAAGTGCACATCAAGAAAGCATCCCAACCCAGTGCTGCCCAAACCCACAAGTCCAATATTAACCCATATGTCCGACACCAATCCACAAAGTCCTCCTCCATCTCACAAAACACACGCTATGATGCCGACTGCAGGAGGAAAGCAGAATAAGTGAACATATAATCATTTCAGTGGTGGCAGGGGTCTCCACACGGCTGCTCCAGCACCCAGGGCAGCTTCAGGGTAGGTCCATACAGCTTCTCCTCAGGGATGTCTTTCAGGACGTGAGCCTTGCCAGCTGAAGCAGGAAACTGGCCAAAGCAGCTGCACCCTGGTCTAGCCATCACAAAGCAAGAGATCTGAGAACTTGAAAGGCGAGGCTCACTGAGCCATTTATCCCTCCACCCTTCAATTAGCCCCACATGCGTTTATCAGTCAGCTTGGCACAATAAATTAACTTAATGATAATACCATATTTTTTCTGAACCCTGGTGACAATGTTGGGTAATGTTGGACTACTGACTACAAGGTCAGTGGTTCAAACACTCTGACCACTCTGAGGGAGAAAGATGAACCTATCTCCTGTAAAAGGTTACTGTCTCAGAGACCCTATTGGGTTACTATGAATTGCAATAGACCTGGTAGCACAGGGTTTTGGTTTTGCTAATACATTGTAGAAAAAAAATTCATTTTATATTATTTTACCTTGTTACTTATAAGGACTATGAGGGGTTGATTTTATATTTAACCAATTTTCTTGTATTGTCGTTTAGTTCATTGGCAAGAGTTTATTACTTTTGCAAGAGTTTATTTCTTTGCTTACTTTTCTAATTAATATATTTGGTCATATATATATGCATAATAATATATTTTCAGAAATTGAGGAGTCAAATTGTTTGAATAATTTAGGTAACCATTGCTAATTAGTACTGAATAGTCTTCCTTAATTATTTTATTCCCTTAATATGGTGAATATCAAATTGATTTATCTGCTGCAGACTTGAAAGTTTAATAGCTGAATATCAGCTCTTCATTGTGGTGAAGTGTGGTGAGTTACTTGGGGTGACTCTCCTATCCATGTCTGTGTAACTCCCACTCCATCAGCAGTTCTCACCCTGTGGGTCACAACCCCTTTGGGGATTGAACAATCCTTTCACAGGGGTCACAATATAACAATAGCAAAATTGCAATTATGAAGTCGCAATGAAAATCATTTTACGGTTGGGGGTCACCACAACATGTGGAACTGTATTAAAGGGTCGTGACATTAGGAAGGTTGCCCTAAATTTTGGGGTGGGAACAGGCAAATAGAGTGTGTGAAGCACGAATATAGGGGATATAAGTGAGTCATCTCGGAAGCAGCAAGAGGAATCCCAGACCAGCAAGAACAAGAAACACCAGAAGAGCATGTGAGGAGTTCCTGTCTGCAGTCTGCAGCAGCCACACTGAGACCATGAGACAGAACAGTGGAGCAGCACTGGGGTTCTGTATCAGAGTGGCTGGCTTTCCAGCCTGTGGAATGAGACAAAGCTCTAGGGACCATGTGTCTGAAAAGCCACGGGTGAGAGACATGCTGACCAGGGATGCTGTGGACAAAATAACTGTGTCCTTAACATTTTATTAGCTTCCCTGATAAACCCATATGTATATGATCTGTGAGTTTTGTGTGGACATGGTAACATGTTATTGAAACCAGCAGAGAAGTAGAGTGCTGGGGCATGATTGGTGGAAGAATAAGGTAAAGAAGGCATGCCTGACTTCTGCCTTGTAGCACTTACTCTGAGGTGGAGGACAAGTTGGATACTCCTTCCTCCTGGTGTAGCCGGAGGTGGTCAGACACGGACTCCATCCATGTCATGAGCTAATCCATGATATTTGTTTTGTGTTGACTGGTGGTGTTCATTTTCAGCCATTTGCATTTCTTTTATGTTCTTTCATATTTTTATGTGGAGCTGTGGGCATTCTGCTTTTGAGTTTAGCTGTTTATTGAATAAAGTTTGTATGTTTGAAACTTGTCCATTGCACTTTGGATGTGCTGACCCCTGTGATTTCTCCAAATGTGGGAAACTCGACTGCATCATTTGTGGTAGTGGGGGACTGCGTTCACGCTCTCCCCTGAAAAAAAAAGAGAAAGAAACTTGTGCGTGGCTCATATTTAAATTCTTTTTTACTTTATGAAGTTTTTGCATGTAAGCTTTTAAGAACATGCTGTGTCTACTATTGTTAGTTAACTAAGTAATTGTGTCAGATTTAGCCAACAAATGACATTTTTACCTTATGTTGTCGTGTCTATTTATCTATCTATTCATAGCTAATCATTTATAGTTCCACTGTGGTTCAAGTGATAATGACAAAGCATTATCTGTCTGAACACACAAACCCATTTTGAACTTTAAATTTGAGTTTATTTTCTAAAGGGTCCATTTAATGATAACTTTATTAAAATCAGAAAATGGAACACAATAGTGTGATCCACAAAGAGAGAGATCTAAATTACTAAACTAAACTAAATAATAATAATAGTTTAGTTAAGGAGCTTGGTGACACAGTGTTTAAGTGCTAAACCTTTACCGAAACACTCTAAGTCAGATATACCCCATCTCTTTCAGTTGCAGTCTGTGGATGTAAAATGTGTATGCTAATATTATGAAGTAAGTGGTTTGAAAGGTCGATGGTTTTATCCCACCAGCTTCTCCTTGGGAGAAATGTGGGCAAATTTCTTCTGAAACCCTATGGAGCTGTTCTAATCTGTTCTCCACGTGAGCTTGGTCCTCTCAGAGAAACTCCATGTCCTGAGTCTCAATTTATTTTATTGAAAGATACTTATTATGTTCTTCATTTACTCTTTGCTTAATGGCCCTTTAAAGATATCAGATATTTAAAATTAATTATTATGTATGAATTGCAGTTAAATTCACTCTACCTCTGGCTAACAAAAGGGGTTTAGAGGTGCAAAGATGTATTGAATTAATCCCCAAGGCTGTCGCTGAATATCCCCTATTAGCCCTGAACTGGTTAAACTTCCCAAGGGCTATAATGTAATAATGCCCTTAACCCCCATCTTACATAGAGAAACTCACAGTCTTTATCATGAAACAAGGTAAATGCACTTGAAACATGGAACAGTGCTTTGGATAATATTAAAGTTCAAAGAAGAGAACTGGATGATAGATTATATATGTTACTATAAGCAAGGCTCATTTGTGGAGGAATGAAAAAACTACGGCAAATATAGGAGACCTGCATTTTGGGAGATTGGAGAAAGGTTAGACTGCATTGGTCGAATCCATGTAGATATGTGGTTTCTATATTTAGACATAGTGTGCCAGAAAACAGGAAAGTAATTTATTTACTGGAATTGAAAAGTATCATAATATCAATGAAGGTTAGAGGTTAATCTTGTACAACATAGTAATAGTGAGTTATATATACAAGCATGTTGTTAGATACCATCAAATCCATATAGCAGAACAAAACACTACCCAGTCTTGTTCCATCTTCAAAATCGTTGGCATGCTTGATCCCCTTGTCACAACTGCGATGTTAATACATCTCATTGACAGTCTCTCTCTTTTTTGTCAACTCTTCAGCTTTATCAAGCATGATGCCCCTTTAAAGGGATAGGCCCCTTCTGATAATATGTGAGTCTCCCTTCCCTTCTTCCTAAGGAGCATTTCTATTCTACTTCTTCCAAGACAGTTCATCACCCATAGTATATTCAAGTTTTCTCACCAACTCTGTAATTCGATGACATCAATTTTTCTTTATTCTCTATATTCATTGTGCAGTTTTTTATAAAAATTTGTGGCCATTGAAAATACCCTGGCTCAAATCATAAGCACTTTAGTATTTAAAATGACAACTTTGCTTTTTAACACTTTAAATAGACTTTTTGCAAATATTTACTCAATGGACTGTCATTTGATTACTTGACTGCTACGATCATTGCTGTTGATTGTGGTTATAGTACAGTCTATGGTGACTGTTACACAGGACCTCTTTAAAGTATTGAAAGGCAAGAGAACAAAAGTACTCCTCACCAAAGTCATGGCATTTTCAATCACCTCATATACATTCAAAAATTGCCTATCTTTTTTGAAGCAGTTTAACACATCATCCTTTCAATGGACAGCTGGTAGGTTTGAACCTCAACTCTTTGATCAGCAGCCAGAAACAAAGCCACTGTGCCACTTGGGCTCTTCTTCAATCACTCATGATCTATAAATGACTAAATATTAAGAAGAAATCAATAAAAAGACACCAAACAGTGAAAGTGTAACAAGTTGCCGATACCTGACACTATTACCAGCTGTAGTACCAATTTTTCTGTTTATAAAATATGTTTTACTTTGAAACTCTATAGCCCAAACAGCTACAGTTACTCTTAGGGATGTCTTGTCTACCTAGAGTGAAGGGGTGGCTTGGGAAATGGTGAACAATGGTTGCATGTTGGTGATCCTTATAAATATCTAAGATGAGTACAAGAGGAAGATAAAAGGGGAAAAGAACTTAAATTCCTCAAAGACTTCTAACCTTTGAGGTAGGAAGAATTTGGGCAAAATGAATCAGCTTGGGGCTATGTTAAACAAATGCTGTGTACATTAATACATGGTTCACTTAGAAAAAAATAAAATGATCATTTCCTGAATATTCATGGGATGTGCGGTGAGCCTCAAAACAACCTTCCTTTGTACATTGGTGTCCACGCTTTATAAGTGAGGAGACTGCAACTTAAAGAGAAGGGTATCTAACTTAGGGACACTCCATACATGGAGTAGTCAAGGTGCACACTTCATCAGTTGTCCGGACCAGCTCTCCGTGTCCCCTGATGGCAGGTTCCCCTTGGCCCTGCGCTCTGTCACAGCTGCTTCTGCCATTGGGCCCCTTTACAGCCCGATGCTCCAGCTGCTGAGGTCATACACTCTCTTCCATGTGACAGCCCTGGACCAGCTCTTTCGAAAGCTCTTTTGCCACCCATCTCTTTGCTTCTCCTGTCTAATGCTTTATTCCTTCTGCTTCTTCCCTCTGCCTCAACTCTTTCATTGCCATTGAATCGATTCCAACGCATGGCAACCTGACAGGGCTGAGTAGAACTGCTCCTGTGAGTTTCTGAGACTGTATTTTTTTAGGAGTTGAAAGCCTCATCTTTGTCCATTGGAATAGTTGGTGGTTTTAGACTGAAAGCCTGGTGGTTAGCAGTCCAATGTGCCACTCCTCATGCCACCAGGACCAATGCTGCTGCTTCAGTTATATAGAACTGGCTGATATATGTGTACATAACTTCCTCATAAACTTCAAGGCATGAGTTTTCAATGAGAGCCACAAAGTGGTCCATCATTGTATGCTGGGGCATGTATCAGCATGGTGATTGTGATTGGGCAACTACTCATGTTTTTTAAAAACAAAAATATTTTATTGGGGGCTAGTACAATTCTTATCACAACCCATACATCCATCCATTGTGTCAAGCGCATATGTACATTTGTTGCCATCATCATTCTCAACACATTTGTCTTCTACTTGAGCACTTAATATCGGCTCCTCATTTTCCCCCCTCCCAGCCCACTCTCTCCTCCCTC
>NW_022109768.1:596437-609088 GCF_000313985.2 Echinops telfairi
TATTAATTGTTTGAAACTAGCTCATGTGCCACACAAGCATTGAAATCAGTCTTAATTTTGCATTCCCTCCTTGTATAAGCATTCAGATTAGTGTCTAAATCTGAGCGGTAAGGAAATTGGAAGATCTTTGAGGCTGTGGCACATTCAACAATGTTTTCTGAAGTATTTCTCCTTTTATTTGTGGAGATACAGACATACAAAGAAAGACAAACGATACATAGTTGCACTGTCGATCACATAGAATAACGACAGAATCCCAGTAAATGTATGTGCCTCTTCTTTTATTCCTCCTCCCTACTTTCTCTTGTGCCTGCCCCTACCCACCACATCACAACCTTCAACATTTTCTCTTTTGCTGTAAAAGTAATTTTTCTTGACCCCTCTTTTTATAGTAATGGGGTAAGGAAATATTTATCTTTATGAGATTGACTAACTTTACAGAGCATAAATATTTCACAGTTTTATCCATGTGATAAGGTGTTTGAGTCTCATCCTTGTTTTTTAGTAATGCATATTATATTGTGTGTATGTGCCAGAATTTATATATCCATTCCTCCACAGACAGGGTTTGTGATTATTTCCACCTTTTTGCTATCCTAGGAATTGTTACACCAAACATGGGTATACATGCTTCTGTTGGTGTTTTATTCTTTATTTCTTTGAGACCTATACCTATTAGACAGATGCAGGGTTATATGGTATTTTTATTTGCATTCGTTTTTTTTTTTTAACTCTACAAACACATTGTTTTATTAGCTGCATAATTGTATATACATAAATGAATACCCCGACTTCTCTCTGTGTGGTTTTAATGAGAATCATTTTTATATGTTAGATATCTTAAAAATAATTTAGGATTTTGTAGGGAAATACCAGTTTCACTGAAGGCAGGGTGGTCTTCGAACATGTCTATGAACATTTTTTGTCAATCTCTTTCAGGAGATTCTAGTATTTTGCAACCATTTTAAAATGTCTTCTTTTGCACTATCTTTAATTGTGGTTCAAAACAATGGAAGCTAACATCTTGTCATAGTCCAGATGCTGCCCTCCAATCTCTTTTTCTTACTCATATCCCTTCCTGTCACATTTAAATAGAGGCTTCCAAACCCAGTCCTGTGAGCTCCTGCAACTCAAGGAATCTGGTCTCTACATTCTGCTCAGTGTAGTCCAATAGGGTCCCAATGGAAAAGTATGCATCCCAGTGGTCCTAACCTTGGTTTGGGGGGCACCACAGACCCTTTGGTGCATACTGCTCTGTGCCCCCTACCCCCCACCCCAAAACTGGACAATTTCTCATGGGCAAGCTGACCTCCTCTGCTGCAGGCTTAGCAAAGAAGGAGGCAACAGGCAGGAATCTCTAGTAGAAGCTGCCCTGGTGCCCCTCACCACAACCTGAGAACCACCATGCCCCTTAGCCACACGTACTTTCATAAGATCCAAATTTCACATAACTCATATTAAGACAAAGGTATCAAAATTACTTAAACCCCATAACTTCCATCTTTTTATTACTTTCACTGCCTCCATGCTCCTGAATTGTATAAGGAGCCTGGATGGCACAGAGGGTTACACCAGGCTGCTAGCCACAAGGCCAGTGGTTCAAACCCACTAATCACCCCATAGCAGAAGGAGGAGGCGGGCTGCTCAGAAATGGAAACATCTGACAAGCATACTCCATAGCTATAGTTCTTGCTGGAGAGGTTCAACATCGTTCCTATTGCCCAGACCTCCCTGGGCACCAAAGCACTGCCCCTAACTCTGCCCTTCCAGGTAGTAACTTCTTGCAGTTGCTAAACTAGGCGTTGTCTCCTCATCCGAGTTCCTTCTTCCAATTATGTCTGAGTTGCATGAACAATTCCTGAGATCAAATTTCTTTTCTGTTTAATTTTAAGCCTCTGTCCAATTGTAAGACAAAAACCACATAATAAAATCACAGGAAATGTTTAATACGAAATGACAATTCGCCTATTATAACATAGCGACTGTAAAAATGTAAAGCAAATCCTAAGAGAATTCTAAGCCTGCGGGACCATAGAGGAGGAAGGATAAACTTCAAAAGGAAGTCTCCCTCAAGGCTGGATTCAGCCCTCAATGGAGAATGTAGGGTTGTAGCCCACCACCGCCTACTGGATGACAAAGAAGCTCTGGTCTTGGTAATCTGTGCCAGGCTGCTCTCTAAACCCGCAGGACAGTAGCCTCTGTCTTCAGGCAAACCAAGGTGCTTGAAGAGGACACACAGAAAGTGGGAGTGTTTCCACATGCGCACAGTGCAGTGATGGGGGTCTGGAGTCCAGGAGCTATAGGAAGGTGGCTTGCGTGAATCTGTGGTCACCAAGGGAGGGTGCACTCTGGGCGTAAGGTTAGGGCAAAGAACCACCAAATGTTTCATATTTTCACACTGCAGACTCTATAGCTAGACTGAAAATTTATTTTTACAAGGAAAAAAGTGGGTCAGATCCAGGAAGAGAAGCTTCCTCCTCCTGAATGTTACTCCAGTGCCCTCTACTGTCTAAGCTTGGCATTGTGCTTATTATGAAGGAGAAATTTTCAAAATCAGGAGACCTTTATACGGGCATGTACTGATGGATCATGCAACAGAAGAAATTGGCACAGGGGGATTTCCTGTGCCTATTACTGCAGTCTGGCTTATAGAATTCTCAAAGTTAAGACCTTCATAATGTCATGAATATTATTTCATGTAATCTCCTGCTCGGGGTTTAAAAGTTTGAATCTTAGTTTCATTCTTGACTATTAGTTTCGCCTCAAACTTTTGTCTTAATTCAGCTTCTGTTTCGAATGTACTGTCTACTTTCTCATCATCATTCTAATTCATATATTCATCAGCTAGCTCATGGATTATTGTATTTATTCTTTTAATAAGAAATCACTGAGTATCAGAACCATCACTTATAAGCCTGTCATAGTTTGGTGGCCCGTGAGTCACTGTCACTCTTGGTAAATAGATTTCAGGAGAGCTTCCAGACTAAAACAAACTAGGAATAGAGGCCTGCTGGTGTGTTTCCAAAAGTTAACCGTCTGAAATTCTATGGATTCACAATAGAATAGCATCCAATGTTGTCCTGGAAAATAAGCCCCTTAGTTTAGAAGTTACTCACAAACAAGGTGGTCACAGCAATGAATTCAAGAATAGAAACAATCATGAAGATGGTGCAGAATCAAGTAATGATTCCTTTTGCTACACATAAAATATCCATAGTTGAAACATACTTGACAGCAATTAACTATAATAACAATAACAGGCACTCAGACACTAGGGGGGAGGGAAATATTCTTTTTCTTTCTTGTATAGCTTAAATGTTAATGTAGGAACTAGAGATTATAGAGCGATATGAATCAATGTTTGAACTTCCTGACTGGTACAAATGCTTCAAGACCCTGCTACTCAGCAAAAGTTACTGATTTGAATTCATGAAGAGGTGCCTCAGAAGAAAGACTGGGCAACCTTCTCTCTAAAGATCACTGCCTCTGAATTCTATATAGAGCAGTTCCATTATGAAGTATTTGGATTGCATGCGTGGGCATTGACTCAAAGTTAAGTGGGTCTTGTGTTTGATTATCTGTCTCATTGTTTCATTATATCATTTCAAGATACACGTTTTTTGAGTACATGAGTTAGTGTTATGAGGAGAAAATAGAAAGCAGGTGGTATAGTGTGAGAAAATAATACCATGACCTAGAAAAATGGGTTTTGGAACTCACCTCTGAAAAGCTGATGTTTGGGCTTCTTAGATGATCAGATGGAAAATAGCTCAGAGAAAGGAATTAATGTGAAAATGCAGGCGTTCAGAAGAGAGACAAAGCACAGAAAATGCACCCGAAAAGATGAGGCTTAAGGAAGAGGCGGGGCTAGCACTGGGTACAGCCTCAAAAATCAGGTGGAAGTTTTGTTTCCTTTTTGGTTCTTTCTCCCAAAAAATAGCTTTCCATGAGTCACGTAGCTTGTTGAGCTTCCTTTTACTGATTCTTTTGGCAAATCTTCAGGCCCTTCTAAATATGGTTTCCAGTTTTGTTTTGTTTTGCATCATCCAAGGCTAATCACACCATTTCCCACCTTTTAAATAATGAACGCGTATACCTTTTTCCTGTTGTCCTGTCCTGTCCCATGTTCCCTGTCATCTGTCCTTGAGTAGTGCCCTCCCAGGTTGAACATGTTTAACATTTTTATTGTGTTTGTGATACTGAATACTCTGTCACCAGAAGTTCAAATATCAGCAGAGAAACTAATAGTGGACAGGCTTTCATGCAGCTTCCATACTAAGATGAGGAAGAAAAGCCTAATGATTTGTTTCTAAAAATTAGCCAAGGAAAACCCCATGAATCACAACAGCACGGTTTGAGATAGTGCTGAAAGATGAGTCCCAAAAGTTAGAAGGCAATAGTGAACTCAAGCATTCCAGCATTCTAAGGATTGCTCAGTATCAGGTAGTCTTTTGTTCAGTTGTACATGAATCACAATGAGCTGGAAATTACTCCACAAGAAAGAAGAACAAAATTTGAAACAGAATATATACAGAGCATGCCTATGACTTAGGAATTCCATTTCTATGTAAGCATTTTAATGCTTTTATTTCTACACAAAATTCAAAAGTATTTGTGTCAGCATGATTCATAATAGTCTACAAATAGGAAAAAACAGTCTAGTGAAGATTGGAATTAATAACTAAATTGCAATGCATTTGGGAATATCCCAGAGCATAAGAAATGAGAAAGCACACCTATATACAATGGTATGTTGAATAAAAGAAGTCAGACACAAAAGAGTCATGTCTTATGACCAAATTTACATGGAGCTTTAAAGGAAGCCAAAGACATAATAGTTAGCTTGGTAGGTAAAGAGCGTGAGTGTGATGGGACATTGAAGGGTTGTCTGAGGTTTTTTTAAACTCTATGCTGGGTACCTGGGAATGTTTGCCTTTTGAAATTGTAAGTGTACGAATATTTTCACTTTGTCAAATGAAATTTGCATTGTTTACACTTGGATGAGTGTTGTTGTTGTTGTTGGATGGCCTGGAGTTGGTTCTGACTCATAGTGACCTGGTGAAGGAAACCTTGCCCGGTCCTCTGTCATCCTCACAAATGTTCTTCTCTTTGAGCCTAACCATGCAGTGTCTGTGTCAAGCCACCTTTTCAAAGGTCTTCCTCTTTTTTTCCTACCCTGCTCCTTTACCAACATGCTGTCCTTCTCCAGGGAAGGGCCTCTCCTGACAACCTATCCAAAGTACCCGTTTCACCAAGTTTCACCATGTTTGCCTCTAAGGAGCATTCTGGCTGTACTTCTTCCGAAACAGATTTGTTTGTTGTTTTGACAGTCCCTGGTACTTTCCATTTCTTTCGTCAGCACCTTAATGCAAAGCTGATTCTTCTTCAGTTTTCCTTATTCCACGTCTAAGTTTCACGTGCACATGAAGTGATGGAAAACATCCTGGGTTGGGCCAGGTGCACCTTAGTCTGCAAAGTAACATCCTTGCATTGCAACACTTAACGAGGTCTTGTGCCTCAGCTTGAGGTTTTCAGTATCTCGAAGTGTTTTTATACCTTGCTGAAGGTGTTCAGCAGCTGCTTCCTCTGAGGTGGGCAGCCGGTTCCTTCTGCTGAATCTGGACACTCCACTGAAACTTGTTCACTTTAGGTGAAATAGCTGTCATTTGAAGAACTGGTGGCATAGCTTCCAGCATCACAGCAACTCAGAAACCACCAGAGTGCAACAAACTGTCAGACAAGTAGTGTTTTGCAGGATAACCTAAGGTAAAGTTATTATAATAATATAATATGAGGATAAATAAAAATATTTCTATAAAACAATATACTTTTATTAAGCAAAACAGACAAATGTGAAGCTATTGGGTTTTTTTTTTCAAATACCTTCCATTCAGGTATTTTTCCTACCAAAGGTACTGCTTCCAGCTCTCTAGTCATTTCCCAAATAACTCTTCACACTTCAATTAGCACCCAGTCAGAATGGCAATTCTGACCTTTTCAAGGGACACAAATCTCTTCTTTTGAAATAGTATTTGAGTTTGGGCAAGAGAAATAAATCTGCCGATTTGATGGCTAAGATTTGCCATAAAATTCTCTTGGAACCCACTTGGTAGCTTTTAAGAACAAGCAAGGGCATTATTATGGTGATGAAAAAGAATCCTCGAGGCAACTTTCCTGGACTTTTTGTCACCAGTAGAGTTTTCAATTAAAAAACAACAACAAAAGTATCTTCCTAATAAGGTCCACTGGAAATACTTTTTTAAGAAAATTAATAATGCAAGATTAGTGCCAGGAAGGTGAAGAGTGCAGATGTTCTAATTGTTCAATATTTCAAAAATGTTATGCTGCTCCCTGGTATCAACCACCACATCTCCCCTGAGTATATTCCCTGGTGTCCCAGATTTCTGCAATTCACTGCACCATTTCACAGAACTCATGAAGTACTGCAAAAGATGGCTCATATAGTTGTGGGTGCTGGTAAGTCTGAAGTCTGAAGATCAGATATTTGCCTTGAGATCCTCCTCATTCACAAGGGAAGGTGACTGGCTGCAAACCAAATTCCCAAAACTAGAGCGAGGTTCAGCAGAAAGAGGCAAACCAAAAGTAGGGTCCAAAGGACATGCTCCACTATCGGCTCTCCTCTCATGCTGGTCTGAAATCTCTCTTCCTGCTTTTGAGATGGCTGATTTTATACCTTGTAAAATGGCAAACACAATTAACCCTGTTGATAATCACTCACAAATGAATCATAAAAGCCAATTGTAATCATGTACTATAATCATGTACTGTATCATGATAAACATGTCCCACTAGATTACTTCCAAATTCTAGATAATTAGAGTGTCTACTGTACTCTTATCCAATCAACACTTTCTTAGTATGCCAATTAATATACCAGAGGGTTGCCACAAGCAATCATATAAGTACAGTACTGAATTTCGTAGGCGTAGTATTTCCTAAATTACTGGCTTCTAGAAAAATTCTGTACTATTTTTTGAGTCTTAGGAGATATGGCAGTTTCGTGAAATACAGTATAAGAAAGTAAAAGAGGTCATAGCAATGACACCTTACCTAATTTATACTTAACCAGAATCTCAGTTCAAATACCCCTTCTTCTGGAGAGGGTTTTCTGACTACCCAAGATGAGTGGTATTTTCCTCTCGATGTTCACACAGAGTTTGTAATCTAGTCTCACATTTAGGAATTTGTGTTTTAGGTTGTATATTAGGTGGTGCTTGTCGTTTTGCTGCTAAGTCTTCCCATTAATCTCTTAACTTTTATTGCTTTCTGTAACAATTAGGAACTGTAGCAGTTACAGGAAATTACAAGAGGGATTCCGGCATAATATCCTCATTGATTTCGGGTTCCCAACAATTGGGTGCGACTGTGTACGTGTCAGTGTGACCTAACCATGGCATCAGTCATTGTTAGCGATCAGAAAACCACGAGTACAGGAGGCAGAATAAACACACACACACACACACACACGCTACATAGCAAATGGAGAAAAAAGGCCACTAGTAGGGATTACATTTTACTAGGTGTCTGAGAGAAGAGATAGAACGAGAGCATTGAAAATCACCAAATGAGTTCTACAGATAATGTTTGACTTTCATCTGCCTTTTGAAGCCAACTTTCGAAGCTATATTCAAGAATTGTTATAGCATGTGGCATCCCAAAAAATTTTTTGCAAAAGTAAATTTAGGGGTACTTTATAAAGAGAATGAATTTACCAATTAAATGTTTTTTGTTTCAACATTGAGTCATTCAGATTAAATGAAATAGGAGTCAAATATCAAACTTTTTATTTTGGCTCAAATCCACCCAGTACAAGAAAATATTCAGTTTTAATGGTTCCCATCTCTGATCATTTCTCAGTGCTGATGAGTCATGAGGTTTTCCTCTAAAGGGATAGTTAAAAGGTGCTTCTGCACTATTGAATTTCATGATTTGTGAATTACTAGCCATTAAACTGTTTTTAAAAGTGGATTCTGCACCATAATCTCCTATCAAGGGTCAGCATATAGTTTATCAATTAAACGATCGACAATTCTGAGAAAATAGAACTTTAAATGCCACCCTTTCCTACCTAAATTCTCTCAACTAAAACCACCAAAATGAAGCGACCTAATTGAGAGAAACGCCTTGGGCTGAAAAGCTTAAAATGTTCCATACCACCCTTTACTAGGAAAAAACAGCGGGGCGGGGTCGTATATCTCTGATCTAAAGTCATCAGAATGTTCTACACGCTACATAGTAAAATAAATGAATAATAATAAACTCTGATTCTGGTCCATCTTCCTAAACTAGGTCTTCCTCGTCTCTTATTTTACTGTAAATGGTACTGTTATTCACCAAGCAAGGAGCCCTGGGACCACAACAGTGAAGCACTCAGCTTCTGACAGAAAGGTGCTGTTCACGCCCGCCATGGCTCCTTCACCCTCATAAACATGATAGGGCTGTTCTACTATGACAGAAACTTCCCCACGAACCAGAGTGCACTCAAAGGCTAACAACAACATTACACTGATATCTCAAGCCAGAAAACAAAAATGAAAGCCTCTGTATAATATGTTATTACTTTCGACCTCTCCCCTTTTCTAACATCCACATCCAATACTGTTATAATTCCACCTTCATTTTTAAAGCTGATTACCTCTCACTAACTCACTGCCAACGCCTTCATCAATGTCATCATTCTCTTCCTCATAATAATACAACACAATTTAGGTAGTCCCCCATCTTCCATTTTGTTTTATGCCAGTACATTTTTCTATACAAAAGTCAAAGTAGTGTTTTCTGAAATATAAAGATTACCTAACTCCTCTGCTTGAAATGGCTTCGTAGTGCGCTCACATTTTTACCCAAAGCTTACAAAGTTCCATAGTATCTGCCCTTGAACCAACTCAAACCTGATTGTCTATATCTTTTCTAATTCTGAGGTTTTAAAAGCTAATATCAGATTCAAACCGATTTCCGATTTCCGCCTCTTTTTGATTCTGAATCTCTGTGTTGGGTTTGTCTCAATCACAATCTTACGAGGTTGACTCCTTCTATAATTTTCAGGTCTCAATTGAAGTGGTGTGTCATCAGAGAACAGCTTCCCTGACTATTTTCTCAGCGTGCCTCTCTCTGAGTGAAGGTTGATTTGTTCAAAATTTTGTTTCTCTAGCAACCTCTTGGGACATAGCACATTTCTTATGTATGCACATTCATATTTTATGATCGATATATTTACTTCCTCTCTCTCTCTGAAAATCAGCAACTCAGGGACCATATCTATGTTTTCCCCGATATCTTGTATACTATCTAGTCTGGATGGCATAAACATAAAATAAGTTCCAGATTGCATTTTAATTTCATTAATGTGAAATATGATGCAAAATCTCACACATGTTCATCTCCTGTGTAATGAAAATAACTCACTTACATGAAGAAAATGCCTTCATTTTATTTTAAATATGGTAAATTCAACATCTAAATTATTGAATATACCTAACAATATTTCATAATGTTATACACTTACACATGCAGATGTTTACATTCATTTTTATGGTTGTCGATCATGGGATTAGTCTAGTTTGCCATTTTTATTTCCAAAAGATGTCTAGGAAAATTTTTTGATAACTTTCCTTCTCCTTGGGTCAGATTCTGCTTTCCAAAATTTCCAAAAGGGCAGTAGTACTGATTTTATTTTTGCATATATCATTTGTTCAGTTTATAAGATAATTTAAAAAGGAATTTGTATTAAAATTACTGAAAAGTTGGATATTTAAATGATGTAAAATTAACATTTATTATGTATTTACACTGTTATAAATGAACAATCGAATTTGATGTAGACAAAATTGCCATCATTTTATACTAACTTTGTGTTAGGTCCCAGATCCCCACTAGTCTCTTAATTTGTCAGCTGTGGTCACTGACACATTGCTGTAATGTTGGACACTGCTCCACTAACATTTCAAATACCAGTAGGGTCACCCATGCTGAACAGGTATCAGTGGAGCTCCTAGAGTAAGAATAAACTAAAAAGAAGGAAGAGGCACTACATTAATGAAAAATTATCCAATGGAAACTTTATAAATAGCAGCACATCATCGTCATATTAATGCTAAATATTAGTCCATCAGATTGGAAGCCATTCTGTAAGGTAGCCATTCTGTTTCTCTCTGTGCCTAGTGGTCCCCTACAGGACGTTGGAAGCCTATTCAGGCCTTTGAGCAAGTGGCAAGTACATGTAGGTGGACAATACACTTGGATTGGCTCAAACTAGGCCAGGTGGGCTTAATCCATTCAATGGGGCCAGCCAGTACCATCAACCACGCCTCCTAGCCACAGGCCCCAAAAGGCTGGAATCTGGAGACCACCTCCCTCTTTTCCAGCTGTTCCTCTGATTCTGCTCAGCCTGGCAGTGGTCTCTCCCTCTTGGGCCTCAGGTCACCACGTGTGTTGGCGTACAGGCCTGTGTTCAGTTAACTGTAAAACCTAAAAGTTCTTCTATCCTTTATAGAAACTCACTTGGCTCACAAACTAGGCTTCAGCGTGAATTCTGTCTTGAGCGAAGCTAAGGACCAAGGCATTTCCCACCTGAGGTATTTAACAATACTATTGGGAATAGCTGACTCCTCAAAGTAGAGTGTATTTGAATGATAAGGGTGGACCAACATTTTCACACATTCATTTGTTCATGGCTATGGTGGTTAGATTTTATGGCATTTTGGGGGGTCCCTGAGTGGAAGTAGGGGCGGAGTCCAACTTGTCAGGGAGTTAATTATACCTTCCTGGGGTGTGGATATTTTATGAGAGACACCAAGAATCCTTCTCTCTCTTTCTCTTGTCTTTTCCTTCTTGCTTGCTTGGGTTCTGTATCTGCCTCCAGATTTGGCCCCGTGTGGGCCACCAACGCTGAGAGCTGTTCGTATCCTGTTATATTCCTCACTGACCTTGGATCCATGAAATCATGTACCCACCTGCCTGTAATTGCCCTACTTCTCCATTCACTTTTTGCTTCATTGGCTGGTCGGTGGTCGAAGAGGGATCCAGCTAGCATGAGACTCAGGGACTTGAGGTGGACTAGATTGGAATACCTTCTTGCTACAAAATCCCTTCTTAGTATAAAGTTCTTTATTATACTTATATGGGTGTCACTGTTTTTTTTCTTCCTCAAGACAATGCAACCTGTCCAATTTGGTACCAAAGGAGTGGGATTCTAGAGAAGCAAATCATAAGGATGGAGGACGGAGACATGTTTGCTTGCTGCCTTATCACAAACAGGTCAAGCTGGAATTTCCTTCTCTTTGGGATAGTCAGAGGAGGTCAGATATGGCCACAGCATTTACTCAGTATCTACAAAAAGCAGGGGAAATAAAACCTTAGAGTCTGAGAAACTTCGTTTTCTTATTTGTGTTAGTCTGGGTAGACTAGCGAAACAAATTCATAGACATTCATATGTGTATAAGAGAAAGTTTTATTTAAAGAGTAATTGTACATTAAGAAACTATCCCAACCCAGTCCAGTCCAACCCCATAAGTCCGATATTAGCTCATATGTCTGATCCCAATCTAGAAAGTCCTCCTCACACTCAGGAAACACATGCAATCATGCCGAATGCAAGATGATCACAGGCCACTGGGTAGAAAATGTTTGGATCCAGTGGCGGTGTAAGCATCTCAGCACTGGCAGGGGTCTCTATGTGGCTTCTCTGGCTTCAGCAGTCTGGTTGCATCAGGGTAGGTCCATGTGGTTTCTCCAGATCAGGGCACTAGCATAGTTCCATGTGTCTTGTCAGCTGCAATGTCTCCCAGGGAGCAAGCAGACAGAGAGAGGTGTCTCCTGCCTCCAAGGAGGAAGTACTGGATTTCCCAGAATTCTCAGGAGAAGGCCATGCTCACACAGAGGCCTCATTGGCTAAGGCCTGCTTGACAGACTAGATTCCACCCTTTCACTCTTAATCCTCTCAAGTCCCAAATTGACACTCTATTATGTAGCTACCACGTGATTTTTACATGCAATGGGTGAAAGGAATGTATGGATGCTAAGTTGTTCAGGGGAAAGTGGCTCTAAGGCTTTCCTGGGCAAAAGACATATTACTAAGAAGTAATGACAGTTAAAAGGCCCGGCCTGCTAAATACACCCTGCCACAGGCCCAAGTGCATATGCATATGAATTGCATAGTCTAAGAGAATTTTGAAATTGAGTGGTTTAAACAGAATTGGACTTAGCATCTGGCAGTATTAAAAGTATATTGATTTCTCCTACACACTGTCATCGACATAACGTAAGGTAGAAATGAATATAGTAATTATATTCAAGATCTTTTAAGACTATTCACCTTCAGCCTTTATGATTAGATTTGCTGAAAGGTCCATTAAGAATTGCTTGGAAGAAATGGCTTTTTGTTTGAAGCCAAGGTAGAAAGCTTAAAACGGTTTAGCCCCACGGAGTACTCTGAGAGTCAGGGTGTTTGAATCGGACAAGACCAGCAACTAGAACAGCTAAAGGACCATGGGAGGAAAAAGAGTAACTCTGGATTTTTAAATCTTGAGCAAAAAGTTTACTGTGGATGTACCTCGGCTGGAAAAGTCTGTGCCTATCAGAGAACCCTCCCAGACCCTCAACCCCAACAGCCATCCCCGAAGGACTGAAAGT
>NW_022109768.1:609224-611548 GCF_000313985.2 Echinops telfairi
GAGTAGAGAAGAGGATGATCTGGCTGGTTTGAAGCTTAAAAACTTGCAAGTAACCTGAACCCGTGGCATGATCGATCCCAAGAAGGCTAGGGTTGACAAACTGTGGGAAGGGCCCAGTGATTTGAAGCTGAGGGAGACGTGTATGAAACTCCAGAACTTGCTACAGCACCTATTGACCTAACTTGGAATGGCTAATATGAGTTGACTAAAACCCAATATGTTTGATTTTGTGAGCTTGTGCACATTGCCTGCTGTCTTGATGGATGGCCTGCTCTAGATTTGACTTTGCTTATGGATGTACCATTCTAAATGGAGAAAAGATTGAAGCTGTCATCCTTGGGCCCACAATCATTACCCATGCTAGTAGCAATCAAGAGCTCAAATGAGGCATTACTCTAGGTAAATATGCTGAATACAACCTCTTAAAGCAGCAGTTCTCAACCCTCTTTGGGGGTCAACAACCCTTTCACAGGGGTCGCCTAAGATAATAAAAAAACATATTTCCAATGGTCTTAGGAACCGAGTCACAGCTCCTCTATCCGTCTCCAGGCGGGTCCACCCACATGCAGATACGCCCACATACGAGTACACGGCGTGGGGTCATCATCACGCCAACCCCATCACATACAGGTGTGTGACAGGGTTGGTGTCATAATATACTTATGCAGACCAGTCGCACGTGTAGAAAGCAGCTGCTGCGTTGAAAGAAGCAGTATTGGAGGTAAAACAACATTCCATGGTCAATGTAAAATCATTTACTGTATAATCATCTGGCTGCTAATCAGTCTTTTTACATTCAGCTGTGTTTGATGTGAATAGTGTCTCCTTGTGATAATGACAGATATGTAAAAAAAATACAGAGAATTGTAAATCACAGGAAACATTAATGAACTGTATTGACTGAACTATACCATGTATCATCTTTTGTATTATTAAAGCTATTGTTATACATTATTTTCATTAGCAAACCATCCCAAGACAATGGATTGCGTAGAGAAGAATGTTAAGAAAAGAAAACAGTGAGGATTTTTTACACTATGGTTCTACCTCAATAATTACAGAAGGAATTGAGAAAACACAATGTGTTCTTTGTTGTGAAGTTGTATCAGCCGAATCTATGAAGCCAACAAATGAAAACGCCGTTTTGATAGCAAGCATCTGAGCTTTGCTGGCAAGGATACCAACTGTTTTAGAAGCAAAGCTGATGGACTCAAGAAAGCCACACTTGACACTGGTGGCAAGTACCACAAACAAAACATAGGGGCCATTGAAGCTTCATATTTGGTGGCACTCAGATTCGCCAGAGCTATGAAACTTCACACCACTGCTGAGGATTTACTGTTGCCAGTGGCCAAAGACATTGTTTGAGTTATAATTGGAGATGAATTTGTTACGAAATTGAGTGTAATTTCCTTATCTAATGACACTGTCCACAGAAGAATAGATGATATGTCTGCTGACATTCTTGATCAGGTAATCCAGGAAATTAAATCTGCTCCACTTCCAATATTTAGCTTCCAGCTTGATGCATCTATAGACGTTACAAACTGTTCACAGTTACTGGTTTATGTGAGGTATATTAATGATGGTGACTTTAAAGATGAGTTTCTTTTTTGCAAACCTCTTGAAATGACAATTACCGTACGTGATGTGTTTGACCCAGTTGGTTCGTTTCTGAAAGAACATAAGATCTCTTGGGAAAAGGTTTGTGGTGTTTGCACAGATGGTGTTCCAGCTATGCTAGGATGTCGATCTGGATTTCAACATTTGGTACTGAATGAGTCACCAAAAGTCATTGGAACTCACTGTATGATTCATCGACAAATATTAGCAATGAAGACGCTGCCACAAGAGTTACAAGAAGTAATGAAAAGTGTCATACATTCAGTCAATTTTGTAAAGGCGAGCACTTTAAACAGTCGACTGTTTTCACAACTGTGCAACGAGTCAGATGCACTGAATAATGCTCTGCTATTTCACACTGAAGTGAGATGACCGTGGGGAGGAAACATTTTAAAACATGTTTTTGAGCTTCGTGATGAAATCAAAACTTTTTAAATCAGAAAGCAAGATTGCAATTCAAAGCATTTTTCAGTGATAAAAATGAACTGCAGAAAATAGTTTACTTGGTTGACATATTTGCCATCTTGAATGAGTTAAATTTATCAGTGCAAGGAGCAAATGCAACATGCCTCGATGTGTCTGGAAAGATCCAATCATTCCAAATGAAACTTCAGCTTTGGCCAAAAAAAAAAAAAGGATGAAAAGATGTTCCTGAGACAGCTCAGGAGGAGTTCTGTTGCCCATCCCCCTGGGAGGGGGTT
>NW_022109768.1:612309-624902 GCF_000313985.2 Echinops telfairi
ACATAGATCTATTTCCCTACCATATTTAAATATATTTACATACATGCCTGTATTTAGACCTCTATAATTGTCCTTTGCCTCCTAGTTCTTTCCTCTATTTCCTTTTACTTTATTCTTGTCCCGCTATCATGTTTGACCTTCATTCAGGTTTTAGTAATTCCTCTTGGCTACATTGCCCTTGATCAAGCCCTACCAGGCATCCTATACCCTCCTTGCCAACAATTTTATATCGCTGTTGTTCCCTTGTCCCTGGGTTTGTTGACACCCACTTCCTTTCCCCCCGCCTCTGCCTCTCCCATGTGCCCCTGGAACCATCGGTCCTGTAGTTTTCTCCTTCTGATTATTTAACTGGTCTATCTTATCTAGAGAGACGTTCAAATACAATAATAAGCACGAAAACAAGACAAAGCAAAAAAACAAAAAACACACCAAAAAACAATGATGAAAGAAAAGCCTATAAATAGTTCTAGGTCTGTGTGTTGAACTTTAGGAGTGTTTTCCAGTTAAGTGTGATGGGGTGCCATGCCCTGGCCCTAAGTCTATTTTTGGTATTCTCTGGGGATTTCATTGTTTTGCTCCCTGTTGCATGCCCTTAGTATTTCATCCCAATGTGGTGGGGTCAGATCAGGCACAATTCCCACACTGTGTCTCCAGTGTTGTTCCCTGTAGCACTATGGGTCAGTGATGGGCATCATGTCTCATGGTGGGGCAGGACCTATGGTCCTCTCTGTGCATTGGTTGCTCTGAGCAGTAATATCGTTGTCAGGGCTTGGCGGGCCAGTGATATAACCTTTCTATAAGACAGACACTAGTAAACTCTCTCTCTCTCTTGTCTTGCCACATGCTTGCTTTCTGTGTCTGCCTTATATGGGCTGCTACCTTGGGAGTTGTTGGCACCCTGCCATGCTTCTACTGAACTTGGCTACACATAGCTCCACACCCACTGGCCTGTGATCTCCAGGCTTTCAGATTCATTTTTCTGCCTCACTGGCCTGTGAGTCTGAAGAGGGTTCTGGCTAGGAGGGTTCTGACTTATGGACTTCAGTTGGACTGACTGGGGACATCTTCTTGTTATAAAGTTACTGTTGATATAAAATTCTTCCTTACACATAAATGAATGTCACTTTTGTCCCTCTAGATGACCCAGCCTAAAACAATAAGGCATAGTATCAAAATGAAGAGAAAGATCTGCAAGCATCAATTAATCATCAGAGCAGGAGATGTATCAAGTGCAAATTTAGGAAAATTAGAAGTTATCAAAAATCAAATTAAATACATGTAGATAAATATTAGGCATTTGTGAGGTAAAATGGACTTGTATTGCTCACTTGGAATCAGACAATCATATGCTTTGCTAAACCTAGAGTGACATATTCAAGAAAAGTATGAATATAATGATGTTACATTTATTATTCCAAAGAGCATGTCTAGATCTATTTTAAAGTAAAATGCTATCTCTGATGAGATAGTATCTATGTGCTTACAAAGAAATCCACTTAATAAAATTATTCAAATTTACACACCCAACTACTATAGATAGTGATGAAGAAACTGAAGAATTCTACCAACTTCTCAGTCTGAAATTGATCAAATATGCAATCAAGATGTATCGTTAATGACTGGTGTAGGACTGTGAACGGTGTAACCAGAGAGGGAGGCTCTGTAGTAGAAAGCATAGCCTTAGTGATAGAAACAAAGCTAGAGATTTCATCGTAGAATCTTATGATTCTATCTTCTTCATTAAAAAATATCTTTCTTCAACAACCCAACCAGTGGTTGTACATGTAGATTTCACCAGATAGAATACATAGAAGTCAAAATAACTACTTCTGTTGAACAAGAAGATGCCAGAACAGGAGCGATTGTGGAACAGATCATCAGTTGCTTTAAATTGAAGGCTTAGGTGCACCTGACCATTGTGTTTGCACTTACCTCATATGGATGTGAAAGCTGAGTAATGACTAAGGGACACTGAGGCTGAATTGATGCAAAAGAATTAACTTTCTTGGTAAAGATTATCAAAAGTATCATAGACTGCCAGAAGAACAAACATCTATCTTGGAGGAAGTGTAGCCAATGGTTCTTTAGGGTCGATAGACTTCATCTCAATTGCTTTAGGCATATTACCAGGAGAGATCAGTATTTGAAAAAGGAGAATCTGATTGGTAAAGTGGAAGATCAGCAAAAGAGAGCCAGAACGCCAATGATATTGATTGAAAAGGTGGCTACAACTCTGAGATGCAGGTTTGGATAAAAGAAGACCACTACAATGTCCAAGTAGAATTATTGAAGTCTTTAGTTTTATATCAGGTTTCTCAAGCTGCAGTGGAATGTTCAAAGGGAACTTCTATCCAGACTGCCGCAGCCTCTTCCCTGGCCAAGCCTCTTTTATCTTATTTAGGGATGGTAGAATACAGAAAGCAGAAGAAAAAGTAAGTTAAAATACATATATCACTAAGTGGTATGGCCAGAAGTAAAACAAAAGTATATTTAGGTAAAGTTTCAGGCGCCTTGCTTTATGACCCTATTCCTGGATTTTATTTTTCCCTTGTCCTCCTACCCAGGGTAGGAAATGAACTCTCCTGTCCTTAAGAGAAAGACTTACAGCATCTCTTGATAAGGAGAAAGGGTTAGTTTAAACAAGAATTGCTCTGAGGTCACATACAAACCTACATTCCATTGTGATGTTAAAACAGATTGCCAGAGGCCAGTCTGAGGGAGCAGGGAAAATACCCATAAGGAAAAGTGTTCTCAAGGCAGTACTGCTTAAATGTGGTGATAGGAGTTTGTCGATTTCCAATGGGCTCAAACATGACAGCAATTTTGAGAATGGCACGTGACATCTTCAGAAACCCTATTTCCAAACAAAGACATGATCACACAAACTAGGAGCTAAGACTGCATCATGTTTTTCTCTATGGTGTAATTCAATTTATAACAGGAGATATCCCTTCCTCTCGAATTGTACGCATATATAAAATTTTGTGAATAACTTGTACTTTATTAAGCATTTGACAGAATCAACTAAAATCTATCTGCCACTGTAATTTTCTTTGTGGGAATGTTTAAAACTATACATTCCATTTTGTTAATAGCTCTGTGAAAATTATGTGGAGGCTATATCTGACTTCCTTTGGCTACATGAGGTAGGAGATTAACTCCAACCATTCTCACAAAGCATTCCCACAACCATTGCCATTGCCACAAAGCAAAGATCAGACATGCCTCCACTCTCCATTCTTCTTGCTCCTTATTCTGACACAAGCTGTTCCTCCCAAGGCATTCCACTTCTCTATGGGGTGTGATAATCTGTTGCAATGGCCACAGAGAACACACAGTCAATACTCATGATAATGGAGATTTATTAGGGAATTTAACAAGTTAACACAAATTAGGATCATAAGAAACGTTAAGAATACATCTTTGGTAAACAGCATTACCTCTCCTCAACCAACAGCCAAATTTCTCTCTGGTCCTCAAACTTTCAACCCCATGTTCCCTTGACCTCTGCCACGCATGCTCTGTGGGCCAGGACACTTGCCCGAGGCTTTGCTTCACCATCTCACAGTCTTTTGGTCTCTGGTTTCAGCACTGGCCTTCTGCTCAGATGCCTCTGTGCTCAGTGTGGCATGGCCTTTGGTGCTTTTACTACTTCAGGCAGGGATTTCAATAAGATTTCACTGATGGCTCTTCTTCCTTCATGGCATGGGACTTCTCTCTGTTGCTGATTCTGAGCTGACTCCCTTAAACACAGGAAGTGGCAACCCAAACAGACCAATCCCATCTATTAGTGCTTCACACAATCTATTTGCATGGCCCCCAAAAATCATCTGGTAGGACTTTAAAAGACAAGAATAGATGAGCCATATTAATAAAGTTTACTTCACCACATGAAACTAATGAGATAATCTATTTGTTCATGAATGAGTTTGATCATTTAACTTTTTCAACAGTTGATTCATTTCATCCAAATTGTGAAAATTATTGACTTACATTGCTCATGAAAAGAAAAACTATAAACTTACTGCCAACAAGTCGATTCCAAATCATAGTGACCCTATTGGATCCTATAGAGTAGAACAACCCTTGGGGGTGTCAAAGTGGGAATTTGGGGGGATAGAAAGCCTTGTCTTGACTTCTGGCAAGATGGTGACCAAGTAACACATACCAGAGGGACTCCACAGAAATCAGTGCAGGAGAGGGAAATTCCACTCTGCTGGGTCACAGGAGGAGCATCATAAAGATGAGTAGACATAGATCCACTAGGCTTTGAGGAGCTGTGGGCTTTTGGCTTACCACTGTGGAGGCCGCCTAAGGCTTAACCTTAGGCCCACCACAGGCTCCGCAAGAGCAAGGCTCCTTGGGCCAGCCCAAAGGCCTTATTTCAACAGAGCCACAGAGTGCTGCTGCTGGGAAGGGGTTAAACCCCTCCAGTCTCACCGTCAGGCATTGGGGCTCAACTATATCTTTACTTTTGTTTCTCTCTCTTCTCTCTTTCTCCCCACAGTCTCGGTGGGCTCAGTTTTTGTTTCACTTCTCTTTCCTCTCACATGCCATGGTCATCCCTCAGGCTAATCCCCTTCACTTAGTGCAATTATGCCAGTCCTACAGCCAGCTGGGGGAGATCACATGCTCCTCAGCGTAACACATGGCTGGGGAACTGTGGGATACCAGAAGATTTCTCCCTAGATTGTCAAGCTGTTTGCTAGCACATTATGAGTTCTGCTGCTCCCTGAAGGCATTTAGCCATATAGAGCATTCAGACCCTATTGTCTGTCCCACCATAGGTGGGGCTCACTCCCTGCTGATAAGGATAGTGGATTGCTTTCCTAAAGGAGAGCTTGGTATAAGTCAAGCCAAGTCAATGATGACCAAGGTTAGGCTACCATCCTAAATCTAGGATCCGCCCATCTTGTCACATGTGTTCCCCTAACCCATCCTCTTTCTATTGTGTGTACACCTCTAGATCACCCCCCTCCCACTGCTGTATTGCCTACAGTACACCCCTTCCTGCGATGCATGTGGGTACCTGTAATCAGTGGGGGCTTGCACGCCCCTAAGGATATATAAGCCTCGGTGAGAGGTATACACTCTCCTCCTCCTGCTTTCTGCATGGACCTGGATACTGAGATCATGGCCATCTAGGGCATGAGCATGCTACCATGAAATGTGTCTGACACTTTTATTTTATCTTCTCTCTGACCTCATCTATTCTCTATGATTTTATTATAATCTTTCTATCTTATAGCCATATTAGGGGTGGGAGGTACACTTGAAGCATTGAGAGGTGGCCATGGATAGTGGGCAAGGAATGGGTTCTGTGTGCCAGGAGCATTCCTGGTATTAGTGGCTCTGGCAGCCTCCACAGGCGGCTGCTTCTTGATCATGTGCAACATCCTCATTCACAACTTGGATCCAGGAGCCTATGAGGGCCCTTGGCCAGCTGGCTTCACTAGCACTGTGGCAATAGTAAAGGATTTGTGGCATGTGAGGTCTTGCTGTAGGGATAAAAGTCTGCCTGTCTGCTGGGCAGATAGAAGAAGCTAAGAGGGTGATAAAGAGGAGGTGTGGGGATTAGGGTGTGCCTGGGAGACCCCCTGGAGACCCTCTACCTACTTTGGGTTTTAGGGTCTTGAAAACAATTAGGAGAAAATAATAAACAAAAGGACAGTGCCTTCCTATTAAAAGACAGGATAGATCAAGGGGTGGGTGAGATGTTGTTGCCTAAACAAACATTAAGTGACAGTGATGTATATCAGTAATCAGAAACCATTCTTATGTATACACGTTTAACTTTTCTTACTTGTTTTTTCCCCTATTTTATTGGGAGCTCTACAGATACTGTAACAATCCATAGTTCAACTAGATCAAGAATGATTGTACAATTGTTGCCACCATCATTTTCAAAACATTTCCTTTCTTCTTGCACTGTTTGGTATCAGCTCCCTTTTGTCCCTGCCTTACCCCAGCCTACCTCCCAAGTACCCTTGTTGTTGTAATAAATATTATTATTAATCGTATTCCTTTTTTTCCTCCATATACACACCATCCAATGTATTCTTTCATCTGCCATTCTGTTGTTTGTACCTGTGATAGGTTTAGTGTGCCAACTAGGCCAACAGGAACATGCGAGCAGTTTAATCAGGCTGCAGCTTGATTTAAGGATAACCGAAGTAAATAAAAATATCTGGCATCCCATCTCCCTCTTGCGCCCTGGTAATTGGACCAGTGTTCTGGGGCTAGTTCTCTACCTCAACCTGTGTGCTACACTACATGTGGGCCAAGCCAACCCATGAATCATGTCGCTAGAGCTTGAGGCTCATTTGAGACCTGTTTCACCACACTGCTGGTGCATACATTGCTTGAGCTTAAGGCTGGGTCAAGCCTGTTGCTGTGTTTGAATTCAAGATCCCCTCAGGGCCTGCTTCACTAAACTGCTGAGCTCATGACTACTTCTGATCAACCCTGCTGTCTGCTGCCTGTGGGCAGACTCTGCCTGCCTTGCCTGAGGGAAGACTCTGCTGTCTGCTTCCTTGATGTTGGACCCAGCAGCCCATGTGAGTTGAAGGACTTCAAATATATTGACTATCCCATGAAAGTGAGGTGAACTCTACTATTGTGTGGACCAATTAGCTATTTATATGCCTTCTCATTTAATAAACCTATATATATATGGATATAAGTGTCCTGATTTTCTTTCTCTAGAGAACCCTGCCTAACACAGTTAGTCAATTGGGTTCTGAATCATAGAGGACTCCATGTACAACATAACAAAACACTACCTGCTCCTATACCATCTTCATAATCATATGCTTCACGCTATTGCTGAAGCCACTCTGCCAATCCATCTCATTAATTTTTTTTACTCTTGGAAGGGAGACAAGTTTGCATCCAGGCATTCACTCACTGCCTAGTGCTCCTGTTGTAAGAAGAGAAAATTAAGAGGCAATGAGGCTAATATTGAGTGCTAGGTGCTAAAACTTGATTCGGTATACTAGGGTCTGATTCAGACCTCCCCCTGCGATTTTCATCCATGAAGTTATTTGAGGACTCAGTGAAATGCTCTATGTTCATTGCATCTGCCCACAGGCTCTGCTAATCCCTTGCCAGGTCCAACAGGATGCCATCCACCACCCCTTACTGCGCACAAATCCACAGTGAGCAGAGAAGTAATTTCCCAAAGCTGCTGTCTAAAAGTGGTCATAATTCCAGGCTTGCTAAGAGCCTCCAAGAACTAGCCAAACGACCTTACACCAGAATTTCCCTCTCTGCTATCCACCCTGCTCTTGTGGCTTATGATTTTGTAGCTTCCCTCCACAGCTAGGATTGGAATGACCACATTGGCCATCCCTTTTTCTCCTCTCCCCAGCTCAACTACTGCCAGCATGGGTAATGATAGATAATTAGACACTAGTTTTCAGCAATTGAAGAGACGTTGGGATATTTGCCAGTGACAGAATGCAGTTCCTCAAAGCAAAGCCTGCAGTGCTGGGCAGGACAGAGCAGGGAGTGACACAGGAGTGCAGCCAGGAAAAAATTCAGCGCCACTTGGCCCCAAACCCACTCCGTTACTCTGGCCACATTCCCTGGGTGACAGTGCAGCATAGCCCTGATACCTGGGCACCACACACACCCATTATAAGAAGTAAAAGAAAAAAACATTAAAAAATTTGTTTCAATCCCAGGTTATGTTCTTTGTGTAACTCTGATTTTAAGCCGCCAGAACTCTGACCATTAGCATAGCATTAGCATAACAAGAGAGCCAGAACTCTAATCCTCAAAGCACAGCCTAAGATCTTATTACAACAAAACAGGAAAAGACAACAGTTTCTGATAACCACAGCCCAGGCTAAAAAATGGCTCTATTAGTTTCGAGCTCCACAGAGAGTCTTTAAAAGACTTCACATTGTGTCCAGTCTAGAGCAGGCCTGAGCCCATGCTCCAGGCCCACCCCAACCCAGTCCGGTGCCATAGTTATAGTCGTCTGCCAAAACCCAACCTCTGAGTAGCCCTCCCACCACTCTCAGCCACTGAGTTTCTGTGTCACCCACCTACAGCCTGGCCCACCACCATTGTAGGCCACAGGCAGTCCCAAAAACCACACTCAGAGATATCTCAGGGCCCCTCGGTCTTCAAGGAACATGTTGGCACCCAGCATGCAGACAGCAACATGCTTCAACACTTTCAATAATAAAACAAGAAAAACAAAAAGCAACAGCAGAGGAAGTTATAAACCTAATGATGCTCATAGAAGAATCAGATGTTGATCTGCCACAGAAAAGAATTTTCAGAATGCTGCTTGGAGTATAACAGGATATGAGGGAAACCACACAGAATAAGGACACAATGATAGAGGAGATGAAGTCCGTGCACCAAAATGAAATACTAGAAGTAATGGATGAGGTAACAGAAGCAAATCATAAGATCACGGACCTCACCAACAGACTAGAGGAGGTGGAGAATTGTACCATCGATCTGGAGGACAATCAGGCAGACGTCAAGAAACGGGAAAGATAGTCAAGCAAGATAATCAAAGCAGTGGAAGAAAACCTGAGTACAATGACAAATATGAATAGGGACAATATTCGAATAATTGGTCTACTAGAACAAGACACAATGAAGAACTCAATATCTAAATTAGCGAGGGATAAATCAGGGAAAAATCAGAACTGACCCCAACACGATTAAAAGGATAATCACAAAGTACTATGAAAGTCTGTATTCTTATGAATTCAACAATGTGGAAGGCATACAAATACTTGTTAAACAATTCTTCCCTAGATTATCCCAGATAGAGGTCAATAACCTCAACAGACCCATAGCAAAAGATGAAATAGATATTATTATCAAGAAACTACCCAGAGAAAAATGCTTTACAGGAGAATTTTTACAAACATTCAGGGAAGAGCTGACACTGATCCTCTACAAATTATTCCAGATCATAGAAAAAGATGGCAAACTCCAAAACTAATTTTGAAGCTAGTATAACTTTGATACCCAAACAGGGCAAGGCTCCCACAGAAATTGAGAACCACAGACCGATATCTCTAATGAACATAGCTGCAAACATCCTTAACAAGATATTGGTTAATAGAATGCAAAAGTATATAAAACATATCATTCATCCAGGAATCTGAAAGTCCATCAACATTATTTACTACATTGATAAGAAAAAGGATAAAAATCACATGATAATATGGATAGATGCAGAAAAAGCACTTGACAACATCCAACACCCTTTCCTAATGCAGACACTCAAGAATATAGGAATGTAAGGAAAATTCCACAAGTTAATACAAGCTATTTATGAAAATCCAACATATAGTCAATGGAGAAGAAGACAAAAATAATCCCACTGAAAAAGGGGACCAGACAAGGATAACCCTTGTCCCCACTTCTATTCAACATTGTACTGGAGATCCTAGGTAACAACATAAGGGACCAGAAGGATATTAAAGGTATCCATCTGGGAGAGGAGGAGGTGAAGCTACTGTTATTTGCAGACAACATGATTGTGTATATTGAAAATCCCCAAAGCTCCACAACAGGAGTACTGGCAGCCATAGAGGAATATGGAAGAGTGACAGGATACAAGATCAACAAACAGAAATCTATTGGTTTGCTATATACATTGGACAAGACCATGGAAGGGGAGATCAAGAAGGCAGTAATCTTCACATTAGCCAAGAACAAATTGAAATACCTAGGGATATATGTAACCATAAACCCAAAAGATTTACACAAGGAAAATTGCAGGACCTACTACAGGAAATCAAAAGCAACCTCCACAAATGGAAAAATATCCCATGCTTGTGGATCAGAAGACTCAATGCAGTAAAGATGTCAATCTTACCTAAGGCACTATATAAACTTAACTCTATCCTGATTCAAATACCAACAACCTTCTTCAAAGAATTGAAAAACTGACCACCAATTTCATATGGAGAAGGAAAAAGCCTGGAATTAGCAGGGAACTGCTCAAGAAGAGGACAATTCTACTGCACAGCCACAGTGGTCCAAACATCTTGATACTGGAATAATGACAGATACACCGACCAATGGAAAAGAACAGAAAACACAGAAATAAAACCATCAGCATATAGACAACTGATCTTCAACAAGGGTCCAAAAAGCATCAAGTGGGAGGTGGATGCCTTCTTCAACAAGTGGTGCTGTAGAAAAATGAAAGAACACCCTTATCTCACCCCATGCACAAAAACAAACTCAAGGTGGATCACGGACCTAGAAGTAAACCCCCAAACGATCAAGACCACCAAGGAAGAAATAGGACAAACCTAAGAACATTGGCACAGGGAGTACATAGGCTAACAGCAATAGGGAAGGGTACACACCCAGGTGAAACTGAGATAGGCAAGTGGGATATACCAAGGATAAAACACTTGTGTGCGTTGAAAGACTTCACCAAGAGGGTAACGAGAATCCACAGACTTAGACAGGATCTTTAGCACTTACATAACAGACAAAGAGCTTATTACTAGAGTCTACAATACTCTCCTAGCCTGTGAAAAGAAGATAATAGTCAACCCATTGAAGAAGTGGGCAAAAGACCTGAAGAAAAGTTTTATTAGGGAGGTGACAGAATGGCCAAAAAGCATATGAAAAAATGCTCCCAATCATTAGCCATCAGAGAAATGCAAATTAAAACTACTATGAGATACCACCTAACTCCCTTGAGGGTGGCCAAAATCCGAAAATCAGACAGCAACAAATGTTGGAGTGGATTTGGCGAGAGAGGAGCTCTCCCCCACTGCCGGTCATTGTGTAGATACATACAGCCTCTGTGAAAGGGCTCTGGCTATATTAAAAGCAAATTGAAATTGAGCAATGACTCAGCAATCCCTCTACTGGGCACATAACCAGAAGTAAGAAATAGACCATGACCAGCTGTCTGCACTCTAGTGTTTAATGCTGCCCAACCAAAAACCGCAAAGAATTGAAAACAACCTAAATTCCCCTTGATAGATGAGTAGAATAGGAAACTGTGGCACAGGGTGCAGCAGAGCACCGAGGAAACATACAATATTCCTCTAGTTCTTTAAAGCTTCTTTCCCCCTACTATCATGACCCCAGTTCTACCTTACAAATCTGCCTAGACCAGAGCATGTACACCGGTACAGATAAGAGTTCTAGACACAGGGAATCCAAGTCAGATAAACCCCTCAGGAAGAGAAATGGGAGTAGCGATACCAGGATGGTAGGGGTAAGTGGGATAGAGGAGGGGAGGAAGGAGGAATGGATCACAATGATCGACACATAAACATATCCCACCCCTACCTCGAGGGGGATGAACACCAGAAACCATGTGTGGAGGGAAACAGTAGTTGTTGTACGATATCAAAATAATAATACTTTATAATTTATCAAAGGATCACGAGGAGGGGAGAGTGGAGGGAGGGAAAAAAGAGGAGTGGATACTAAAGGCTCAAATAGAAATAAATGTTTAGAAAATAGTGATGAAAATATATGTACAAATATGATTGATACAATTGATGTAGGGATTGTTAAAAGAGCTGTAAAAGCCCCCAATAAAATGATCTTAAAACAAAAGAAATTATCCTCTTTCACCGATCCTCTACCAAGCATGATATCTGTCATGGTTTTGAGTGATATATCCCAAATGCATGTCAACTTCCCCTGAAAATGATTCTCAGTCATTTTTCCAGTTATGTAACAATATAACCATACTTCAAGATGTGATAGTTTCTGATCTGATATAAAGGGATTAGAGTGGAATGCAAAACCCTTATTCAGCTCACAGCCCTCATTAGATGTAAGCAGAGTTCCCCTGCATGTGCCCTCCATTACCTGTCATGTGACATGATTATTATGCAAGAAAACCAAGCAGAAAGTGCTACCTATACCAGCAAGAAAGAATTTCTAGGATCAGAGTGAATTCTTTAGAGCCAGCGTAGGCTGGGACCCTCTTAGATCCAAAGGAAAATATGTGCCAAGACACACAGAATTCAGACCGACAGATACTGCAAGGAGATAAGAACCCTTCTCTTAAAGCCTGAGCAAACAGAAAATGCCTTCCTTTTAGCTCTGACTTGCTGAATTCAGGCTCTCAGCCTTCTGAATTACAAGAAAATAAATACGTTTGTTAAAGCTTTCTACTTGTAGCATTTCTCTGACAGCAGTACTAGATAACTAAGACAGTGTCTTTCTCCAGGAACTAGTCCCACTGATAACAGGTTCAAGATATCTGAGGTGAGGGGTCCCCATCATCCCTTCTAAGGAACAGTCTGCTTGTCCATCTGTCCAGAGAGATGCCTTCATTCTTCTGGCAGAACATGGTATTGTTGGTGTTTTTCACCAATACCATAGCTCAAATGCATCGAATTTTCTTTGGTTCATATTTTGGCTTTTGCATGCGCAGTAAATGTTTGAAAAATAGCATGGCTAGGGTTGGGTCCACCTTAGTTCTCAAAATGACTTTTTTCTCTCTCGTCTTTTGGGGACTCTAATTGCATGTCTTGTAGGCTGTTGAAAGATGTCCTGTGTTTCACTAATGCTCTGCTAATTTTTTTTCAGTCTTTTTCTAGTTAATTTTCATTAGTCTGTACTACTATCTT
>NW_022109768.1:626320-629987 GCF_000313985.2 Echinops telfairi
CACCCTGACTGGCTCGTCTCCTCCCCGTGACCCTTCTGTGAGGGGATGGCCAGTGACAGCCTTTTTTCTATGACTAAATTTAACCTGATAATTCATTTATGTGGATCATCAATATCCCTTGAACTAATCGAATTCCTTCTTTATCTTATTGGAACAGAAATGATCCTTTATGAAAGCAGAGGGTGGCCACATGAAGACCTAGGCAGAGATGGAGTCGTGCTTCAACACAAACAAAGGATTCTTGACAGCTGAATTGGTTATGTCCTGGACGGAAAGGTCTGCAGGTGCAGCTTATGTCCACCAGGAGAGCAATAAGGCTGTCTGCTTCTCTAAGGAGTTATAAGCTCAGAAATCCTACGTTGGATCATTATGAATAGGACCCCACTTAATGGCAGTGAGTTTTGTTTGGGTTTGCCATACACCAAGGGGCAAATCATAATGTGCCCTGTGGCACTGGAAACAGCATAGTATTAATTCAATAAATGTTGCCTATCATTTTGTCAAAGGAGCCCTGGTGGTGCATTGGGCTGCGACCCGCATGGTCAGCAGTTTGAAACCACCAGCAACACCGGGCAAGAAAGACTGGGCTTTCTACTCCTTTAACAGTTACAGCCTCAGAGACCCACATTGGGGTCCCTGTTTAGGCAGCATTGACTCGATAGCAGTAACTTTTGTTCTCCACTCTCTTAAAACATGTATTTATTGAGATAAAGAATAGTACACAAACAAAATATAATATGTGGGCAAGTTTTATGAAACTGAAGATAGCTAAGTAAGTGAGAAAAGAGCACTGTTTGATATAAAGATCAATGAAGCACTCCCTGATGAGGGAGGTTCTGTGGAAAGCCACCAACCTGAATGCTTTAAGGGATACATGGTGTACTAGATGCATAAGCAGCAGGTTTTGGTAGACATATGCTTGGTGTGTTAGTCTGGGTACTTTGGAGAAACATATAAGTGTGATTTCATCAATGTCCGTAAATTATATATGTATATATGGCTAAAGAAAGTGTGCATCATGAAAACATCCCAACCCAATGCTGCTCAAGCCCACAAGTCCAACATTAACCCATTTACCCAACACCAGTCCACAAAGTCCTCCACCTCACAAAACAGAGGCAATGATGCCGACTGCAGGAGGAAAGCTGAGTCAGTGAACTAACAAGCATCTCAGCACTAGCAGGGGTCTCCACACGGCTGTTCCAGCACCCAGGGCTGCATTGGGATAGGTCCATGTAGCTTCTCCTTGGGGATGTCTTGTAGGAAGTCAATCTTGCAAGCTGAAGCAGGGAACTGCTAGGGCAGCTGCACCCTGTGCAACCATCACAAAACAAGAGACCTGAGAACTAGAAAGGCGAGGCTTCACCCCCCATTTATCCCTCCGCCTTTCAACCAGCCCCACATGTGCTTTTCGGCCAGGCTGGCACAATTAACTAACTCACTTGGCATGTTCAAAACTTTCACAATGAGCTAAGGAGAATGTTATTAGGAAAGTAGGTCAGCAAGATGACAGTGAAATCATGGAGCTTTATTTATGTACCTAAATCATGACCTCTCTGAGTGAAGAAAATCAATTCAATAACATCTCTCTTAAACAGCATCTCAAAATGAATGCATTCCTTAACTGACAAGGTAGCTCAACCAGACAATACTAAATTCTTTGACATCCTGGATTCTTTATGACATAATAAATATGCAATGACATAATATGTGATCTAGTTTTTCAAGTATAGGTTTTCATTAGATGTGCAGGAGTCAGAACCACAGTATTTTGCAAAGAATTTGTGGTCTATCATTTCTGATTTGCAAGTCAAGGGATTTGAACTGATTTAACATTATTAAAACATATGATTTCAAGAACTTTCATGTTCATTAATTTTAGCAAAAGAGCATAAGTAGTGTTTAGATCCCCAGCCCCCCTCTTTCTCACTCACTCACTCACTCTCAGGGAATCTCTTCATTATGTCTACTTCTTTCCTTGATTAGTCCCCATGGCAACATCTTGGATTGTGCAAGCTCAGAATGAAAATGCTGCAAACCAAATAAGAACAAATAACCTTACCAAAGTGAAAAGTCCACAGCTGCAGCAACACCTTTAGGCTTTCTTCTGATAGGATGCCACCCCTGTTCCCTATGGTGTCGAAGCATCAAACAACCTCTCCTGGAGAAATCCAGTTGCAAATTTTTGGGGGAAGGCTGCCAGCAGTAAGAAAAAAATCTCTCACAGAAATATAATACACAGGGATTCTTCCTATTGAAAACATTAAACTCTCAGAGCCAAGACCTCCTCGGGCCAAAGACTGAAAAGTTCCTTCCCTGAAAATGATGAGATGGAATTAATGTACTGGCACCTAACAACCCCGTCTTCAACTATCTCATTACAATGGTTTGCTTTATCTTTTCCAGCTACCTTTTGAAATGTTCTCTTTGCTTCATTTATTCTTTTTTCACTTGCTTTAGCTACTCTGATGATTAAATTTTAGGCCCACTTTATAAGACCTGAGTGGAGCTAGGGGTGGAGTCTAACCTGTCAATCAGGTGATGCCTCGTGATGCCTTCTGGAGACAGTGACCTTTTTAATGAGTAGCAGGGAGAACTTTCTCTTTTGCCTTTCACCCTCCCTGCTGGTTGGTATTCTGTGTCTCCCTCTGGAGTCAGTCCCATGTGGGACACAGACACTGGGAGCTGACCCTGGGAGTTGTCAGCACCCTGCCACATTCCCACCAATCTTGGATCCACGCAACTCTGCACCCACTCGCCCACGATCTCCCTGATTCCCACTCCTGCTTCATTGGTCTGCAGCTATGAGACTCTGATGATGGGAGATGTGCTTTTACTTGGTGAGTTAAAGGAGAGTGTGTGTTACTGAGGTGGAGGGAGCAGGTTCCAGAGGTTATCTTGGCTGGGGTGAGGGTTATTTTGAATCTACCAGAGTCCCCTGTCAACCCTATGTATAATGTAGGGAGAATGCAGACCTGCCATTGTTGCCATTATTGTGCTTATACCAGTGAATTCCTGCACAGCTCAGAATGATCCCCTCCTTACATGTGGTCATGGAGTGGAAACGGGCTATTGTAGTGGATGCCCCAAGGAAGAGGGGCTTCTGATCTGAGAGCAATCATGCTAATAGTTCAAGGGCCAGGTTTCACAGACTACCTAGCATGTGGGTAGAAAGTTGCTTAGAAATCCAGAAATAATAGGTTCTATATCCTCTGGCGGGATAAGAAGTTTTGTGTTTCCTTTCTCAAAAGAAAATGGGAAGAAATCTAGTAACCTCCTGGAGCTTGCTGCACTGTGCATTCCAGCCCTGCTTCTGTCTCCCTGGTGCGAGATCTCTCTCAAACTAGTCAGTACTATTGGTGTGCCCTTGCCACCAGGAGAAGGAGCTAAGCATCGGCTAGTGATTATTCCCAATGGGAACTCTGTTCTGTGAACACTGGGGGTTCCAGCTCTCAGGGCTTCAAGGGGTCCTGTGGGCATCTGTGGGATGTCTCTGAAGGATAGACTGTCCTGGGCCAACTTCCCACGCTGGCAAGCTACCAAATGGGGGGCCGGGGTTGGTTTGAGGAAGGGTGAAGAGGCCAGGAGTTGCCAGGCCACCAACAGGGAAGGCAAGTCTCCAGAGGGTACTGTGAGATGAGGAAGCGTGTTTGATACGCACAGCTCC
>NW_022109768.1:631277-632442 GCF_000313985.2 Echinops telfairi
GGTTTCCTAGGAACACATGTACTGCAGTAAGAGGGGGGACTCACGTTTCTGTTTATCAAAGGAAACAAATGAAAGGGTACTATCATCTCTGGTTGTCCCAGAATGTTAAAAAAAAATGGTAGAAGATCTTAAATAAATAAAATACTAGACATTTTTCAGAAAATTAATTTTATCTTAGTTTATAATAAGTGTGATTAATGAAATGGGGAGGGGGGTACATGATAAAATATTGGCAAAGGTATCCCAGTTTTTATTGTTAAGATTTACTTTAAAACAGATTTATTAATCAATACTTCACCCCCAGATAGAAATCCTGGATGGTAGAAGCAGTTAATACGATAACAGAAAGGTTGAAAGTGCAAATTCAACCAAAAGTGCTTCAGAAGAGAGGCATGAGAATCTACTTCTGGAAACAAAGCCATTAAAAACCCAGAAGGACACCATTGGTCTCTGACACACATGTGGTTACCATGAGTTAGAATTGTCTTGACTGTAATTGGCTGTTTTTGTTTGCTTGTTTTATCATTCATAAACTAGAATTTTGTTTCCTCGGTGGTCAAAAAATAATTTAAAAATATTTAGCTTTCTCTTAATGATTTTATTGTTCAATCTCATTGATATTGGCTCTAATAGCTGAGATTCTATATTACATCAGAATAATATTTGGTCGTTTGCATTAATCTTGTTATGTTTTTAGTACTACAAACAAATAGACAAAGAACAAAACTAAATAAAGTTCTTTACTTATAAAGAGTTAATTTTTGTTATAAATATATAAACATCTATACTTTTAAAATAGTGTAATGCACAAAGATTACATTTTTGTTCGTCTATGCTATATATTACTAGTGGTGTCATATGAAAATACCACAACTGGATGACTTTGCCAGACAAGATTTTACTTTCTCACTGTTTAGAAAGCTCTGTTTCCATTCAGAGAACCAGTTCTACAGAAAAGTTTCCTCCCTCTGTAAGCTGTGGAGGAAGGTCCTCGTCCCTTTTCAGCTTCTAACCCGCCAGTTCTTATGGTCCTCCTTCAGTGACAAGGGCATCTAACTTTCCTCCTCTGGGCTTCTGTGTCTAATCCACTATTTTCTTGTCTCAAAAATGATCATCTTAAAATATACCTTAAAATGATACTGCCACATTAACATTATAAATAAAA
>NW_022109768.1:633188-683980 GCF_000313985.2 Echinops telfairi
CCCCTTTCCCTCCTGGTATCACCACTGTCACCCCTGGTCCTGAGAGGTTCATCTGTCCTAGATTCCCTTAAATCATTCCCAAATCCCAAATATCATCATGTGAATCATCTAAATCAAATAGGGATAAAACTTTGGGCTTATTTTCCCTATTTGTGCAAAATTCCTCTTCATCACTTAACTTGTCAAGATGGGTTATATGCTTCTAAAAGTACAATGGTGAAACAAACACAGTAGTCATTTGCATTACAAATGGAAGAAGTTGGAGAGAAAGGACGATTCATGGGAACCAAGTAAGTCCAACCTCCGAAGTTCATTAGCTCTTACTACATGGAAATGAGTCTCTATTTTCCAGAACCATCTGAGCAATGGCCCTCTCTGATCTTGTTGTAAGGTGTCCTTGAGTCGATCCCCACTCATAGCGACCCTATGTGCAACAGAAGGACGCACTGCAGGGCCCTGCACCATCCTCACAGTCGTTCCTATGCTTGAGCTCATTGTTGCAGCCACTGTGTCCGTCCATCTCACTGAGGACTTTTGTCTTTGTTAGCTGCCCATCTGCTTTATACACAAGCATGATGGCTCTGTCTAGACTTCAGGTATTTAGTCCTGCTCACCCGATTCTCTGCTGCCCGAAGCATCAGCACTCTCTCTCGGTTCATAGGGATGGCAAGTGTGCTGTTTAGCTTTGAGTGGTCCCAAACTCCTAGCCCACAGGAGAGGCAATCCATCTCCTTTATCTTTGCCTTATTCAACTTTTTCCCTAAGCTTTGGTTGGCAACCTATCCTCGAGGCCCACTATTATGGAAGGTCCTTACTCTGGAACTGAAGTGGTAGAGCTCTGGCTTTTTGACACCTATAAAGTGTTTTACCAACCTTTGGGATTGAGATTGTTTTTCCACCCTTTGAAAGGGGGGCAGGTAGTTCTTTTCAACAGCTCGGATGATCTCTGAACTCTTCTGGAGAGGATGCCCTCCTTTCCTACTGGGCTAACAAAGGTTTGCAATAAAGTCACTCCATTGGCCATTTCCCGCCGGTAGAATTGCAGATTTGCTGAATTTTGTACTGTCTCTATCCCTTTGTACTTCTGTGATTGACTACATGTACTAGTCACATGCTTGATCTCTTAAAAAATGATTAATTACGCTCTTGATGAAGGTTTTCCGAAAACATGTTTCCTCATGGCACAAGATACTTTTCCAGTTCTTTGCGATTTGCTTTCATTATGAAGAGTTCGCTTTCAGGTCTATTTCTTCCAAGCTACATTTTACTGGACATGACAATGTAAAACCAAACAACACATTTAAGATCCTGCTTCAAAATCTCCTCAGCCAATATCCATAAACGCATCACCTTCCCTCCAGTCCAAACACATGCTCTTCATTTTCTTTGGAAGTTTCACCAGAAGCACATTTAACATTCACATGTCTAGCAACATCTGTTTATGGGAATAGAAACTTTCATCACAGGTTTCGGTTCTTTATGAAAATTGCACTGAAAGTATTAGCCAAAAACAAGGCTTCAGGAATGGATGGAATATCAATTGAAATGTTTCAACAAACTGATGAAGCATTGAAAGCACTCATGGCTTTATGCCGGGAAATTGGGAAGACAGTTCCAACTGACTGGAAGAAATTCATATTTGTACCCATTCTAAAGAAATGTGACCAACAGAATGTACAAATTATAGAACAATATCACTGATATTAATTGTGCTTTACACAATTAAAAATTTGCTGAAGATCATCCAAAAAACTGTTGCAGGCACTATATTGACAAGGAACTGCCAGCAATTCAGGCCAGATAGAGAAGAAGACTTAGAACAAGGGGGATCATTGCTGATGGTGGATGGGCCTTAGCTGAAAGTAGAGAATACTAGAAAGATGTTTCCTTGTGTTTGATTGACTATGCAAAGACCTTCAACCGTGTGATCATAACAAACTATGGATAGTTTTTAGAAATATGGGAATTCCAAAATACTTCATTGTGTTCATGCAGCGCCTTTACATGGATCAAGTGGCACTTGTGGAAATAGCACAAGGGAATACTACATGGTTTAAAGTCAGGAAAGGTGTGTGTTGGGGTTGTATCCGCCATCATGCCGGTTCAATCTGTACACTGAACAAATAACCAGAGAAGCGTGAGTGTTGGAAAATTGATTGAGATTGAGATTGAGAAGAAGAAGATAATATTGAGATTGGAGGAAGGCTTATTAGCAACTTGCAATATGCAGATAATACAAAGTTTCTTGCTGAAGGTGAGGAGGAATCGAAGCACTTCCTGATGAAGCTCAAAGATTTCAGGTTCCAGTATGGATTAAAATGCCGGGGGCTTAAGTGGAGAGGAAATGTTTTGAGAATGATGAGGGCTTTACACATGTGTGTACAATGTACAAATGAATGTACAAATGAATGTACAAATGTGCTTTACACAATCGATGTATGTATGGATTGTGATAAGAGTTGTATGAGCCCCTAATCAAATGATAAAAATAAATAAATAAATAAAATGTAATGTACAGAAAAGGTTTTGTCTTGGTTGGATCCACAATCAATACTCATGGAAGCAACAGTCAAGAGATCAAAAGATGAGTTGCATTAGGTAAATCTGCATAAGACCTCTTTAAAGTGTTGAAAATCAAAGGTTTTATTGTATATACATGAGTATAAGCTGACCCGAATATCAGCCAAGGCACCTAATTTTACCACAAAAACGGCATTAAAAAATGTGCTGAAAAACTCGGCTTATACACGAGTCCACACGGTACTTTGAGGACTAAGGTATGCCTGACTTAAGCCATGGTGTTTGCCAATGCCTGATATGCCTATGAAATGTGGTCATTGAATAAGGAAGACCTGAAGAGAAGTCAGTGCATTTGAACTATGGTGTTGGCAAAGAATATGAAAATTCCACCATGGACTGCTAAAGGAACAAACAGATCTTCTTGGAAGAAATAATTCCAGAATTTTTACATGCAAGGACGGAGAGTCTTCGTCTCACGTGCTTTGGACATCCTATCAGTAAAGACCAGTCTCTGGACACAGATATCATGCTCGGTAAAGTGGAAGGGCATGTTAGACAAGATGGACTGACGCAGTGGCTGCAACAAGGGGCTCAAACATAAGAACAATTGTGAGGCTGGTGCAATATTGGGCCGTCTTCGCTTGTAGTGTACACAAGGTCACTATGAGTCAGAACAACTGAATGGCATCTCATAATAACAGCAACCTGTACTTCCTTGCTGTTGTAATTAATCTGCTCTTTTTACAGGTCAAAATTGATTTGCTTTAGCCATATCCTCCAATAAAAAGACTTTATAAACAAAGAAAACCATTCCAAAATGGATATTTACAAAGAGGGTTATATTCACAATCATAGGGATTAGGGTTTACATAACACATCTTTTAGAGAAACACGATTTAAACTGTGACAGTTGCCATCAAGTTATTTTTGACTCATAGTGATTGTCTGTTCAGGAGGGAAGATGATTGCCCTATAGAGCATCATCCTCACAACCAATGATATGTTGGAGTCCATTGTGAGGGTCACTGTGTGGTTTGAATGGCTTCCAACCTAGATGTTTCATTTTCCAACACTATGTGCAACAGTATTCTTTTGGAATCTATGGGGTTTTGTGTTCCATTGGCTGGTTTTTGAAAGTATTTTCTCAGGCTTTTCTTCCCGATTTTGTTTCCAACTCCTAGGGAATCTATGTACAACAGAAGGAACATTAGGGTGGTCCTGCGCCATCCTCACTATAGTTCTTTATGTTTCAGTCAATATGTCAATTAATGTTGTCTAGGGTCTTCCTATTTCTCACTAATATTCTACTTTACTGAGAATGATTTCCTTCTCCAGGTCTCTCCTGACAACATGTCGAAAGCACATGAGACAAAGTCTTGCCATCCTTGCTTCTAAGGAGCATTCCGGCTGTACTTCTTCCAGGACAGGTTTGTTTGTTCTTTTGGCAGTCCATGGTACCTTCGCCCACACCATAATTCAAGTGCATCAATTCTTCTTTAGTCCTCCTTTCTCAATGTCCAACATTCAAAAGTATATGGGGTGGTTGAAAACACCATGGTTTGGGTCAGGCACACCTTAGTCCTCATAGTAACATCCTTGCTTTTTGATATTCTATTCTCAGGCATCAGATTTACCCTATGCAATGGGTTTCTTGATATCTTAACTGTTTCTTCCATGAGTGTTGAGCTGGAAGCTTCACTCAAACTTGATTAAACAAGTAATCAAATATTGTGTGGAAGGATCAAATGATCCTTTTATATTTAAATAACTAAATATCATTTAAGTTTTACTTTTCATTTTTCTATACTACTTTATATTGTTTAGCCATACATTTAGATGTTTTTCAAACCTAAACCCATTTTTAGATTTTCCGAATTTCTTAATTGCTAAACTAACTTTTCCACTTACATGTTCATTTTCTGGCTTCAGTATTTGTTTAATACTATGAAGTCAAATATCCATATATGATTATCTCATGTATCCTCATGGACCATGTTATAAAAATCAGTCAACACAATTACATGAGTCTCTTTTAAAATTAAGAAACATATTTAGATATTATTTGTTATCAATAAAAGGAAAACTATTGAGAAAAGTTATGCAAGATAAAAAGCATAGCACATTCTTTCCAAATTATAACCATTACCTTTGAAGTTATGATTTGTACTAAACAGAATTCTTCAGATTACCTTTTAACTTCACAATGTCTGGGCTTTGATCAATAAATGAATTGCAAATACAAGTATAAGTAAATTCTCTTAAATCATATTGTAACATTTGTTTAAGTACTTTTTCATTAGAAAGTTCCCTAGAATGGTTTTTGAAATACTGTTACAATCTTACAGGTGACTTCAGTGATTAAAGATTTGAGTAAAAATTTTACTTTCTAAAAAAAAAAAGACTCAAAACAAAACAAAAAAACAGCAACAACCACAATCCTGGCCCCAGTATAATGACCACTTTGCAGAAAGCTCTTAGCTGAATTTAGTCATACTATAGTCCCGTTGTTACCCAGTGCTCAAGATTAGAGCTCATCAAGGATGGAAATACCATCAGTCTAAATTCCACCTCGGTCAGCTTTGATATTCAAAGAAAATTTATAAGTATTTCTTTTCGTGTGATGGGTCAAATGGCATGCCCTGACTTGACATGACATATCTAATGCAATAAGCTATGAAACTTTCCTAAAACTGACACGTGTGCTTAAGAGCTTATTTTTGTCTGAGAATGACTTACTTTTCTTAATCTCTCCTTCATTTTGGAGGATTACATCTTCTTAGGCCTCTAATTTTTGAGAATTTGGGAGGAATTCAGAGAATATTATAAAAACAACAGCATATGGTTATTGAACACACACGGTTGTGTGTGTGTGTAGTTGTTCGGGGAAAATCTGAGCAATCTCTTTTCTGTGGCCGTTTAAAGGTAGTGGGCTATCTGGATGTGGAATTTTCTCTATCTCAGCTTGTACTTTCATCCACGGCTTTTACTTTTCTATACACATACTGCAAATGAATGAATCATGCTATTTTCAGAAATATTCGAAGGTCAACAGAATGGAATTACCACTGTGCATAGATGTCCATGAATTTGACCTTTCCCAAATGGCCATATCTACAGGGCAATCATTGAGATGGTATTGGTCTGTTTGTCTCAGCTCTTTACTGTTAAATTATTTTCTATAATACTTATTTCTTCCCACAGTTCACTATTGCAATAATGGCAAAGCAGGGTTCCCTAAATAATCATTGATACTTATTCAGTGCACGTTGTGGCCCAGAAGTGGGCGTTTCCTTCTTTTATCGAGGTCTTGCTTTTTGAGTCATTACTGGATACCTTGGGTCTATCAAAAAAAATCATGGTAAGTATTCGCTCAGGAAAGGCACTCCACAGCAGCAGCTCACAGAAAATAAGAATGAAGACATGCAAATCCCTGCTGGGCTTGTGTGCTCAGGGCTATGTGTATGTACTGTGTTCAGCTCACCCAATTGTTTGTGTTAGTGTTCTCATTATTTTAAGCCTTAGATCCCAAAATAACTTCTGGCATGCTGTCATCAGCGTAGAAGTTCATAAAAACTCAGCAAGACTGGCTTTATTATTATTCTGTTTTCTACTGAAGCTTAAAAATAAGCCTTCTGAGGCACAAACTTGTGACAAGACTGGTGTATTGAGAATTTTAATAATGAGTCCACTTACCTCAATGGTAAACTCAGTCACTCAATGAGTATATTTTAGTTTATGCATCAGTTAGCAGTAGAAGTTTCTGAACCAGGACAAAGTTTCTTCAGATTAAAAAATAGACCTAGGCCTGGGTATTCAGACATTATGCTATGTATCCCCAACATTGTTATTTGTGATTGTGTGATTTTTCTCTCATATTTAGTACCATTGGATCTTCATCTTATTTATTTCTCTGTTGTCTAAAGATATGTATATAAAACCTCTCACATTGTACTTATCACATAATAGAGATATAATATATTCTGCTTATAATCATTAAATATTTAGAAGATCCCTCAAGCTAAATTTTAATGTTTCTATAATTTTTAAGAAAATAGAAGTTGCTTTTAATATTGTAAGTATCCCCAAATAAAATACATACATAAGTGAGCAAAGACTATCTGCTATGTAGCCCTATGCTAAAGTGAATCTGAGGAGCTCTAGTGGCATAGGGAATTAAGTGTTGGGCTGCTAAATACAAAGTCAGCTGTTCAAACACACCAGCTTCCTCTCATAAAGATTACAGTCTCAGTAACCCACAGGGGCAGTTCTACTCTGTCATAAGGGATTGCTGTTAGTCAGAACCAACTCAATATCAGTGAGTTTTAGTTTAAAATTGGTATAATTGAAAGGCCAAAGGGGACTTCCTGATGCACATTCTCTCTGTTTTTGAAATGTTATTTTTATGTTTTCATCCCTTCTCTTTTCTTTGTTCCTATATGAGGGAAATGAGACCTTTCTGTCTGCCAAAAATATAATTTTCTTCTACCCACTAAACTCCACTTTTCTTCTATCTTCTTCCAGAATATGATTCCAAAATACTCATCTTTTCTTCTTTATACCTCAGATGTAATAATTAATGTGGCTTTTCTAGCCATCATCTCTTCTGTGATATATTATAAATTCTAGCCCCTGTGCCCATGGTTATAATCCCATTTTGGAGGGAGCTCTCTGGTGTGCTAATGGACAGGATCAAAGTAGTATGCATTCTGAGTCTCCAATTTACTATTGGATATGAGCCAAGTCACCATTCTTTGTTTCCTTGGGATTTGGTCCTGCAAGACAAAAACCATACATCATATATACTCGTGTTTCAGCCGAGTTTTTCAGTACATTTTTTCCTTTAAAAAAATCATTTTATTGGGGGCTCTTACAATTCTTATCACAATCCATACATACATTGATGTGTCAAGCACATTTGTACATTTATTGTCAGCATCATTGGCAAAATATTTGCTTTCTACTTAAGCCCTTAATATCAGCTCCTCATTTCCCCCCCACTCCCTCCTCTCTCATGAACTTCATAATTCATAAATTATTATTATTTTGTCATATCTTAAACTATCCAACATCACCCTTCACCCACTTTTCTGTTGTCCATCCCACAGGGAGCAGATTATATGTAGATCCTTGTAATCAGTTCCCTCTTTCTACCCCACCTTCCCTCCATCCTCCAGGTATCACCACTCTCACCACTGGTCCTGAAGGGGTCAACTGACCTGGATTCCCTGTGTTTCTAGTACCTATCTGTACCAATGTACATCCTCTGGTCTAGCCAGATTTGTAAGGTAGATTTGGGATCTTGATAGTGGAGGGAGGAAGCATTTAAGAACTAGAGGAAAGTTGTATGTTTCATTGTTGCTACCGTGCACCCTGACTGGCTCATCTCCTTCCTGCGATCCTTCAGTAAAGGGTGTCCAGTTGCCTAAAGATGGGTTTTGGGTCTACACTCTGAACTCACCCTCATTTACAATGATATGATTTTTGTTCTTTGATGCCTGATACCTGATCCCTTGACACCTCATGGCCACACAGGCTGGTGTGCTTCTTCCATGTGGGCTTTGTTGGTTCTGAGCTAGATGGCCGCTTGTTTATCTTCACGTCTTTAAGACCCCGGATGCTATATCTTTTTATAGCTGGGCACTATCAGCTTTCTTCACCACATTTACTTATGCATACATTTGTCTTCAGTGATCATATCAGGAAGGTGGGCACCCACTGATATGATTTTTTGTTCTTTGATGTCTGGTACATAGTCTCTTCTATACCTCCTGGTCACACAGGCTGGTGTGCTTCTTGCATGTGGGCTTTGATGCTTCTTTCTCACCAGATCAGAAATTCTTGGGGTAGTCTTTGCAAGAGAACAACGATTGGATTAGATCAATTGGCTAATTGTTGGCTAAAAGGTAACAATGTCTTAAGTGTTGTTACTAGCTATAATTCTAAATGAAATCCTTTCGTTTCCAAGGAATAATTATTAGCCCAGAACTCAGCTTTAATTTTTCTTAAAGCTTCTCATGCAAACTTCAGTATTAGCTATTCCAAAAGGTCATATCTGAGTTTGCAACATTTAAGCAGTAAGATACAAAATATTTTATCACTTAATTTAGACAGAGAAATTATTTCCAAACGCTGTTTCAACAGCCATATCATATTTTTCTAGGCTGTATTCACATCTGATATCACCTTGGCTGACAGTGAAATGGCCCCAACTTGAATTAGAATTACTCAGGAACAAAGCCAAGTACAGCTACTGCTCTCAAAGATATTTACAAGAACACATGTTTCATTTACTTTTAGGTGAACAGGTTATTTCATGGGCACCTGTAGATGGTTAAAAGGATGGATAACTCAATCAGAAACATTTATAAATATAAATCCAGTGATTGACAGGGGATTTGGCTGAAGCTCTGCATCTGGGGAAGGAAGAACAAAGAAATGGTACTCATTTTCTTTAGAAATAAATCAGCTTGTAAATCTGGGATCACTGAAGAATTTGCAATATATAAAGGAGAAAACTAGCTAACTGCATTTTCTTAGAACTGTCATATTCAAATATATCATTTAGTTGAATTATGTTCAGGTAGTGTTCTTGAAAATATGTGCTTTATGAAATATAACAAGCGCTACTGTGTTACGTCTCAAAGGAGAAGAGCAGGGAATAAGCATTGTGTGTGATGGACAATTTAAGAGATCGGCAGGTGGCTGTGAATTTCTGTTTCCTGCTCAGTAAACATGGCACTGAAACTGTTGTGATGTTGAACACAGCTTATAAGGGCAGCACTATGTGAAAATCTCAAGTGTATGAGTAGTTTTGCGGTTTCAAAAAAGGTAAAATGTTTACTGATGACAAACCTCATTCCGGACTTCCATCAACTCCCCGAACAGATGAAAATGTCAACCCGTAGTGCATTTGGAGTTCACTCCACCAGGTCAGACTGCTCAGCAAGCTTTCTGTCTAGAGATTCTGAATGGAGAGTGTCACGGTGTGCAACAAAAACGCCCTAATTTGTAGCAGATGGGGGACTGGTTTTGCCACCACAGCAGTGAGCCTGCTCACACAGCCATCTCAGCGCTCCAGTTTTGGGCAACAAAAGCAGCATGCCTCCCTTGCCGCATGCACCCTAGTCACCCAAGGTGACTTTTGTTTTGTTTTGTTTATGTGACTGTAGAGGCACAGGAAAGGACAGTGATTTGATGACGTGGAAGAGGTGAAGAAGAAAAATGAGGGAGGTGCTGTCTGCCATCCAAACAGGTGAGTTTGAACAATGTGTCCAAGAATGGAATCGCAGGTTTGACAAATGTATTAAGTGTAATGGAGAGTACTTTGAAGGTAATAAGGTTGTTCTGTAAAAAAAAAAATTGAATACTTAGCTTTTGAGGAGAAAAAACATTTGGGGGGGTACCCCTCATAAACCATTTGTGTGTCTCAGACGCCTATTCCTCATAAATGAAAAGCTCTATGCATTTTTTAGTATTTAATTGTTTTTCCCAAAAATGAACATTATATTGGTGATTTATTGTGTATTCCATACCCAAACTAAAACCACTCCATCCAGTTCAATACCCATTTTCAGTGCTACTATAGGACAAAGTAGAGCTGTCTATAAGGTGTCCATGACTATAAATTTTAAGGAAGATGACTGCTATTTCTTATGCCATGCAGCCGCTGGTGAATTTGAAGAGGCAATCTTTCATTTACCAACTGAGCTCTTAACCACTGTTCCACAAGGCCCCTTGTCTATCTCATAGCACCTAGAATTTTCATCTATAATAATAATTTGTAACCTCTTTTATAATTTTATTAGTATGTCATTTTATTAAGGCAGACCAGTAAAACTCTTCCATAACATAATATTGGTGCATTACTGTTATCTTTATAAATACCTTCATCCATACTGCAGAATGTATAATTTCAGCTACAGTGAAGGATTGATAATAAACAGCATGCAGCAGTTTACGAAATTCTTTTATTTCTTTCATCACAAATCAGAGTTAAAATACATAGTGCTTTTTTAAGTGAAATGAGATAAAGCTATGGAATTCTCATTAAGGAAAGAAATGTTCTCTGATGTGAAAATAGTAGAACGTCATTAAATGAAACTTTGCCAACAACTAAAACTAGCCCTATAGATGGAGTATAACATTTAGGACCTTCATTTACTGAAGTGGCACAACTCAAAATGAGCGAAAACAGTTGCAAACATCCATTATTAATCAGAATGTAGAACTAATGTATTTAGGCAAATGAGAAGTTGTCAAAAATGAAATCGAACACATGAAGATCGTTATCCCAGGCACTAGTCTGGTGAATGAGCTGCTTTGTGTCATTTTGAATCTGTTCAACGACATAGTCAACTGAGAAGGACATATCGACGAGGAATGTCGTCTCATTCGTCATCCAAAGGAGCCTTTCATGATCTAGCCTGAAGAAGGACTACTGTCAGTCATAGGACAGTAGCAATAGTCATGCTCAGTGAGAACCTCCCGTGCTGCATCCATTTGCTGAAAAGTTGTCACTGCTATTCCATCAATTCCTGAACTCTTGTGTTTCACCCACACCGTCAGTGGGGTTTGGGTTTTGTTCTTCAATATCATTGGTTATTGATTACATTAATCTGCATGCTGAACAAGCAATCAGATAAATTGGTCTGCATCAAGAAGAATGTGGCACCAGGATTGGAGGAAGGTGCATTAAAGCTGGGCTATTTAGATGACATAACATTGTTTCTTGAAAGTGAAGAAGACTTAAAGTACTTACTGATAAAGATCAAAGACGATGCAATTTTCAGTGTGGATTACACCCCAACATAAAGAAAACGGAAATCACAAATGGACCAATAGCATGATAAATTAAGATAAGATTTAAGTTGTCCAAGATTTCATTTTCCTTGGATCCACACTCAACACCCATTGAAATATCACAGAATCAAATGATGTCGCCCATTGGACAAAGGTGTGCCATAGGACCATTTTGAAATGTTAATGAGCAGAGAAGTCACTTCGAGGCCTAAAATGGACCTTACTCAAGCAATGGTCTTTTCATTTACCTCATATGCATGCAAAAGCCGGGCAATGGATAAGAATGACTGGAGAACTGGTGCATTTCAATTACAGAGAAGAATGTGAACAAATCATTCTCGAAAGCAATGCAATCAGAGTGTTCCTTAGAAGTGAGAATCAGGTGACCTTTTCTCTTATGCTTTGGGGATGCCATCAGGAGGGTCCAACCCCTGGTGGAAGACATCGCTGCGACAGTGGGTTCAAAGACAAAAGACTTAAAACACTGGCTGATAAAGACCAAAGACAGTGTTTGCATTCTGCTACACATAAAGTTGCTACATAGACTTTCATTCTGTTGACCGTAGAGCTGGTTAGAGTCAACTTGATGGCATCTAACAAGCACAACCGCAAGAATAACCGCAGTATATCGAAGCAAAGAAACTAGGTGGTCTTTACACTTTTGGAATAGAAATTGCTTTCGATATTCCAAAGTTTAAAACTGTATAAAAATCTCTGAAACATTTACTTTGTTCTTAGAATTGCTTTGGGTCATTGTTTTGCTTTGTTTTGTTTTTATCTGATGAAAATAACTTTTATTTTATTCTGACATCAATTCATTTGCATTTTATCAAGAGCTGCTGATATTTATTAATAACACCTCTGATCCTGGTTAGTAAAAAACAAACAAGCAAGCAAACAAAATTAGAAGCACTGTAGAACAGTCTACTACACTTTAAGATGAACATGCAGAAACTGCTTTCTTTTTTTCTTTTTTTCTTTTTTTTACTTACTCTTTCTTTTTATTTTTATATTTTTATTTCTTTTTTGTTAATTAGGATTTAATTCATATATCATAACATTCCATAGTTCAGTCACATCAGGTAGAATTGTACAATTGCTATCACAATCAGTTTACCTCCCTTTACCACCCCCCCACCACTGTACACCCCTCCCCCTGAAACCCTTATTCTACTTGCTGTCCTTCTAACTTCATCAATCCTGGGTTTCATAGATCAGAAAACAGAAAAGCATGGAACACGGCTTCAAGAGGTGACCTCCAATGACATAACACCTCTAAGATACACCCTAATGTGAACAGACCAAAGCCAAACCCAACAATACAAACCAAAAATGCTGGGAAATTTGGAAACAAATCAGGTCCAGCCTGCATCATAGGAGGGGTCTACTGACAAAGTGGTAACTGTTCAAGTCAGATGTATGCCTTTGCTCTTCTATACTTGTCTCTCCCACGCTCTCTGTGTAGTGGCCCCTTTCCTTCCATCCCTCAATTTTAGTTAGGGGGAATTCTCTGGAGCCTTATTTCCTATAAAGTTCCAACTACTTTCAATGCAAAGTAAAAGAAGGCCTTTAACTTGGCCTGATTATGAGATCACAAATTAGTTTCTCACTGATGTTGTATGAGTCTTTAAAATAGACCTAATTCAACCAACTGAATACACACACACACACGCACACAAACTGAAATTTGGAAATATCACATCTTTAGAGGGTTAGATAAAGACAGGTTGTGATTCAGATGACATTTGGGGCACATATTCATTTTCTTTTTAATTTTAATCACTTTATTGGGAGTTCTTACAGATATCAAGCAGTGTTGTCAATCACATCAAGCAGTGTTGTCAAATTGCTACCACAATCAGTTTCAAAACATTTTTTTTCTTCTTGAACTCCTTGTTATCAGCTCCTCTTTATCCCTTCCCTCCCTCACCCTATCCCCCAGGAACCCTTATTTATTATTTTTCCCTGTAATGGTTTTTTTCCATATCTTACACAATGCAATATATCCCTTCACATATAAATCTGTTGTTTGATCCCACCAGTGGGGTTACACAGTCATCAATGCTATTCATACTCCCTATTCCCACCTTCCTTCTCCCCCTTCCTGTACCCTCAGGGAACCATTACTCCTGTTACTGTGCTTCTGAAGGGTTAGCTCTCTTGTTTTTCATGTAACAAATGATCTTATATTTACAAATAAACACTCTCAAATCTAACATGATTAAAGAGGTAAAACAAATAAGAAAACATATTCTTAATGAAGCCAGCTACACCAAAAGATGTTTCATGCCAAACATCCTCATTAGGGTCTGTACCAAATTGGAGGTGTAATGGCTCCAGACTGTGACTCCTGTGGAAACCTGTCCTGCTTTAACTTTAACATTAATAGCTGTCTTTAACATAAAAAAGTGGAGAGGGGAGGGCACTAGTCTGTCATTTCTTATTAAAAAGAGCAAATACTTTTTGTTTGGGATTATACAAACATTCTAGGAAAAGGCAGAAAGTATATTAACTCTCTTGAAAATATAGCAGCTACATCTTGAGGCAACTTCATTCTACTATACCTCAAGAGGTTCAATTAAAGAAAGAGATTATGCTCGTGATGACTACAGGCCAGTAATCCCTCGGGAAAGGGTCGGGGGACCAACTAATAAAAGAAAACCAAAATTATATCAGGGCTTTGGAAACACACTTTGTGTTCCCATATTTTGGAAAAAAAATATTATGCACTAGTAACGCAAGAAGGATAAATAATTGCAATCCCAATAAGACAAATCTGTGTTGATGAGATTTTATTTGACATTGCCAAAAAGCAAACTGGAACTTTAAAAATACATTTACTGTTCTAGTCTCCAGTGGTCAAACAAGTTAGTGACACTAGCTAGTGAAGACGTTATCCAAATGGAACTTTCTCTTGAGCCAACCATTTAGATCTTGCTGCTTCTCAAGCTAGTACTGCTTAAACGTGAAAGACAAAAAAAGGGAACATTAGCAGACAATGCTGCCATATTTCTTGCATTTTCTGCACCTTAGTCTAATGCCACTCGTTGCCATTTTACTTTTGATTCACTAATTACAGCCTCCTAAACTCTGTGGGGGCCAATTGTACTCTGTCATCTGAGTTTAATATGAGTCTCGTTGGCTCAGTGGCATACAACAGACAAGGGTCTGCCTTAAAGCTGATATTGTGAAATGTGGAGAAATTGACATCTGTCTCAAGCAAACTTAAGAGTAATTATCATGACCTCACCTATACTTTTCACGTATTGTAAATAAATATGCTCAGCAGCACGTACATTGTATTTTTTTAACTTTATGAAGAAATCAAGTAATGTTGCCTATAAAGAAATTTTGCCCAAAATATTGAACCTGGGCCTGAACATAAATGTCAAAGAATAAAGTAGCCTTAAGAACAAGGTAGTTGTTAGGCTTGGCCACGTTGATTTTGAATAATAGCTACTCCATGTGACAAAATAGAATTGCCCCTCAAAAGTTTTTAGCTTGTAGTCATTTTCTGTTCTTAAGATTTTTAAATGTAAATCTTTGCTTATTGTTCTCACTTGGATAATGCTCTGTATGAAAAATACAATAAATAGCTTTAAGGCTTTTCCCCCCTCCCTTACATGCGAGGTAATAAGTGGCTACCATATAGTAGTTAATGATTCCCTTCCTTTCCCCTTCTATTCCTATTAAGCTTCAAACAATGGTCCTACTAATGTGAAAATTTTTCTATTTCTCAAGAGTGGTCTCATCAACATTTGACTTCTTGTGATTGGTTAACTTCACTCTGAATAATGTCCTCAGATTCATCATGTTATAAGGTGTTTTAGAGATTCATAATTAATCTCAGAAGTTGTATAGAACTCCACTGTCTATATGTACTATAATTTATTCACTTTCTCATTGACATGTTTCAGATTGTTTTCTTCCATTGTAATTTTAATAAAGTATTTTTCTCAACAATTTTCTATAACCTATGTACTGATTTAATCTACTTGGCTTATGTGTGCGTGTGTGTGTGTACAAATGAGATTTAAAGTGGATTTTATAAATGACTTGCTAATGGTTCCTAAACTAAACCATTAATTTCTGGATGGTCATGGTCAGTACATGGGAAATTTCTTGGTGTTGGTCTTGCTGAACTTGGATTCCTGAACCCTCTTGGTAAATTTCAATATTTTTTTCAGGATATTCTTCTAGTTTTTTGTCATTAGATATATCATATCATCTACAAATGATGATGCCTCCATAAAGTGGACATTGGTAATATGTTTTTTTAAATCATTTTATTGGCGGCTCAAACAACTCTTATGACAATCCATACATATATCCATTGTGCCAAGCACATTTTTACATTTGTTGCCATCATCATTCTCAAAACATTTTCTTTCTACTTGAGCCCTCGGTATCAGCAACTCATTTTTCCCCTCCCTCCCCCACCCCCTCCCTCATGAGTCATTCATAATTTATAGATTATTATTTTGTTTTCATGTCTTACACTGTCTGATGTCTCCCTTCACCCACTTTTCTGCTGTCCATCCCCCAGGGAGGAGGTTATATATAGATCCTTGTAATTGGTTCCCCCTTTCTAGATAAGATAGGCTGGATAAACCATCTGGATGAGAGAACAATTGGACGCTGGTTTCTGTGGGGGCCTTGGGGGCGGGGAGGTTGGGGGAAAGGAAGTGGTGTTAACAATCCCAGGGACAAGGGAACAACAGGTGATCAAAAATCATAGGCAAGGAGGGTGTGGGAGGCCTGGTAGGGTGTGATCAAGGGTAATGTAACCGAGAGGAATTACTGAAACCCAAATGAAAGCTGAGTATGATAGTGGGACAAGAGGAAAGCAAAAGGAAATAGAGGAAAGAACTAAGAGGCAAAGGGCATTTATAGAGGTCTAAATACAGGCATGTACATATATTTATATATTATGATGGGGACATAGATATATGTGCATATATTTATAGGTTTAGTATTAAGGTAGCAGATGGACATTGGGCCTCCACTCAAGTACTCCCTCAATTCAAGAACACTTTGTCCTATTAAATTGGCATTCCATGATGCACATCTTCCCAACACGATCACTGAAGACAAATGTGTGCATAAGCAAATGTGGTGAAGAAAGCTGATGGTGCCCACCTATCAAAAGATATAGTGTCTGGGGTCTTAAAGGCTTAAAGATAAACAAGCAGCCATCTAGCTCAGAACCAACAAAGCCCACATGGAAGAAGCACACCAGCCTGTGTGATCATGAAGTGTCAAAGGGATCAGTTATCAGGCATCAAAGAACAAAAAATCATATCATTGTGAATGAGAGGGAATGCAGATTGGGGACCCAAAGCCCATCTGTAAGCAACTGGACATCCCCTTATAGAAGGGTCGGGGGGAGGAGACGAGCCAGTCAGTATGCAGTGTAGCAACGATGAAACATACAACTTTCCTCTAGTTCTTAAATGATTCCTCCTCCCTACCCCCCCCCACTATCATGATCCCAATTCTATCTTACAAATCTGGCTAGATCAGAGGATGTACACTGGTACAGATAGGAACTGGAAACACAGGGAATACAGGACAGATGATCCCTTCAGGACAAGTGGTGAGAGTGGCAATACTGGGAGGGTGGAGGGAAGGTGGGGTAGAAAGGAAGGTAATACGTTTTTAACACAAAATCTTAGGTAATATAGCATGTTAAATCTTACATATGAATGCATTTCTTTTTACCATCTCTCTGAAGTGCTAATTTTCAGGATTTACATAATTTAAAAAATCTCTGGTTATTTGCACAAGAAGAAACATGTTCTGCACTTTAAGGGGATTAGTGCCCACCTATATGATTGGGGATACTCTAGCCCTTGGGTGAACTAGCTGATTGGCACTTGGCATAGCTTGCTGTTCACCAAGCTTTGTGTCTGGCCAGCATCCCAGAGACGTGAAAGGGAGGAGAAGGAAGGAAGGGGTTGGGAGGAATCTGAGTGAGGTTTGAGCAGCAGCTCCCATGTCTCTATTCATAAACTGTGATCTGAGAAAAACTCATTAGAAAAACAACCCTCATGAATTCGCCTGGTCTCCAGCTGTTAAATCCTATTAAAATGCCCTCATTCTCACAGTCCATACTTAGCACCTTTTCCAGACAGCTGTAGATGCTCTTTCAGAAGCTGGGTGGGTGGAAAATATATAGGTGGGAGGGAGGAAGGAAGTGGGGGGCGGGGATGATATATTTTCTCAACATACATGAGAAGTAAATATGATGTAGGTGAACATACAGAAGAGACACAATAATGAATTCAATATATCGTCCTCTACCGGGAGTGAAATCCATATTCTTAAAGCACATTAACATGTTAAACCTTATATTTTAATATAAAGTACTTTTAAAGATAAAAATGCATACGTCCATTGGTAAAATTTAGAAGTTTCCATTAAAAATTTTAAAGATTACCTCAGGATGGTGACACTATTGCACTATCAGATATAAGAACCATAGTGTGGAGGGTTAAGAATGATTAAGAAAACTACAATTCTTGGTTCCTTTAGACAAGAATGTAGCCAGGGTATATTAGCTATTTTTACAGGTGAAAAATAGTGCAGCTCTAGGGAAGAAACGCACGTGTCGCAGATGTTCCAGATGCAGAATAAAGATAGGTGGTATACCTGCCAAGAGTCAATAACTGTGAAACAAGCAAGGCTCTAGGTTAAAAGTTGTTGTTGAAGGAAGCATCTGACAGGCTTCATAACTGAACCAGGAGCTCTTGTGTACCCATGACAGAAATGGATACACTTAAAAAAATCGTTTTGCTTGGTGCCAAATAGGTATGGTTTATAAAACCTTAAGTAAATTTGCCTTTAAGCAAACATTCTTAAACAGACTGTCTCTTTCTATCCGTTAGTTTAAACACAAACAGATCTCCTAGTTCATTCTCTGAAATTCAGTAACTTCTTGGGTGGTATTTGTATTTAAATAAAAGAAAAGTACACCTGTCACACCTTCCATATGCGGTAAAGTCCCTGAATAGTGCAAACAACTTGCACTCAACTACTGATCTAAAAGTTGGCTGTTTGAAGTTTCGCACCGGTGCATTAGACAAAGCCTGGCCATCTCCTTTCTTCAAATTCACAGCTAAGAAAACTCCATGGGACAGTTCTCTGGTGTCACACATGGAGTTCACCATGTATCAGAATTGGCTCACCAGCAACAGGTGTGGGGGCGTTGTGGTTGTTGTGAGTTACTTTTTTAGTTTTATTGAGGACTGGAGTCATTTCAGAAAATTTAAAAAAAATTTCACCACATTTTAATGTTTCAGTAAATAGGTAGCCTTTTACAGATAAGGGTGTTGTGGGATTGTGTGGGAAGTTTCAAAGGAAATTACAGGAGGAGAAACCCTTAGTCCTCCCACAATCTGCCAACAGAACGCTCACTATCAACTTGCGAATGTGCAGACAGGTCCCAGCGTTCCAGGAAATGGATATTACAAAGGACAATTGAAGGGCATGGTGGGGAAACCTGGCGACTCTCCCAGCTTGTACTGCCAGCTTCAAGCATGCTGCGACCGCTGCTGCTCCTGAGGGACTGAGAAAGCCTCTTCATTCTTCTCTTGGTTTCAGACTTTATCACTTAACCTTTTTCCTCCTTAGCTGCTAAGTCCAAACACACACACACACACACACACACACACACACACACACACACCTGAAAGCCTCTTCATTCTTCCTCTTGGTTTCAGACTTTATCACTTAACCTTTTTCCTCCTTAGCTGCTTAGTCCAAACACACACACACACACACACACACACACACCCCCCAAGAGCCTTCTTTTGCTGAGAACAACCTAATCTGTTTTTGCTTTATCTTCCTCTTCTTGACCTACATCAAATATTACCTCTTCTTTAAAATCACTCCTGATTTCCCTAGGCAGATTTGTAGCTTTTCTTTTTAACCCCTTTAATGCCTTAAAGATTGTTGTTAGCACATTATACTATAATTGTTTACTTCTCTGAGATTCTTTGCTCTCAAGGACATTGTGCTATTTAACCTTGATATTCCCAGGGTCTGGTGCATCTCCTCACTGTCGATGGTATTGAATAAATATTTACACACTTTTGAACAACTAAAACATTGCTTCACCCCCTTTGCAAAAATAGCACCTATTTTTCCAGATTAATTCCCCAAACCATTCATTTGCCAGTTGCTGGCACCACTGGCTAATGTCTGATATGTGCTAGATTGTAAATTGCTGACACTGAAACATGGTGCCTTGTGCTTTTGGTAGTTACCATGTGGAGCCCAGTGCTCGCACATGCAAATAGCGGGTTAATCATTGTTGGCTTGATGTAGAGATGACTGTTACCCGACCCTATTCAAATCCTCTTTTAGAACAAGAACTAATGAGACACTCCATTTGTAAATCTTTAAGTATAAAATCGTTTACTACATATATAAGGGATTATTGCATTACGGTTCTCCACCTTTTATTAATCTTTCAAATTCTTACTCCCTTAGCTGTATGCTGGGCTGCTTTCATATTAACTAAGCCACATCATGATACACAGGAAAAGATAATCATCTGTGACTCAAGATGTGACAATGAGTACAAACATAAATAGATCATATTGCCTTATTTAGGAATACTCTGTCTACAAAGATTAAAAGGTCCCAAAAGTTCATACTAGAAAAAGGGTAGTCCTAGAGGAGTGGTTCTCAAACTTTGGGGCATGCCCCTTTGGGGATTGAATGACCCTTTCACAGGGGTCGCCTAATTCATAACAGTAGCAAAATTACAGTGAGGAAGTAGCAACGAAAAGAATTTTATAGTTGGGAGGTCACCACCACATGAAGAACTGTATTGAAGGGTCGTGGCATGAGGAAGGTTGAGAACCACTGTCCTAGAGAAATGAGAATATCTTGGAATGAGCTACAGGGGAAAAAAGGGGGTGGGAGGAGTGGACGAGTTGACTCCAACTCATGACAGTTTGGGTGATGTCAGAGCTGAGCTGTCCTCGATAAGGCGATCAATAGCTGATCTATGGGGGAGTAGATTGGATGCTTTCCTCCAAGGCACCTCTGTGCGCCTGAAACCTCTCTGTCAGAAGTTAGCTCTTTGAACTGCGTACTATTCAGAGGCTTTGAGAGCTATAAATATGGACTGAAATGAAGACGTTAGACATTAGTAGAAATGAAAGAATTTAGTTTCCTGTGTCCTCTGTGTGTGTGTGCTCCTAATTTATCTTTCTTTCAGTATTTGCTAATTTTCTATCTCTTTCAACACTTACCTGATCTTTGCACCTTGTCAGTGCAGTGGCCAACCCACAATGCTTTTGTGCCTCCACCTTGGTATCCAGGGAGAAGACAGGACAAGTGTCACCTAAATGGGTGACATTAGAATCAGAGCAAAGGATCCAGACACTTTGGGGTTCCTTTTTGAATTTAAGACATGATTAACTTTCAACACTCATAACTCTGGGACTATCTTTATGTTTCTAACACAAATGTTGCAAAAACCTCTACCCGAATTTTCTAACAATATTATCAGCAACATTTCAATAAAAATTATCATGTGTCTGAAGGTTTGTCTAAATAAGATAGGCTGAATGAGCAATCTGGAGAAGAAAACAACAGAACTGACAGTTCCAGGGGACATGGGAGAAGGGAAAGTGGAGGGAAAGGAAGTGCTGTCAACAAACCCAGGGACAAGGGAACAACAAGTGATCTAAATCAGTGGTTAGGAGGGTGTAGGAGGCCTGGTATAGTGTGACCAAGGGTAATGTAACCAAGAGGAATTACTGAATCCCTAATGAAGGCTCAACATGATAGAGGGACAAGAGGAAAGTCAAAGGAAATAGAGGAAAGAGTTCGGAGACAAAGGGCATTTAAAGGCATGTACATATGTAAATACATTTATATATGAGGATGGTGAAATACATCTACTTGCATATATTTGAGCCTCCACTCAAGTACTCGCTCAATGCAAGAATACTTTGTTCTATTAAGTTGGCATTCTATGATGCTCACCTTCCCGACACAATCGCTGAAGATAGAGCAGGTGCATAAGCAAATGTGGTAAAGAAAGCTGATGGAGCCTGGCTATTAAAAGATATAGTGTCTAGGGTCTTAAAGACTTGAAGGTAAACAAGCGGTCACCTAGCTCAGAAGCAAAAAAGCCCACCAGCCTGTGTGATCATAAGGTGCCGAAGGGACCAGTTAGCAGGCATCAAAGAACAAAAAATCATATCATTGTGTGCTCACCTCCCTGATACAATCACTGAAGACAAATGGGTGCATAAGCAAATGTAGTGAAGAAAGCTGAAGATGCCCAGCTATCAAAAGATATGGTGTCTGGGGTCTTAAAGGCTTGAAGGTAAACAAGTGGCCACCTAGCTCAGAAGCAACAAAGCCCACGTGGAAGAAGCACACAAGCCTGTGTGTTCACGAGGTGTCAAAGGGATGAGGTATCCGGCATCAAACAACAAAAAAATCATATCATTGTGAATGAGGGAGAGTGCAGAGTGGCTACCGAAAGCCTATCTGTAGGCAATTGGACATCCTCTTATGGAAAGGTCGCAGGGAGGAGATGAGCCAGTCAGGGTGCAGTGTAGCAACAATGATACATACAACTTTCTTCTAGTTCCCAAATGCTTCCTCCACCCGCCCCCAAACTATCATGATCTCAATTCTACCTTACAAATCTGGCTGGACCGGAGGTTTTACACTGATACAGATAGGAACTGGAAACATGGGGAATCCAGGACAGATGATCCCTTCAGGACCAGTGGTGAGAGTGGTGATGCCGGGAAGGTGGAGGGAGGGTGAGGTAGAGAGGGGGAACCCATTACAAGGATCTACATATAACCTCCTCCCCAGGGAATGAACAACAGAAATGTGGGTGAAGGGAGACATCAGACAGTGAAAGACATGACAAAATAATAATTTATAAATTATCAAGGGTTCATGAGGGAGGGGGAAAATGAGGAGCTGATGCCAGGGGCTTACATGGAGAGCAAATGTTTTGAGAATGATGAGGGTAACGAATGTAAAAATGTGCTTTATACAACTGATGTAGGTATGGATTGTGTTAAGAGTTGTATGAGCCCCAAAGAAAATAATTTTAAAAAATTATCATGTGTGACTATGATTCTGGATATAATTCAGACTCCAAATTAAATGCTTCACTTTGAGTTCTCATTTTGGGTTCCTTTTTATCTTAACTCGTGTTTTTGTTTATTGTTTTCCTTTTAATTCTAAGGCTAACATTACTACCTATCTCATTTGGCAACGGTCATGGAATTTTCTACTGTGGAATCATCACAAAAATACTTATCAAGAATGCAATGGAAGTTGGAGTCATATCAGTGGTATTTGCGATATGCCGTATGTGGTCAGAAGTGAGGCTCCAGATTTGTATTTTGATTTCATTGTCATAAAAAAAGAAAAAGATTTGACAAGTGAGAATATGGCAACTGCATTATACTTAGATCCTTGAAAAGTAATTGATTATTATTTGATGACAGTATCCTAAAAGTTTTGTAAAAAATAAACTTTAAAAATTTGTTCTGAGTGTCTACATAATGAGTATATTGCAGCCCTAAACTCAAATATAAACTATCTAGATTGAAACCTAAATTGTCTCTTTAATCCAGAAGAATAACCAAGAAAAACATTCATTTATGAGGAAATATTACTTTTGCTAAAGGGACTTTAGCCAGATATATATATATATATATCTTAATATCCATTAACATTAGCTTCTGTCCCTCTAATTGGAAGATTATGCAGTGAGATTGCTTCTTCATTAGGAAGGAGCCCTGGTAGCATTCTAACTGGACCGTCAAAGGTTCAAACTCACCAGGTGCTCGGCAGGAGAAAGTTGAGGCTGGTCCCAGAAAGCTTTATAGCTTTGGAAACCTTACATTGCATTGCAATGCATTCTCTTGTCATTATCTGTGACAAGCAGAGAGAGGACAGAGGACTAGTTAATAGTTGATCGGAAACCTTCCTTTAACCAACACTCGTAAGGTGGCCTACCTGTTATTTAACATATATAAAACTGTTAATCAAACACAAATGAGGTTCACTTTAAAAATAACACTACCAAGATTGTTTGTGATCTAAGCATCTTCTAAATATTCTTAAAAGAATAAAAGGGTATATTTAAATATAATTTCTAACTAAAAACATGTCTTTAGTATTTTAGCAAGAAGTATCTATATAACTTGTGGTGCAATCCATTTTCCTATCTATTAGGAAATATTAATGAAAATTTATTTTAGTTCCTTACAGCTGAATTTTCTCATATAAATTTATGAGTTTAACAGCTGTCCTTGCCGGATCATTTAGACTGCTTCACTGAGCATTCTTCTCTCCTGATGAGTTGCTGTCTCTCGTACAAGGAAATATCTTAAACATGATTGTAGTACAGCTGCAGTCAGTGGTATGAATGGTGTTTAAGCTCCACAACATTTTGAATGATTTCCCAAATTTTAATCAAGATGCTTGTAAGTGAGTAAATTAAATGACTTTAAGTATGCTTGTATACGTGATTCATGTCTCACAGGTAGTAATCAGTGGCACCGTATTGTACACTTAAAAAAAACATAAAATATTTAGTCTCCGTTTAATTTTGTTTTTAAAATGCAATTTTGTTTTTAAAATGTTTTAAAATTAAAAACTGCAAGAAATCTTTGGTTCAAAATGAGCACAAAAGTAGATTTTCCAGATGAAACCAGTATACATTATAACCAATTAATACTCATGTATAGGCTGAGTTTTTCAGCGCATTTTTAATGCAGTTTTTGTGGTAAAATTAGATGCCTTGGCTAATATTTGGGTCAGTATATATGGTACCAACTTAAGACCATTGTTTCTTCTTCTCAATGCAAAAACATCTGCTTCCATAGTCTAGGAAATCAGGGCTACTGTCACATTTACCTTATTGGATCAACACAATACATCATGTGCTGAAGACCCTCCCACTTACTTATACCTTGCCTCGCTCGCTCTCCTGCAGTGGGGAAAATACAGGGGTAAGAATGAAGAAATAGAAGACTGGCGAGTGCATTAAAAGGAAAACATGTAACTGCTATTAGCTAGACTCCCTATAATGTTTTCTTCGTCTCTTTCGCTCTTGCTAAATTGTTGAAGATACCACAGAAATTTGGGAAATTTACACAGATCATTTGATCCCGCATTGAACCGTAGCCTTACCTAGTGAGAAGTGTGGACGGCAAACATCCATCTTTACACAAGAATAATGTCACTAAAAAGGGATGCGCCTTTACAATCAGGTTTATTAGCTTATACTTTCTTCACATTTCCCTTCAACTCCTGATATGGGAAGACCTCAAATTTTCCTTTTCTTACAGCAAGAAAAGAGAGACCTACCAGCTGGCTTCACCTGGACGGAGAGATGGCAGCGTCGGCGGAGACCTTGGGCCAGCAGCAAGTTGGCCTCGTGGGCGCCGGCCGCATGGCGGAGGCTTTTGCGTGGGGACTCATCCGAGCAAGAAAGGTGGAAGCTCAGAACGTGCTGGCCAGCGCACCAACTGACCGGAACGTCTGCCTCTTCCAGGCTCTGGCCTGCCAGACCACCCACGCCAACCGGGAGGTGCTGCAGAGTTGTCCCCTCGTCTTCTTCGCCACCAAGCCCCATGTGCTGCCAGACGTCCTGCTGGAGGTGGCCCCCGTGGTCACTGCTGAGCATATCCTGGTGTCTGCGGCTGCTGGGGTCCCTCTGAGAACCCTGGAGGAGGTGTGCGCTTTCTCTGAAGCCCTGGCCGAGGGTGCCATCCAGATGGGCATGCCCAGTGACCTGGCCCACCGCATTGTCGCTCAGACCCTGCTGGGCACTGCCAAACTGCTGCTGCAGGAGAATCGACACCCCGCCCAGCTTCGGACAGACGTGTGCACCCCAGCCAGCACCGCGATCTACGGAATCCACACCCTGGAACAAGGTGGGCTTCGGGCAGCTGCCATGGGTGCTGTCGAGGCTGCCACCAACCGGGCCAGGGAGCTCAGCAGGAAGTAGGGCCAGAGGGGACCTGCCCCACAGTCCCGAGAGCTGGGCCCCTCAGCCTCGGATGGGCTACACTGCAGTAGGGGACAGGGCTCCCAGCCTGGCAGGTCTCACTGGTGGGGAGACCATGGTGGCCGCATCCCCCCAGAGAGCCTGCCGTGTGGACAAGAAAGCAGATGCCTTGGCAGGGAGGTGGCAGCTCCTGGAGTGGCTGCTTGGCAGGTGTGCACAGCTGACCCCGCCAGGCGGTGCCTGGACACCCAGCCCCCAGCCCAGCCCTCCTTCTGGTGCCCTCCCCCCAGCTCTGAGGTGGGGGGGCAGGCCCTCACTTGAGGGCAGAGCCCTCCCTTGGTGAAGCAGGATATGCGATGAGCACGGCTAGTCTGCTGGGAGCGGGGAGACATCAGGAGCCCTGCCCCAGCTACAGAGCTGTGTCTGTGTGCTCACCCAGAGCAGGACCAGCAGCAGGGCCCCATCATGTGCCTCTGTGGGCAGTGCCCACTTGCAGGCCCAGGACCCAGGTCAAGAGGCCACTGGGTATCTGTGAGATGGCTGCTGCCTGCTGGGCTCCTCAGAGTGCCCCAGGGGCTGGCTTCTGCCCGCTCCCATGTAGAGGGCCCCTTGTTTCCTCTGCCAGGCTCTCAGGGCAGGGAAGCAGTGTCCACACCTGGGGCAGGGACAGGCTCTTGCTGCTACTGCTAGCCAGCTGTTGGCCAGGGTAGGGCAGGGCCGGCCTGGCCCTCAGGCACAGCAGGCCTCTGGCCCCACCCCCAATGCTCTCCTTGATCCCACCCCACTTCCAGCCACCTAACTTTATCTGTAACATGGCCACCTGTCTTGGCAGAGTAAAAGGCAATGCCACCTGACAAGCAAATGACACTGAACTCAGTGCTGTGTCAGTGTTGGCAGTCCTGCTCCGCCAGGCCTGTGGTGCTGCTGCATGCACACTTACCCCCGTTGCCCTGTACCCCTCCTGACCCCACGGGTTCTCATCAATGAGGTGGGTGCCCAGGAACCCCTGCCCCCAGCAGCTTTCCCAAGGTACTGACTAGGTCTGCCTCAGCGAGGGGTTCTGTTAGGCCCCCAGACGGTGATGGTGGGATGTCACATGATGGGGTTGGGGCAGCCTAGGGCACAGCAGGAGCCCCGCTTTCCAGGGCCTTTTGACCTACTGCGAGTCTGTACTGCCTGCTTCTCCACATCAAGTGCATAGTAGGGCTGGCTTTCTCTTCCATCAAGTCTATTGCCTTGTTTTGCACACCTCCTTAAATAAGGAGGTGTGCTACCCTGGATCAAGTTACAAAGAGGGGAGGTTGAAGTGCTACCTACAGCTGCAAAAAAATAAAAGCCAGGCTCTGCTCCCCGAGGGGGGGAGAACTAAAAAGAACAAATGATGAAGGATCCTCTGCTGCTCTCCTAATGTCACTTTAAAACCAAAATACATGTCCTTTTCACCTTTTAAACTAACAAAGAAACTTGACTGATGCCTTGTTTAGTTTTCAATATTCTCCCAGTTGTGTTTGAAAGAAAAAAGACACCACCCATTTTAAATCCCAGCTACTAAGCACCTAACAGAGGGCAGAAGCTATTATTCTTTAAAAAAAAATTCTTACTCTGGAGTTTATGGTTTCATCCTTCCAGTTATTTCCCAAAAAGAAGAAAATTAATTGTAAATAAACCAGAAAAGGTTTTAATACTTATAACACATCTGAATTGTCCTTAGTGAACATTGAAATAAACTAAATATAGATTGTATTTTTAATGCATCTCAACCTTAAACTTCAGGTACACCCTGTGACAAAGGACAAAATATGGAAACCTGTTTGGACGTGGATTTCTGTGTCATAGTATGCATAGACTTGGAAACAAAAAGACCTGGTTAGAACCTTGGTTCTTAATGATCCTGAAAACGTTGCCCAAATTTTCAGTGTCCATATTTCCTTGTGTGAAGAACGGCTAGGATCATAAAGGCAAGCAAAGTCCTCGTGCTAAGTAAATGAGATAACATGAAGCAGTTTGCAAAAGTACAGCGCCGTTAAGGTATACTCGTCTTCATTTCTGTTTCTTTCTTTCTTGAGACCTAAGTGGAAGTTGTTCTTTGAAGTTAATTCATGATAGAAGGAATGTTGCTATTGCTCTGTAATGTATTTTGAGTCACAGCAGTTTGATGTGACAGAATAGAACTTCCCTCTTAAGCACACCAGCCTGTGGGATTAGGCATCAGGCATCAAAGACCCAGAACAAAAAATCTTATCAATGTGAATGGGGGGGAAGGTGAAATGGAGACCCAAACCCATCTGCAGACAATTGGACATCCCCTTACAGAAGGGTCACAAGGAAGAGAGGAGCCATTCAGGGTGCAGTATAGTAACAATGAAACATACAACTTTCCTCTAGTTCTTCAATGCTTCCTCCCCCCACTATTATGACCCCAATTCTACCTTACAAATTCTGCTAGATCAGAGACGCTGGTATAGATAAGAGCTGGAAGCACAGGGAATCCAGGACCAATAATGAGAGTAGTGATGCCAGGAGGGTCAGGAAAAGGTGGGGGCAGAAATTGGGAACAGTTCACAATGATCTACATATGCTCCCTTCTCAGGGAGACAGACAACAGAAAAGTGGGTGAAAGGAGACATAATTTATAAATTATCAAGGGTTCATGAAGGAAGGAGGGTGAGAGAGGGAGGGAAAAAATATGAGCTGATACCAGGGGCTCAAGTAGAAAGAAAATGTTTTGAAAATGATGATGACAACATATGTACCAATGTGCTTGATACAATGAATGTATGTATGGATTCTTATAAGAGCTGTAAGAGCTCCCAATAAAATGATTTAAAAAGAAAGAATTGCACCCCTTGAATTTTCTTGACTGCTGTCTTTGCAACCAGATTCTCGTCTTTGTCTTGCATAGCCATTGGGTGTGTCTGAACTCCTAACCTTTAGTTAGCATCTGAAAGCTTAATAGTTTGTCAGCAGGAACCCCTAATGGAAGGAATATTAATTACTAAATCAGAAATTTGGATGTGACAACATTCAAATAACAGAGTTCTGTAATCAGCTAATGATTAAATATTTGGTAATTTTATTATAAGCAAATTCATGGAAGATCTTTCAGTGAAAAGTTCATATTCCATAATTATTTAAAATTTGCCTTTCTAAGCATGAAAACTAGATGTATACTAGAAGTCAGTCTTTCAGCTACATTTTAATTTGAATTATAAAGTGCTTAACTCTCTCATTCCCAGGAAACATGACTATTCTAATCCTATAGTAGCAATAATGACAGAAATCATTATTTTGTGCTTCAAGGCAAGTAATTCAATATTCTCATAACTGTTCATCTTTCCAGGCTACATTTCTGTCATAATCCACCTACAAATGATAGGAACCATGAACATACATTATTATTTACTCACAACAAGCAACTCTGCTTCTCAAAACAGAATCCAGTGTAGAAAATAAATTAGAACGGTTTTTATTTTAAGATATGGTACCCCAAGCAAAATGTGAGAATGAATTTAAAAATGCATTTTAAAGAAACACTAACCATAATTTCTGCAGTCAAGATAGGAGGACTTCCGCCAAAATATGGCTCTATGCCGTTGTCTTTTCATTTCTCTTCTCAAAGTTGTATAAAAGGAATATAAATTTTTGAAAAGTGACAAGCAAAATAATCAGCACAACTAAACTAAGATAAATTGTTCAGATTTAAAAATATATAGAAAATATACAAAAACAGATGAGATAGAAAAAGAAGTAATTTTGGAGGAGATTTTTAAAAGTTCTGCACAATGGCTGAAGGCAGCAGTTCTTAGTGCATGTCCTCAGAAACACATTCCATGAAGTGAAGAATTTATCCTATGGAGCAAACACCACACCTGTCCTTTGCAACCATGAAGGAAAGATCTGGGTCAGTAGGATTCGAAGAAGTTTTGTAGATACAGTTTTTATTCAAGAGGCAAAAAAGGAAAAACTGGGCAAACAATTACAAAGAGAGCTACTTCTGAATAAAATATCCTGAGTTTGTGCCAGAACAGAGGGAGGCCTTTGAAAGACTTGAAAGCCTGGCTGGTACACTGATCCCACACTCTCCACAGCAATCTCCTGTGGGGGCTGGCTGTAGGCACTCCAGTTCACTCAGTGGTGAATATATCAAAATCTTTGGTACACATTCATCAAGACATAGCAAAGAAAAAACTACAGGAAAAAGTGCAGAAAATTAGCCATAGGTTAACACGAACTGAAAAAAATAATTTACCATACAGCAGTAAGAAATTATGGCCAAGTACTTTATCAGGAATCAAAATATTAAATATTAAAATAGCTTTATGAATTCATCCCTTGTACTGTAAAAACCCTGTCTCAGAATCAGTTCTCTAGAGAACCCAAACCAAGATATACATATGTGTGATATATATAGAGATATATATAGATATAGATATAGATATATACACACACACACACACAGTTGTAGAGGCCAGCAAGAAACAAGTCAATGGGTAATATGTCAGGTTGGAGACATCTCATGATTCTTGTAACTGGAGGGTGTGATTAATCCCAGATGGGTAGATCAAAACTTGGGCTTCTGGCTGCAGAGGTGACAAAAATTCAAGGCTGACTGATAAGCAATCCTGCTGATGACTATGCCTAGGATGGGCAGGACATACAGAAGGCTGCTGTCTGAAGTCCAAAGATCTGGAGGTCAAATAACTAGTCATATGTAAGATGTAGGTCCAAGAAAAAACAAGTAATCTTTGCTTCAGCATCCTCATATATTGAAAGCAGGCAACAACCCTGCAGAAACTCTCTTTCAATTGATTGGCTACTCATAGCAGATTTCATCATGGAAGTGATTAGATTATGTTAGCTCTCATATTGTGGTGGCTATATTTCAATTGCCAAACCACTGAGAATCCTGGCTCAGCCAAGTTGACATATAAAAGGGACATAATTGCTGATGTCTAATAGATATCGGCTCAAAGCAGAAACTAGTAGAAAGATGCTTACTTGTATTTGATTAACTATAGTAAGGCATTTGACTGTGTGGATCACAACAAACTATGGATAGCCTTGAGAAAAATGGGAATTCGAGAACACTCCATTGTACTCTTGCAGAACCTATACATGGGTTAAAAGCCCGTTGTGCAAATGGAACAAGGATGTACTGCATGGTTTAAAATCAGGAAAGGTGTGCCTCTGGATTGTATCCTTTCCCTATACTTACTTATTCAATCTATATGCTAAGCAAACAATCAGAAAAGCTGGATTATATGAAGAGTTTGATGTCAGGATAGGAGGAAGACTTATTAACAACATGCAATATGCAGAAGACACCTTTGATTGCTGAAATTAAAAGGACGTGAGGTGCTTGCTGGTAGAATCAGGGATTGCAGCCTTCAATATGGATTATAACTCAATGTAAAAAGGACCCAAGTCCTTACAATTGGTCCAATAGGTAACATCATGATAAACAGGTAAAAGACTGAAATTGTCAAGGATTTAGTCTAGCTTCTAACTACAATCAAAGCTCATGGAATTAGCAGTCAAGAGATCAAACAACACATCTGCTGTACAAAACCTCTTTAGACAGTTGAAAAGCAATTGATGTTACTTTAAGGACTAAAGTTCATCTGACCCTTAAAATATTTATAATGTAGGACAGTTACTAGGTATAACTCTTTCAGCCATAATCTTTGTAACTCACGCCAAATTATTGGATGCGACTATGCACATAGTGTGTGTAAAACTTTAATAAAGGATATTGCTGAGTCTCCCATTCCACTGGGCATGAAGTGAGCCATTTTAGAGACAGAAGCTGAGAATTCCTCAAGGAACAAAAAGAAGAACCAGAAATGAAGTAAGTCCAAGGTCCCTGAGTGGGCAAGCAGCAGAAAATCAGTCCTGAGAATAAGAGGCAGAGCAAAGGGTGTTCTGGTATCCTGAATAAGTACAGCTGAATGCCCTTGGACAGCAGGCTAGCCTGCAAAATGGGATACCCATGGATATTTAGCAGCAATAAAAGAGCTAAGTAACTCTTGCCTGAACAGTGCAAAGGCCAAGAGATCATGTCGCCGAGAATCCAAGCACCAGAGGGACATGTCTGCCTATGGCTGAGAAGAGGCACTGCAAAAAAAATAACGGAATCCTTAGCATTTCATATCATGCTGGCATCCCTAATAAGCCCAATCATCTTGAGTATGACCTTGAATTCTCTGTGATTGTTGCCAGAAGTTATGGAACCCAGAAGAAAAGTTGAGCGCTGTGCTTTCGGAAGGATTGTTGGTGTTTGAATAGGCAAAGAAGGTTGGAGATGGAGGGATGTCTGACTTTTGCCCCATCGGCATTATTCTTGGACAGTTGTAAGCTTGGATTCCCTTCTCCCTTCTGTAAATGGATATGCTCACACATGACTTTCACACCATTCCTAGAGATTTTTATAAATGAACTCGAAATGAAACAAAACAGTACAAAATACAATAAAATAAACTTCCTCAACATTTTTAAAGTAAAAAAACACTATAAGGAAAAACAATAAACAAATTTTGTAATTGGGGGGAAATTTTAAAAGCTTCTTCCGCTAAAACAATGGAACTTGGGAGTTACATGTGGACATGGGAGAGGAGGAGGTGGGGTAAAGGGAGGGGGAGCCAACAAACTTAGGGACAAGGAAACAACAAGATATCTAAAATCGATGACGAGGAGGGCATACAATGCCTGGTGGGGTTTGATCAAGTGCAATGTAGTCGAGAGGAATTACGAAGAGCTGAATGAAGGTCAAATATGATAGTGGGGCAGGAGGAAAGTAAAAGGAAGTAGAACTAGGAGGCAAGAGACATTTATAGAGGTATAAATATAGGAATGTATATATAAATATATTGACCTGTAATGGTAGGGATATAGGTCTATGGACATAGATTTATATGTTAAGTATTAAAATAGCAGACGGACATTGGGCCTCTACTCAACTCCTCCTTCAATGCAAAAACTCTTTGTTCAAAAAAACCTGGCATTCTTTGATGCTCACCTTTCTGATATGATAGCTGAAAAAAAAATGGATTCATAAGCAAATGTGGTGAAGACAGCTGATGGTGATGGCTATTAGATGATATAGTGTCTGGGGTTTTGAAGGTTTGAAGTTAAACAAGCGGCCATCTATCAGGGAGGCAACAAAGCCCACATGGAAGAAACCCACCAGCCTGTGTGTTCACGAGATGCCGATGGGATCAGGTATCAGGCATTGGAAGAGCCCAAACAAACAAGCATATCGATGTGAATGAGGTGGGTTGAAGTGGAAAACCAGGGTCCATGTCTTGACGTTTGGACATCCCTCGCAAAAGGGTCACAAGGAAGGGATGGACCAGCCAGAGTGCAGTATAGCTCCTCTATTTCTTTAATGCTTCCTTCCCCTGCAATATGATGACCCAGTTCTACCTTTCAAATCTGGCTAGACCGGAGATGTACATTGGTATAGATAAGAGCCCTCAACACATGGAATCTAGGACAGATAAATCCTTCAGGATCAGTGATGGGAATGGTGATAGTATGAGGGTAGGAGGAAGCTCGGGGGAGAAAGAAGAGAAAGGGGGAACTGACTACAATGATCAACAGATGTACCATCCCTCTTGGGAACAAACAACAGAAATGTGGGTGAAGGGAGACACCAGATGGTGTTATCATTTATTAAGGGTTCATGAGGTGGGGTAGGTAGGGGCAAAAGAGGAGCTGATATCAAGGACTCAAGTAGAATTAGAATGCTTTGAAAATGATGGTGGTAGCATATGCACAAATGAGATTGATACAATTGATGTATAGATTGTTATAAGAGCTGTAAGATTTTTTGTAAGCCTCAACTCTTTAAAGGGTATTCTTTGTACTATAAAAATAACCCCAAAAAATCTATTAGAAAAAAATGAAGATAGGAATATGTTAAGGACTAGTATTTCACATTAAGAGAAACAGAATAACTTTTCAACAATCGAAAAGCTGCTCCCCAATGGTCCCTTGTGCCTGCTGGCACATTTAGCTCCACGATGAAAGACGTCTAGGATGGAGGAATAACTCAAATGTCACCTGTACCCCCAAGAGTCTAGGACACGGTGAGTATATGAAAGGAATGGGAACGGTAACTCAGCTGACGTCTGCAAAGACCATGCAGACTTATTGAGTTCATTAAAGAAATGGCAGTCTTTCTATCTGATGGGGAAAATGTCATCAAGTTAAGACAGCCTCCAGTCACATGACCCCCTGCCAATATAGGCCCAAAGACAGCCCCCCACCCCACGCGCGCCGCCGCCCCCTACCTCCAGCTGACCATACCTGGTTCATCTCATTCAGGAGAGTGGATGCAGTCTCAGGTTCTGACCAATCTCATCTCTCACTACTGCTAGTCATGGTCATACGTGTCTGCAGTTTGATGTGATTTTGATTTGGTCATTCTTTTGTACCTCATTTCAACTATAATATCACATGGGGAAGAAAGACACAAAAAGATGCTCAAGCTTTCTACTAGTAAAAGGAATGCAAATTAAAGGTACACACAACACTTTTCTTCTCTTGAGGAAATACAAAATTGAGAGCCTATTTTACTGACAGAGCATGGAAAAGCCATTATACTTACATCGTTTTGGTGGAAATTAGCAAAACCTCTATTGAAGACAACTCGATAGTCACAGTGTAAATCAGAGTTCTACTCAGAAACACATGGAGTCAGAAACAATGCAATGGAATTGTCCCCCTTCTCTTTTATTAATCATACAACATTCAATTAAAAATAGGAATCCTCAGATACTGACAATGAAATTTTATGTGAAAAAGGTAGATGTCAAATCTTATAAAGCTGAGAGACAACACTATTGTATCAATTCTGGAGAGAACCACAAAAATTCAAAAGATAATTGCCATACATTTGAGAGAGTGAGGAGTTTGGAAGTTGGATAGATGAGAAACCGGACGAATGACAAATTTTACTGAATTGTTGTCTATATTTTTACAGTGCCATTTAAGATGGCTCTTCTAACCATAGTCTTGGTGATTAAATAGAAATAACTCCAGACAAAATGCAAGCCTTGAGTTGCAATTTTGAAAGATTCTATGGGCAAATATTGAATGATGCAAGCAGCATCAAGAGGGAGAGAAGATACAGAGACACTGTACCAAAGAACTCATCAAGAGCCCACCTTTTCAGAGGTAGCACATGAGCAAGAACCAATGGTGCTGAAAGAAGAAGTTCAAGTTGCATTGAATGCATTAGCCAAAACCAAGGCTCCAGGAATTGATTGAGTACACACTGGGAGGTTTCAACAAGCTGAAGAAGCACTGGAAGCACTCACTTGTCTATGTCAGGAAATTTGGAAGGCAATTCCCGGCCCAGCTGACTAGAAGTGATCCACATTTGTTCCCATTTCAAAGAAAAGTGACCAACGGAATGCTGAAAAGAGATCATTGCTAGCATACACAGCAAAATGTTTGGCTTAGTATCATCGAACAATGGTTGCAGCTGTGCATTGAGGGTTAACTGCCAGAAATTCAGGTCAGATTCAGAAGAGAATATGAAACAAGGGATATCATTGCTGATATTGGTTAGATTTGGGCTCAAAGCGAAGGAATAAAGAAAGATGTTTCTTGTGTTTCATTTACTCTGCCAAGGCATTTGACTGAGTGGACCACCATGAACTGTGGATAATTTTGAGAAGACGGGGAATTCCAGAACACCTCATTGCGCTCATTTGGAGCCGGTACATGGATCAAGAGGTATGAGCAGAACGAGGGAATACTGCATGCTGTAAAATCAGGAAAGTTTGCGTCAGGGTTGTAACTTCTCCAACACTGTTGAGCCTATGTTTCACACAAATCATCAGGGAAACTGGATTAGATGAAGAAGAGCGAGGCATCAGGATCGGAGGAAGGCTTGTTAACCACCTGGGGGTATGCCGATAACGCAATCTTGATTGCTGAAAGTGTCAAGGAATGAAAGTGCTAACTGATTAAGATCAAGGAACGTGGCCTTCAACATGGGTTCAAGAAGACCAAAATCCTCACAACTGTACAAACAGGTGCTATCGTGATAAATGACATGACGAAAAGGTTGACGTTGTCAAGGAGTCTGTCTTACTTAGATCCATGATCGGTGCTCATGGAAGCAGCAGTCGAGAGATCAAAAAATATATTGCAGTAGGTAAATCTGCTGCACAAAACCTGTTCAGCATATTGAAGAACAATGATGTGTTTTGAAAACTAAGGTGCACCTGATCCAAGCCATGGCATTCTCCATTGCATCCTGTGTGTGTGGAATTTGGACACTGAATAAAGAAGACCATAGAAGACTACATACATGGAAGTGTGGTGCTACAGGATAATGAAAGTCCTGCTAGAAGGACAAATCCATCTACATTGGAAGAAGTAAGGCCAGCGTGCTCCTTAGAGGAAGGATGGCAAGACTTCATCTTGCATACTTTGGACATGTTGTCAGGAGAGATCAGTACCTGGAAAGGATATCTGGTAAAGCGTAGGGGCGACTGAAAAGAGGAAGGTAAACAGATGGGTTGGCACGGTGACTGCATCAATGGGCTCAGACCTAGGAGTAATTGTGAGGATGGCACAGGACCGTGCACTGTTTTATTCTGTTGTGCCTATAGTTTCCATGAGTCAGAGCTGACTCAGTGGCCGCTACCGACAACATAGAAACAGAAAATAAATGTGCTATCAGTGGGTCCATTCTGATTCATAGCCACCCTATAGGGCAGGTTAGAACTGCCCCTGTGGGTATCTGAGACTGTAACTTTATGAGCGTAAAAAAAAAAAAACCAATCTCTCCTGTGGAGCAGCTGGTGGTTTCAAATTAGTGACCTTGCAATCACAGCCCATAGCATAACCACTAAGCCACCAGGGCTCCTGTATCTTAGTATATAGGGTCTCCCTAAGTCGGAATTGACTCAATGGCAGTGAGGGTTTTGTTGTTGTTGTTGTTGTAGTTACTGTTGTTAGCTGCGGGAGTCCTCTGTAACACAAGCAGTAAATACACTCAGTAGCTAACCACAAATGTCATGTCAAGATGGTGTTTTTTTCCAGGTTGCAGAATTGGGAGGCAAACTAGGCTCTAGAGAACTGTACTCATCCTACCATGGCATTCAGCAAGCTGTCAGTCAGGGGTTGGGGGAGGGTTCGAAAACAGTCTTAATTCATGACGAGTTTGTCACATATGGAGAGTTAACAAGCAGAGTCCTGCTATTGTTTAAGAAAATGGTAAACCGAATGACTGAAAACAGAAAGCTTCAGACAGCTCATAATCAAACAGAAATCAGAAGGGAATACAGCAGCACCTTTAAAGAGTGCCAAAGCACAGCTGCATCCCTGAGTGAACAAGCTGCCAATCCCTCCAGCTGCGTCCACGAGGGCCGAGAAAACACAGGCCCCGCTTCCAGGAAGGGTGCAAGATTCCTTCTATGAAACGCACAACTTGAAATCTACTCCCACCAATCACAGAAAAGACACACAAATAGAAGAGACCATACATTCAACACCTCTCTTTTATGTGTTTCTTCGCAGAGGGACAAGGGACAAGCTTTCCAGGCAGGAGACTATATTCTGCAGCTCTTGTTTAAAGCAGCCTCTTTTCCCTCTGAATTTGCCACTAGGTTTCATTGCAGGGGGCTGTTAGAAGGCAGATATCAGGCCACGGTTGTTTACGGCCTTGGTGAAGCTGAAGTTCAATCAAACGTTCTCAGGCTGGTGCTGCTTGCATTTCTCATCACTGATTCCTTCAAAGGGCACCCAGTGCTCTTTGACTGAGATGAATCAGCAGAAACGATTCTGAGTTTACTTTTTTATTTCCTTAACCACTTCGGAGGATTAGCTCTTTTCTGGAGGTCTATGTGATAACCTACACCAATCATATAAAGCGATAATATCAACCGAAATAAAAGGCGATTTTGTGAGGTCAAAGAATATCTTGGCCCATTTCATAGTGAATATCATCCTTATTAGGAAGAGGATCCAGATACGAAGGTTTTAAGTGGTGAATCCAATATGTGATCAAGGCAAACGGCTTTTAATTAATGTCATCATCTACGGAGGATAGAGGTTAAAGCAGCAGGCCCTACACTGAAGCCCAGAGGGTTTTATTCTTATTTAGCTTATACTATAAAAGGAAAGCTTCCCCGTCCCAGAGTAAGCCCTTTCAATCTGCAAAAGGTATTGCGACATGTCTGACAGTACAAACACCCAAAATCTGTTGGTAGCAAGTGACAGAAATGCCTTTCAGCAGAATAATTATAAGGTTATGGTCCATGGAAAGTCATTTGTGAATAATGTGCACCTGCTGACTAGACACTGGGATTTTTAAAGTTCATTTATTCTGTGAAGACAGAAACCCTTTCTTCTTCAAAATGAAGAGTGTCAGAGATGATGGTGGACTTCCGTTGTTTTTTTTTTAAATAGCCAAGGCATCGCTCTGCCTATTCCATGATTAAAGCTATGGATTTGAATATCTTTAGGAACACACAGAGATGAATACACAACAACCAAATAACCAAAGTCTTAAGCCTGATGCAATTAGCACTCATACAAAAGTTTAATTTACTTAAAAGGCAGAGGGTAAAGCCTGCAAAAAAGAGCACACCGTGTATGAGCATTGTATTCTCTCCCCGTCTGCTTGCTTTCATATCACAAAGGGAACTATATTTAGATTTTCCATGGAACGTTTCAAGCAACTGCCTGTGAGACCATAATCAACATAATATTATGGAGAATACTGATATACCAACATCAATCAGTATATCATAAAGAGAGGCATCTATCCAGATTAGGATAGCTTCCTTTGTATTGCCACACTGCATAGATTCACTGTCTCCTTGGGAAGGAGGCACATCAAAAGATTGTAAAGCCAGGATGCAAAAGGTGCTATCACTCAACACTGTCTATGAAGTCACAATTGCTATGGCTTTCTTACAGGATTTGTAAGAAATGCTATCTTACAAGACTTACCCCCCTCCCCATAATGTCCTAGCTTTTTTCTATTCCAATCAATGTAACACCCATATTCCCATTTTAAATGACATGGAAGATCTTTAAAGTACTCTTCCTCACAAATAAGTACCGATTCCACTTTTTGCAAGTTAGTCTTCATACCCTTGATTTTAGGTACTTTGTATCTTGGTTAGTGCATCATTTTAATTTTTATCCATCATTTCGTTATTGAAGTGATAAAAAGGGGGGGGGGCAATCACATGGAAGCAAGTGCCATTAGGTACTTCAGTGAAGATTTATTGTTCTCGGATTAGTTATAGACAGCAAAGTTCTTGAGTACCTGAACCAAATCAAACCACTGCTTTTGAGTCAAATCTGAATCACAGACCCTATACACGGTCTCTGAGATGGAAATCTTTACGGGAGCAGTTAGCCTTGTTTTTCTCCCCCAGAGCAACTAGTTAGTTTGAACCACACATCTTGAGGTTAGAAATCTAACCCATAATCTACTGAGGCTACGAGGGTTTATTTGCTCTTGGGTAGCAATTCTTTTCGTGTTGCTTTATTCTAAGAAATGCTTCCAGAAAAAATAAGATTCAACAACTTGGGTCACTGACAGTCTTGTAGAAAAAGCCTGTGTTTCTGGTGATTGTCATTTCATAAACTAGAGTTAATGGATACATTAGTGTGCTTGACTGGCTTCTCCAGAGAATCTAAATCAGTGACACTTATGCATACATCTAAATAAATGTATATCAAAAGATTGACTCATATAGTTGTAGAAGGTGTTAAGTCCAGTCTTGTTCAAGTCCATGAGTTATATGTCAAGTTGGAGACGTCCCCTGACTTGTGTAGCTGCTGGACTGTGCTTTCAAAATGAACCAGGAACAGGGAAGACAAAGCAGGAAGACCACAGCTGATGGATGTGGAAATGGATGAAGACAAGGTCAGCAGGTCAGATGGCAGGCTCTGATGGCTTCTAGGGCCAGCAAGCAAGAGAGTAGACTATTAGCTCAAGTCCCAAGAACCAGAGGTTGGGGAGCTAGTTGGGCATGATCCAGATCAGCAGGAAGTGAAGAAGTTCTTCACAGTCCACCTATAAATATGGAGTAGGCCACACTCCTGAGAAAACACTGCTAGAGTTGTGTCCTGAGTAAGGGGTTACACTCCACCCTCATTTTCTTATCCCTCCCTGGCTGCTCACCACAGATCCCATCAGGGAGTTGTTTGCATTATGCTAGGTCACGTCATAAAGAAAGACTCAATTGTCAAACTACTGAGAATCTTGATCAAGTCCAGTTGATGCAAAACAGATCTATCACAATTAGTATGTTCTGCCAAAATAAGCTTAAATCTAGTAACCAAGATACAAGTTATATGAACATGTATACTTTTAATTTATCAAGCTATACTCAAATGCTCCCTAATATATCTCAGACACTGTCTTCAGCCCTGAGGACAAAGCATTTTACAAAGTCAATCCCTGCAGTCATAAAGTTGATACAGTCGGTGAGGAATGAGCAGGGGGAGGGTCCTGTGCTCACCTTGCAAGTCCCCAGAACAGTAAGAAAAGTAGGGATTTCAGAGTGAAATCTTTGTGTGAATTATTTTCTTTACCTTGAACCTGTGTGATTTTTTGCAAGTTAATTTACCTCTTTTCCACCGGTTCCTTTGTTTTCAAAGTGGACTAGGCATTCAAGGAGGTATATTGAAAGAATAATGTGAGGTAGGATATGTTAAGAGTTTAGAGTATAAGTGTTTCCCAACAAGTGTTTCTGGATTCTGTTTCTCCATATAAAAATATAAACAAAACAAATGTCCCCAAAACCATCTTATCTCTAGCCTAAACTTTAGAAGCACAAATAGGAAGGGAGACTTACTGGATAAAAAGCAACTGCTACCCAAACTGAGCTAGGTTGACCCCTCCACTGAAGAATGTAATACTGGGGACAGCACTGAAGATATTGCGCAGGGAGAGTGGCGGGTCTGTTCAGACCACATGGGTGCATACTAAGACGGGAGAGAGGGAGAGAGAGAGAGAAAACCTCTTTATGGCCCACCACGCCCTGAGGATGATATCCCTGCTCAGAGCAGCCAAAGCACAGAGAGGACCATAGCTGGGGGCCGGCCACACCAGGAATATGACAACCCTTCAAGGACCCACAACACATAGGGGACAGCACAGGAGGCATTGTGTGTAAAGGGTGCCTGGTCTGCCCCACACACAGGCTGAGAAACATGGAGGGCGTTCAACAGGGCAGTAAGGGGAGCAAAGTAACCAAGTCGCCGAGGAATCCTGAAAATAGACTTCTGACTCAGAGGACAGGGCTTGGTACCTCATCAGATCAATTGGAAAACATTCATAAGGTCAGCAGACAGACCTGGAACTATTTATAGGCTTTTTGTTGTTGTTTGTCTCTTTTTCTTTCTTTCTTTCTCCCCTTTTACTCTGTCTATTCATATAAAATAGGCAGGATAAACAATCCCGAGGAGAAACCAATAGATCGGTGTTTCTGGGGTGGACATGGGAGAGTTAGGGGCAAGAAGGGGGAGCAGGGAGCCAACAAACCCAGGGGCAAAGGAAGAACAAAAGATCTAAAAGTGCTGGTGTGGAGGGAATGGAATGCCGGTGGGTCTGATGAAGTGCAATGCGACTGAGAAGAATTACTGAGGGCGAGCATGAGCGTGGAACAGGAGGAAGGTGAAAGGAAATAGAGGAAAGAACTAGGAGGCAAAAGCTATTGATAGAGGTATAGGTATAAGCATGTACATATGTAAATATATTAATTTATAATGATAGGGATATAGGTCGACGTACACATATTTATATGTTAAGTATTAAGGTAACAGATGGACTTTGGGCCTTTACTCAAGGCCTCCCTAAACACAAGAGCACTTGTTCTAATAACCTGGCACTCTTTGATACTCACCTTCCCAACACGATTGCTGAAGACAAAAGGGGTGCCTAGGCATATGTGGTGAAGAAAGCAGAGAGTGCCTGGATATCAAAAGATATAGCATCTGCGCTCTTAAAGCTGGGGTCCTAAAGGCTTGAAGTGCAACAAGAGGCCATCCACCAGAGAAGCAACAAAGCCCACATGCAAGAAGCACACCAACCTGTATGATCATCAGGTGTTGATGGGATCACGTCATCAGGTATAAAAAGATCCAAAACAAACAATTATATCAATGCAAATGAGGGGGGGTCAGAGTGGAGACCCAAAGCCCATCTGTAAACAATTGAACATCCCCTCACAGAAGGGCCTCAAGGAAGGGATGATTCAACCAGAGTGCAATGTAGCACGGCTGGAACTCACAACATTCCTCTACTTCCAGAATGCTTCCTCTCCCTCCACTCCCCTCCACCACTATCATGACCCAGTTCTACCTTACAAATCCAGCTAGACCGGTGTACATACATTGGCACAGATAAGTGCTCTTGACACGTGGAATCGGACAGATAAGCCCCTCAGGAACAGTAGTGGAAGTAGCAGTACCATGAGGGTAAGGGGAAGAAGGGGGGAGGGGGTGGTGATAGAAAGGGGGAACTGATCACAAGGTTGGATATATAATCCTCCCGTGGGGGGCAAATAATATAAATGTGGGTGAAAGGAGACAACAGACAGTGTAAGATACAAAATAACAGTAATAGTATATAATTGATCAAGGATTCACAAGTGTGGAAAGGTGGGGCAGGGAGAGAAAAAAAGAGGAGCTGATACCAAGGGCTCAAATAGAAAGAAAATGTTTTGGAAATGATGATGACAACATATGTACAAGTGTGCTTAATACAATTGAAATATGGATTATTATAAGATCTGTAACACTGTAAGAGACCCTCAATAAAATGATTAATAATAGTAAAATAAAAAATAAGTGCAACTTTTGCTTTCATTAGAAAGTAAATGAGAAATTTCTAGTACCAATAATCCATGGTCCTTTGAGGTATCAGTGGAGCCTGAATTAGTTAGGTATTGGTAGAACTTGCAGCTAAGTTGCACTTAGTTGCTAACTTAAAGTTTGGTAGTTCAAATCCATCCAGCTGCACCACAGAATAAAGGCCTAGTACTCAACTTCCATGAAGATTGCAATCAGAAAAGCTCAATGGAGCAGAGCTATTTTGTGACACATGAAGTCGGTCTGAGTCAGAATGGACTTGGTGGCAATGAAGAGAGCAAAGCTGCGGTGCTGACATTTGTGTAAGGTTTAGGACAGACTCAGATACATGACACACTTTCAAGAAACACGTATTTATAACTGAGATAGTTAAAAAATTATGTGCCAACCTAGCCGATAAACACATGTGGGGTTAATTGAAGAGTGGAGCGATAAATGGTTTGGTGAGCCTCGCCTTTCTAGTTCTTGGGTCTCTTGCTTTGTGATGGTCAGACCAGGGTGCAGCTGCCTTAGTCAGTTTCCTGCGTCAGCTGGCAAGGCTCACTTCCTGCAAGACATCCCTGAGGAGAAGCCACATGGGCCTACCCTGATGCAGCCCTGGGCGCTGGAGAAGCGGCATGGAGACCCCTGCCAGAGCTGAGATGCTTACATGCTCACTGATTCGGCTTTCCTCCTGCAGTCATTGCATGTGTTTTGTGAGATGGAGGAGGGCTTTGTGGATTGGTGTTGGACATATGGGTTAATAGGTTAATGTTGGACTTGTGGGCTTGGGCAGCACTGGGTTGGGATGTTTTCTTGATGTGCACTTAATCTTTCTATAAAACTCTCTCTTATACATGAGTTTCTGTGGATTTGTTTCTCTAAAGTACCCAGACTAACACGACAACAAACAATGGGCTTAATGTTTTCCATATATGAGGGACTTTAAAATTTTCAATTTCCCGATTCATTTTAATGAAATGCAAAGATAATTTTTGAGCCCCTCTCATGATGTCTCATTTATTGCTACTAATAGTTTTATATTTCATATTTCACAAATGGGAAATTTTAAACCAAGAATGATTAAGTAAAGCATTTAAGCCTGAACTAGCAACGGTATCAGGAGGGAGTAAGCGCTAGAGAAAGTAAAGTAGACGACGGGGGGAAGAGGCACACCCTCAAGGTGATGTATGGATACACCAGTAGCTACAACAACGGGATCAAATGCAGCCTCCAAGGACTGTGCAGATGGCCCAGGATGGGGCAGTATTTTGTTCTGTTCTCCGTAATGTCACCCTGAGTCAGAACTGACTTTATGGCACCTAAGAAAAACAACAACAACAGGAGGAATAATTGAAATATTGGCCAAGGATAAAAACGCATTACTCTGCACCTGAAGGTGCTCTTCCTTTGAGGCCAATTTCAATCTTCAGGGAATAATCTCCAGAATTCAAGGAGTGTCTCCTTTCTGAAAATAGGGGTAATGATTATTCGGGGGAAATAGAGATAAGTGGTTTAAAATCAGGAAAAGTGTGGGTCAGGACTGCACCCATTCAGCTACTCCGACTTTCTGCATGTTGATCGTGACAGATAGGTTTTGCTTTAAATTCACTGGGCCAATTGTTTGGTAGTAATCCCCCGTGATGTAATCTAATACAAACAAACAAATAGCAGAGTCTATTTGGAAAACTCTAGGAGTGTTAAAATAGAGGTGATTTGACCTGGTTTTCAGCATCTTTATTTAATTACTCATCTTTATACTGCAATGAAGGAAATTTCTAACAGGTTCTCCCCCCACCCTTTGGATAAAATGCAAATTCAGAAAAAAAGTTAAAAGTTATGAAGGCAAACATTATAAAAATATTTTAATAAACTCTATTAAAGTCTTCAATATGGTTAGGAAAAAATATTTAAGGTATTTAGTTTTAAGTAACCAAGTGATTGTAAAGCATTTTTGCCAATTTTAAACAAATTGATTAAGATTCTTTTTCTTACGTTTAACTGATAACTCTCCTCAAATGAGAACATTACGTGCAAATGTAGCTACTTCTTTCTCCGTGTGAAAATATTTGGTATTGTTTAGTTTTGAGGAAGAATAGATGATCGTTTTCCTTCTGGTAATGCGTAGTGGGGGGGAAAGAAAGAACTGTGTATGAGAACAATACAAAGAAACAAAACCGTTTATAGGCTTACTGTCCCAAGTCTGAGCTGCAAAGTAATGTATTTCTTTCACGCTCACTCACTACCAGCGTCGACTCTGACTCATAATCACCCTATAGGACAGGGTAGAATTGTACAAACCCTTGTGTTTGTGGCATGGAGTGGCTAGTAGTTTCAAACTGCTAAATTTCAGTTACCAGTCCAACACATAACCCACTACACCACTACAGCTTCTCTTTAAAATTCTTAGGAGAGTTGTTTTCATTATAAATTAATTTCACAATTAAATATCAAACTTCTAGAGAAATTCCATCCTCTCTTGACTTTTCATGAAAATATTTTTCCAGTAATACTAATGTTTTTTTTAATCATTTTATTGGGGGTTCACACAATTCTTATCATAATAGCAACTGGAAACACAGGGAATCCTGGTCAAATGACCCCTTCAGGACCAGTGGTGAGAGTGGCGATACCTGGAGGGTAGAGGGAAGGTGGGGTAGAAAGGGGGAACCGATTACAAGGATCTACATATAACTTCCTCCCTGGGGGGTGGAAAACAGAAAAGTGGGTGAAGGGAGACATCAGGCAGTGTACAAGATGACAAATAATAATTTATGAATTATGAAGGGTTCACGAGGGAGTGGGGACTGGAGAGAGAGGGGGAAAATGAGGAGCTGATATTAGGGGCTCATATAGAAAGCAAATGTTTTGAGAATGAGGATGGCAACAAATGTACAAATGTGCTTGGCACAATAATACTAATGTTTTATCTAATTAAAAGCAACATGTAGAGTTGATTCCAACTCATAGGGACCCTATAGAATGGAGTAGGAAAATCCCATAAGGTTTCTGAGGCTCTAATTTTTATAGAAACAGACAGTTTCTTCTTTCTTCCTCTGAACAGCTCGCAAATGTGAGCCATCATCCTCTTTTTTAGGAGCCCGATGTTTAACTCATGGCACCACTAGGATGCCTATTGTTTTCAAAGATTTGTAGTAATAATAAATTGCTTAAAAATAGAAATTCGGGTAGGTGTAACAAGGTTTTCCAGAGGCGTCCCTAGTCTAAGGTTATAGCCAAGTTGTTAGATATTTTAAACCTTTTTTTTTTTAAACATTTTATTAGGGGCTCATACAAGTGTTATCGCAATCCATACACACATCAATTGTGTAAAGCGCATTTGTACATCATTCTCAAAACATTTTCTCTCCACTTAAACCCCCGACATTAGGTCATCATTTTTCCCCTCCCTACCCGCTCCCCGCTCCCTCATGAGCCCTTGATAGTTTATAAATGGGTATTTTGTCATATCTCTTTCTAACATAGCACCATCAGTTGATTTTTACTATCTAAACTTGACTACCCCCAAAGCCTTATTCCCATTTCCAAGTAGAAGAAAGGGTATGATCTCGTAGTATCTCATAAATTTTATTGTTCTGGCTTCTGAATTGTTGAAACAATAGTGATTGTATCCCCCTAAATTAATATAATGCTGCTGTCTCATCAGTACAATTATGCTGAGAAGCTATAAATTGCCCATTACTAGAGCAAGCAACATCTGTCCCAAACTTTAATCCTGAGCTCATACAGAAAATGGGGAAATTTTCTGAAACTTGTATATAATTATGTGGTCAAGGTTGAAATTACTAATGAATATCTATTTGACACCCAGCTTTTATGAGGAAATTAATATGATTTGAAATTTTTATGTGTATTGATAAAGCATTAACTCTGGCAAAATTTAGCTTTGTCACTTTCAACATTGAAATTCAAACTGAAAATTGAATGTTTTGATTTACTGTCAATAAAAAATAGGATTCTAACATAGGTTTAATTATAGAAAGAAATTAATGTGAGTACTCTGCAGCGATTGCACCATTTTACGCAAGAAATGTTTACTAGTCTGGTACAATTAACCCTAGTTTTACAATGGGGTCACGAGCTCTCGTTTCATTCCCCAATCACTACAGGGCCCTGAAGGAACTGTAGCCAACCTGTACTCTCGAATAAAGCAATCCAGTTTGGGTGTTTCTATTATAGCAGTACTAGAAAACTAAGACACGGTTTTATTAAGGACACTCAAAATTGTTCATGGCTTGCCCATTACATTGAGGGCACTGACATTTTTATTGGTGTGTTCACGGTAAAACAGAGAATGAAAGCCTTGCTGTCTCATGCTAATACCACCTTCTCATATGCTCCAATATTTGAATTTGGTTTGTTTTTCACTATACTGTGATTGAGTTCCGTCCTCTCATTGGTCCAGATACCTCGTTTTTCCTAGATCTGTGCCATCACAACCAATATTTTATTTTTCTGACCCCATTCTCTCCTAGATCCTGACATGGTACATGTACACTGTATGTCTATCATGATACAATATCTTTGCTATGATCTTAGGACTGTCCTCTAAAAATCTTTCCCACACCCACCTTCAGTGGGCATAACTTTGTATTCTTGTGGCTTACTTTACTCCTTTTTTGATATACCAGGGTTGTATGTCTGACCAAGATGGCATCAGATAAATGCATTTTAAAAATATATATATTATTTTGTGATTTTTAAATTTTATTTCAATATTATTGTACGGTATATAATAATTTGCAACTGTTGTCATTCAGCAATTTTATGACAGTGATAAATATTGATAAAAGCGCATGTAGGGATTTTTTCCTCATTTTCTCTATAAATAATGATTTGGGTGAATATAACACATTTATAGCCATTCACGTTTTGTATGTTTCCAGTTGTCTATTCTTACAATTCCACATAAACACATTTATTCAGGACACTTCCTGAGATATTTGAGAAGAAAACTGTCTAATCCTTAGGCATTTTCTGAAATTACTACTCACCAGAATATGTTATAGAGCAAATTATTAGAAATGGCAGTGTTTGAAATCATAGCCCCCACTTCTCAGATATTGCATATAGACTTCATGTTGGCTGTATTCTGTTTCAGATTCTTGGGCTCTTATCATATTTTCACATTTCAGGGCCTAGTAATAAGAGCTTCCCATGCATGAGAAAGAACCCAAAAGCACCCTGGTATGTAAAGCCTCGGTATAGTTTCCTCCACTCATGTTCTGTTAGTCAAAGCGAGTTACATGGCCATTGCTGACGCCCGAAGTGGGTAGTATTTTTCCTAGAGACAGGCATGAAAATCAATATATAATCTTTATGCAGAAGATAGATTGTAATGTTCATTATGAACAATAATACAATTCACTTTACAGACGTTTTTTCTAATATTTCACTCACTTCAATTATTTTTAATGTTTTATTTAGTAAATACTTCATTGAAGTAATTTGTCTTTCTATATAATTGTGTCATCTATATTTTAATATTCATTATAAAATAATATATGATACTTTTATCATTTATATAAATTATAAACTCTAGTTGGACACTATATTACCATGTTTTCCTAATTTTTGTCATATTACATTATATTTGGATAACTTTAAGAGATGATACAGAATTGTGAATCCGTTGAATTTTCTTTGGGGGAGGATCTTTGGGTTTAATTCTATTTACTGAATCTATAGGTTTAGGCTTTTTGCCAGATTTAGTAAGTTTCAGCTGATATCTCTTTGGCTATTGTTTCAGTCATGCTCTTTTTCTTCCAGCCTTTTGGTACTCCAGTAACACAAATGTCAGATCTTTTCTTATAGTTTTACTCATTTCTGAGGCTGTGTTGTTTTGCATTTAGTTTAATTTGTTTTAGTGTGTATTCTCCCTGTTCTTAACATCTGATCACCTCTATCTTCAAATCACGTAGCCTTTCCTACACCCTTCAATTAATGTTATTGAATATATCCATTGAAGTTTTAACATTGTTATTTTATTTTTCAGCTACAAGTTTTTCACTTTATTTTTTTATATCGTCTATTTCTTTGTTAAGTCTTTGTATTTCTTTACCGAGAGTTTCTATCTATCTAAGCATACTTCTAATTGTTTATTCAAATATTTCTATGATGCTGCATAAAATACCTGTCAGCTCTTATATTGGAACTGTCATCCCTTGGAGATTATTTTTTATTCAAGATGATATTGCAGGTTCCAGATAGGCTGAATGATTTCCAGTCGATACTGAACATTTTTGATATTATGTTATGAGACTGAATATTTTATCTGGCTTCTTCGGCCATTACTTTGGCAGGGTAAGGAAGAACATACCCTAGTTAGTGTAAAATATGAGGGTAAAAGTCTAGGCTCTCCATTTGCTCTTCCTTTGTAAGAGAGGTGGACTGCATCTATTGCTAGATGAGAGTAACTAACAATTCCGGCTCTCCATTTAGCTTCCACTCTAGACGGAAGAAAGAAGAATGCCTCATTAGTGTTCTAAATATGGCCTTCATTGATACTACATGGGATGCATTGTGTCTTCGTTGCTGCTGTTCATAATTAGTGAAAGTCTGACTCTCTGCAAGGTCTATTGATACAACTCAGGCAGTAAGGAAAAGGTCACTTTGTCACTGTTCTTTTTGAGACAATGTTCATATGTTCCTTGTGGTCTCTAATGACATCATCCGTATGCTGCCTCATTACTGGTTGATGATGACGAAAGTTCTGGCTCCCTGGTCGGTCTTCTTTGGTGTCCACATGGTGGGGACATTGGGAAACCTCTTATTAGTATGGGGGGGGTGAAGAAATTAAGATCCCTACTTTGTCCTTGCTTGCATGGCTAAGAATGAGTACATTGTATGGAGGTGGGTGGGGGGTGGATGTTTTTCCCCTGTGACATTTGATTGAAATAAAATGTTCATGATCTACATGTTGAGTATCTTGCTAACATGTGCCTTTCAGGTATGTTTCTAAATTATGAACTATGTTGCCACAAAAATTATTGATAAATGTGTGTCTATTTTTTTAAGAATTTTTGCAATCAAATTAAATTATTATTTAGACTTCTGATAAGAGAAAATTATTTCAACACACATGGAAGATGAATTATTTAAAACAATTTATTATTATAGTATATGATTCTGTCCATAATGATTTTAGTGGCTAATTCCTCAGAATTGGACAATCTATTCCTTCTTTGTAGTCTGTCCTTATTCTGGAAGCTCTGCTCAAATCTGTTCGTTGTGAGTGACCCTACTGGCATCTGGAATATCAGTGAAATTGTCTCTAGCATCACAACAACACACAAGCCACCCCAGTAGGACAAACTGACTGACAAATGGTTGAAAGTGGGGAGGACTTGAAGCAATCTCTGATGAAATTCAAGGATTGCATCCTTCAATCTGGATAACAAAAACACAGAAATTCTCACAATGGAATAAGTAGTTAACATTACGGTAAAAGGGAAAAGATTGAAATTGTCAAGGATTTCATCTTGCTTCTATCCATAGTCAATGCTCTTAGACACAATTATGAAGAGATTAATGAATTGCAGTGGGTAAATCTGCTGCACAAGACCTCTTTAAAGTGTTGAAAAGCAAGGATGTTATTTTAAGGACTAAAGTATGCCTGATCAAATTCATGGCATCATCAGTTACCTCATATGCATGTGAAAGTTGGATAGTGAATAAGGAAGACCACAGAAAAATTGAAACATTGGAATGATGGCTCTAGTGAAGAATGTTGGATGTTGGATGTATCATGGACTTTCAAAAGAACAAAAAAACTCTGTCTTGGAAGAAATGCATTTAATTAATAGATAGATATCTATTAGATATGAATTAATTATAATTTAATTACTATCTAAATAATTAATAGCTATCCAAAAATATGAGTACATTAACTTAGAAGCACAGTTTTGTGCTGTTTGGTAGACTGGCTACAGTGAATGCCTTTTTGTTAGATGATTTTCAAAATGGGAAAGAAGGAAACTCAATCTTGTAACAAATTGCGGAGGAGAATGGCAAAGAAACCTTGACTAAAGAGAGGTCTCAAGTAAACATTGAGAACTATATGGAATTGAAAGTCAAATAATATTTTCCAAATTGCATATGCCTTCTCAGGTATCGTGCGATAACAGCCCATTTCAAGCACTGCCAGATCCACTGCCATCAGGTCAACTGGGACTTACATTGATCCTATAAGAAACGGTACAACTCTTCTATGCCAAATACACATTTGAAGAAAGCATGATTAAGTTACATGCTATTTATTTTGCTTTCTTTACTTGTTCATAAATAGAATATGGCCTAGAATAAATATTTCATCCACAAAAACTATACCAATTAGTCAGTCTTAGAATTAATAAACTCTGGATTAATATGAATATAAAGAAAAATAGAGTAAATAGTCTGGATTTGAAAGAACACTATGTTATCTAAAATTGGAATTAAATGATGCAAGGCAATCACTGAGAAAATTAAATAGCAAATTCTTCTTATCTGCTACTTTCTTGATAAAAATGTTATTAAAATAGCATTATGTAGTAACGATGAAATATACAATTTTCCTCTGATTCTTAAATGCTTCCTCCACCCCACTACCATGATCCCAATTCTACCT